>NC_090932.1:849903821-850274655 GCF_040938575.1 Ambystoma mexicanum | reverse complement strand
AACGATGAACACAGTCCTGAGGTAATGCTTTCTTTTGAGCACAATGATCTTGGATTTAGAGGAAACACCCACTGGTCATTACATCCTCACCTGGGGGGGGGGGTAGGTGGGAGGGGTAAGGTACCAGAAGCTGCACTTAGAGCAGCCCCTCCTTTTATGTGTGCATGGTTATGGAACAATAGTCTGCAGAGGAATGTTCACAGGTTTGTAAATATTTCTGGGCAAACCTTTCTGCACAAATTCATCCAAAATCCAGTCATTGGACCCAATCGAAGTTTGAGAGGCAGGAGGTTGTTACTGAAGGCAGGCTTATGATATTTTTGGAAGTATTAATGCTGTGGAGTGTGTTTCAAGTAGTTGAGGAGGCGGGAGGATAGGGAGTGGGGGTGAGTGGCTGGGATGGCAGTCTTAGAGTTAGGTTGAGAGTTGGTTTTGCGTCACAGCTCTGTTACCCATGTGTAACCCTTGCCCTACTAGGGCCCAGCTAAGTGGGTTACATTTCTCACACCCTGTAGAAAACGAGAACAAATAGAGACACTGACACAACATGTGCACAAATAGATTATCTAAAGAATATGTGTGTGTATTTACCTGTTTTGGACTGCACCATTGAACCCTACCTTCGGAACACTTGGAATGCCGGGTACATGGGAACAATGGGCAGGTCTCCCCTGCCCTGATCAGTGGATTGAAATGTGAAAATAATGGTTGGAAGAGGTGGCAAATTAGAATGAGGAGCAGTGAGTGGCTCCATGGACAGCCACTGCTTTGAGCGACCTCCTCCCCCCAGCGGCTTGAGGAGCTCTTTAAGCTAAACTATGTATGCCAGGAGAAGCCCAGCATGGAGAGATCCCTGGGCCATGTGTGGGGCAGCACGGGAGGAAATGGAGTGAACTGCAGGGTGGTCAGCAAAGATCTCAACTCAATCCTAAGCCATCAGTCCAGGGCATCCTTGGTAAAGTGGCTGGCAAGAGGGCCCCAGGAATGCCTGAGAGTATGGCTGTGTGTGAGTGAATAGAGTAGTGGGCCCACCCTTATACCCTCAGAACCGCACATGCACAGTGCAAGGAGTGTGTGGGTCCCAATCCCTTGCTCCCTGGAGGGAGACAACATGTGCATTTTCAGGTTGCAGCAGAGATGAGGATTGTGCCCCCTCACCCCTTGGGCACAGTGCAACTCGCTTCGCTCGGGCCTATAACTATGGGCCCCGGGGCATTACCTGAGTCGGTAATGGCCCTGCCGCTCGGGTCATATTGCTTAATTAAAACATAAAACTGTCTGGTGAAACTTTCACCAGACCTGATGATGCCAAGGGTGTAGTGAATACTGTCAAGCTTGTAATTATTTTTAGACCATTGGTTCACATATAATTTGCTATTAGAACATAAAAGTTCAAAGACATTTGGTTGATAAAAAGAAAATATTCTCTTTTATTTTGCATTTTCAATTCTTGTAAGCAGAGGCCCATGCCGTCGCATTTCGGACAACTATCCTTCCTCAGGGCAGGCTCTATGAACATAATGCAATACAATTATTTAGAAAAAATAGTGTAGAAACTTGACACAATAATATTGCATTTTTTTAACATTCACAAAACAAACGTTTGCATATATAGACCATGGTACCTGGTTTTGTAATATAGAGATCCTTGAATCAGAATAACCGAATGCCAATTATGCCAACATGAAGCCTCTAAAGAAATAGCTTATTGTATTTTTCTTATAGGGTAAACAATATAAATTTGATCTGTGAAGTTCAATAACTATGGGCTATCTGGTTAAATAATAAGGTGTTTCAGGAAACAAAGCACAAATAAGAAATAAGAAACAGGTTCACCCTGACTTATGCTTTGCTTCTAGGTTGTTGGGGCACAGTTATTACATGTGTGTTACAGTGCTAGTTGGCCATATGTCAGTGGCTGCGAATAATAATATTATTAAGCAAAACCAGGCTCTCCTTAAATTACAGCACATGATACATGACAAGCTGGTTGGAAGAGCTTTACTTACCATAATAAATAGAGATAAACACTTGCAGGTCATGGACAGAATGATATAGAATTATATGGCGCTCTGTTTCAAAGGGACAAAAAAGAAAGGGGAGGGAAAAACATGCTGATACATGTATTAACTAATTGCATGTAAACAGATCTTTAATCTACAATATTGTTTAAGAAGACCACGCTGTAAAATGTATTTGCATCAGTCTAGCGAATTCTTATCTAAATAATTCGAAAATATTCGTATGGTGTTCTGTCACCGTCTTCAGTTTGCAAGTGTTAATATGGTGACAATCTATGTGCGTATTTAAATAAACTTACTGGGAAACGGTACGCGGCGTGCTGACGTTAGTGTTTTGATCCAACTTTGTATTCAATTGTCATAGGAACTGCTGGTGCACTTCTTAAGTTACGGTTGAGTGTGGTAACCTTGTCTAAAGCAATATAGGTGCCAATGTAATGGGAATCGTTGAGACTCCTCTTTTATGCTGTCTGAAGTAATGTGCCTTTGTGCAAGTGATTATCAAGAGACCAAGGCTCAATAACAAGGGTGTAACTAGCTGCATGTGTAGCTGTGTATGTTATAGGATATACACAAAAGGTCACTACATTGTTAGACAATGGTACCTACATAAGAAGACGTAATGTTGAATATGAACCAGGAATCTATAACATAAGATCATACAATTTAAAAAAAAAACTCCCCAGGAGGTATAAATCACCAAACAAACCTAGAGATGTATGGTAGAACTGTGCAAATCAGAAACATTGTACCCTTCTATACATCACACTTCATTGCTTGTAATTAATGGAAAACATATCATGCTGACAGAATAGCAATCACCAGTGCCAGACTTGTGAAGATATGAAAAGTTTAAGTGCATACCAACATTGTTCATTGTTCTATAAGAATCAAGACAGTTTACACTAGCTTTACATTTTGTCTGTTCCAATAAAAAATCATGTTTATCATTAAAGAGAGATCCATTGGGGAAGGGGGAAAAGGGGGGGGGGAAGGGTTAGTGACATACATGCTGCGATAACAATCACAATTTCTTAGAAATTAACTGTAATCTATAAATAACAAAATAAGTCTAATTCCTCTTTCAAACTGTGAGGAGGGACTATGCCTAGCTTTTTGATCCAGTAGGCCTCTCTTTGTTGAACTTTTTTTTCCTGCTGCTGAATTTGCAAAGTGGCAGGGTGATGGCTTCTAATATCTGGAATCTTATTTGTGACAGTTGATGTCTTGCTTGGTGAAAGTGCCTTGCCACTGGAGATTGTAGATTATTAGTCCAGATGTTTGACTTGTGCTCATTCCATCTGATTCTGGCTTTGCGACCAGTCTGGCCTAAATAGGGTAGGCCACAAGGACATTTTATTGAGTATATCACACACTGTGTGTTGCATGTGCCATCATTCTTGAGTTTGATCTTTCATCCTGTACGGGGGTGCAATACACAGTCTCCTTTTATGATGCTGTTATAATTGTTACAGGAAATGCAGGCAAATGTACTGTTCTTGTTTGTTCTTTGCTTCAATTCCTTAGTTGGTTGTGTTTTTACCAAGAGGTCTCTGAGGTTGTTACTCCGTTGGAATGCGAAGGTGGGGTTGTCCCTAAAAAGATCCTGAAGTTTATTGTCCACTGTAGTATTGGCCAATGTTTCAATATGGTTTTCTTAATTCTTGGTGATTGGACACTATATTTGCTCACAAGCACTAGTTGATTGGTTTTAGAACTAGATGTAGGTTTGGGATTCAGAAGAGTTTATCCTTATTTGCAACTTTGTGTTTGGCAGCCAACAACTCATCATTTGAGTACCCTCTTTCATGAAACGTATTAATCATGGTATCTTGTTCATGCCCGTACACTGCTTGGATGTCGACAATCCATTTCAGATGTAACAGTTGGCTAAATGGTAGACTTTTAATTGTAGCAGGAGGATGAAACTGATATGATGTAGAAGGTTTTTTCGGTCTGTAGGTTTGTGATATAAAGAAGTATCAAAGCCGGAGACCTTCAGGGTTATCTGAACATCTAGAAAATGAATCTCAGGATTACCCATCTCGTATGTGAACTGAATCCTTTCGTCTAAAAGATTGAGATATGCCAGGAGGCTTTGAGTGTCTCTGGTGTGTCTTTCTAAACCATGAATATATCATCTATATAGCAGCCCCAATAATTGATATACTTTTGCCAGATTGGATGTTTAATTATATGATAATCTTCCAATTTTAAGTTTTTAACATACATGAGTTTGCATATGCTGGTGCCATTATTGCACCCATGGCAGTGCCACTTGTCTGTAGACAACATTAGCCACCATACTGGAATTATGCATTTTGAGAAGAATCATAATCAATTCCTTTGATGCCCCTACTTCTTCTTCATGTAATAGTAGCCATTTCACTGACTTCTGTCCCAAATCATGTGGGATTGATGTGTACAAGCTGCACACATCAATTGTGACCAGGATGTCGTCATCTTTCATCTCAATGATGATCAATCTATTCAGGAAGTCTGTAGTATCCTTGATGTATTTCGGGTATTTCTGAATGATGTAAATGTTAAAGGAATTGGTCCCCAGGCGCTCTGGCGGATCTGTAAACAATAAGGTGGGATGGGTTAGTAAGGTGAAGAGGGAGTAGGATAGTGAGAGGAGTGGTGTTCTGTTGGCAGCTTCAGCTCGGTATACACCAGATGCTGAGCTTTGGTGCAGATAATGGATCGGTGTCAGTCCGCGTGTGCTGTTACTCCGGCTTATGTGTAGTTGCAGTGTTGTGAAGTGGGTGCGGCTCGTGGTGCGGGAGATGGTTGTGTGAGTTTTTGAGTGAGATAAGTATGCAGAGTTTGAGGTTATATTGGTTAGTGGGTTACCTGACCTTTAGCATGCTAATATTCACAGTTTTCTCTAAGTGTGGCACTTGTTGGACTTTCACAGTCCTATCTAGAAGCGGCGCAGGCCAATGTTCACAGTTCTATCTAGGTGTGGGCATGCTAACATTCATAATCTTATCTAGGAGTGGCGCAGGCTGGTGTTCACAGTTCTAAGTGTGGCACATGCTAACATTCCAGTTTCATCTAGGCGCGGGCATGCTATCCTTCAATCAAAAACCTACCTAGATGCGACGCAGGCTAATGTTCCCATTCTATCCAAGCGTGGACATGCCGACATTCACAATTGTGTCCAAGTGTGGACATGCTAGCATTCACAATTCTATCTAGACGCGATGCAGTCCAATGTTCACAATTCCATCCAGATGCGACGCAGGCTAATGTTCACAATTCTATCTAAGTGTGGACATGCTAATATTTACAATACTATCTAAGTGTGGACATGCTAATATTCACAATTCTATCTAAGTGTGGACATGCTAATATTTACCAATCTGTCTGATGCATTGTAAGATAGTGTCTATATAGATACCCAGCGGTTGTAGAACAATGTGAGTAGCTGCTACAAAGGGATGACCTGGAGGTTTGCGAATCCTCAGTAGAAGATAAAAGTGTGGAACTTTTGGGTGAGCTTGTGTAAACAATGTACAGGTCTTACCATTAATCCACTCATTCTCTTCTGCCATGGCTAATATGTTCTGCAAATTAGCTGTGATTTCGACTGTTGGATAACTTGGTAGTATTTAATATATGTTACGATCATTCAGTTGTCTCAAACATTCTTCATCATAGTCTTCTGAATTCAAGACCACCAATGCACCACCTTTGTCGCCGGTCGAATTACTATTGACTCATCTTCATAAAGGTTCTTAATAATGGACAAGTCTTGTTGACTCAAATTGCCATATTTTGGTTGAGTGTATGGTAGTTTCTTCAAGTCTCTAAGAACCAATTCATGGAATATGTCTATAGTGCCGTGTGGTAGAGGTGGCATAAAAATACTCTTAGGCTTAAGTTCCAAGTACTCTGTGGATGGTTGATTGATCTGTGTTTCAATATCCGTAAAATACCTTTTCAATTTCTTCTTTCAAATCAATTTGAATATTTCAATCCTGGTATTGAAAATGTTTGTACTATAAGTAGGAACGAAAATAAGTCCTTTCCATAAAATGTTTGTCTCCAGATCATAAAGAGTATGATTTGAAAGTTTGACCACTAGGTTTTTCTGCCCAGGTATCTGCTCTCTGGTTTCTGTATTCCTCCCCTTCCTCCGGCCGCTCCTGGGTCTTTTCTTCTCGTGTCCGGGATTAAAAATAATCGTTTTGGTAAAGTATCTGACCTCTCACCTTGTTTCCTTGTTAGATCAGTACTTGGTCCTGGTGGTTGTTCATCCCCAATGTCCTGTGTTAGTAATTGTGTAAAATGTTATCTTGTTTGGGTATCTGAGTCTGAACTGGATTGTTCTGTCAAGCTTTTGCGCTGAAATTGCTGACCTTGGTTTCTGTATTTGGCCATCCAAGAATACACTTTATCATTGTGATAATTGTATGTATCACGCTTGAATTACATGATCTTTTTATTTACTAGTTCTGATTTGTATGATTCTAATTAACTTTTAATGTCTTCCAAAGTTTTTTTGATATCATCAGCACCTAGGGATTATATGAGTTCAATCTTAATTTCCTCTATTTCCTTGGTAATTGAATTAAGCTCATTCGATAGTTCCTCGATAGTTAATAAAATTAGATCAAGAGAGCACTTATTCAAAATATTTTTTCCACTTGTTCACAAACTCTTTGTTTTCCTTGCATAAAGTTGGATGTAATCGCATCCGGAGACCTCTGGAGATCCTTTGTGCATGACAGTATTTTGTTAAAGTTGCAACATGTAATTTCCTATTGATCTCTTTTCTGATAAGATATTCTAATTGTTTAATACGTTTAGTTGGATCAGAAATGTTAGTACCAGTTCCTGTGTCTTTGATGAGATTCAAAATGCCCTCTGCCTCTTTGGGAGAAAATCCTAAGGTATGTGCATATTTGATCGTAATGTTAGAGATATCATTGTAAGACATTTTGCACTGTGGGCCTCCAACCCAAATTAGTGTAAACCAAATTTTGGACAGAATGTGAATTGCCTGGTCGCAATTAGTTGAGCACTAAGGCATGCCTGGCCTTTACAGCAGTCTTCAGGCCTCTTCCTCGTCTCAGTACTAGAGTGGTGAAATTACTTACTAGTGTTCACTGCTCCTAGTCGCCTCTTCCTCGTCCCCGTACTATAGTGGTTTGAATGAGCTCTCCCCTCAGACATCCGAACGGAAAACTCACTTCCCATCTTTCGCAGGAAACTGAAAACCTCGTTCCTGCTAAATAACTAGCAAACTCTCAGGAAGCCATGTAATTATACTGCCTTGCTATTGTATATATTTCCCCTGTAATTTATGCACTGCTTGTAACTACGGTTTCCTCTGCAACTAAGATGTCTGTAACAAGCGCCACGATGCCTCTGGGCTGATGTGCGCTCAACAAATTTGAATAAATAAATAAATAAATAAATGAGGGAGAATGAGGGGAGATGATTTGCAACAGCACATAAGGGGAGGGTGAGGGGGAGGTTGATTCTCATAAGGTAAAGACCTTCCCTTCTTCACCCTCATCCTAGTATTCCCATTTATATGATATCTACTAGTGTCTTCCCGGGCAGAGGAAAAAGGTAACAAATTCTATAAATGCAGATGGGACTAACGGTTCATCATGGAATGGAAATGGGGGATACTGTGTCTCACCCAATGACATCCCCCTGTCATTCCCCAAGGCTCTTCTACCCATGTGATTGTCCCTCACTTCTCCACCCTGAGGATTGGGATCCAAGAGCGATGGCCCTTCCCTGGCCACCTGAGCAAAGGATGATGATGAGGAAGATGTGGGGACACGGTCAGGTTCCTCACACTTCCTGAATGTAATCTGTAGTCATCCTGTACAGTGACCACTTGGTACGCAGTTTTAGGGCCTGTATGATTCTTGGTGAGTTCCTTTCTCTGATTCCGATTCATTTTCAGCTTGGTTTTGAGTGCCTTTTGGTGGGATTTGTGTGTATTTTGAAACTGTTTTTCTGAGCTACAACTTTGTTTTCTGAGGTTTTAATTGGTATTTTCCTTGGACTTCCAGCTAATTTTTCGAGGTGGTCTACTTTAGGAGTGGTCTGCATTTGCACTGTAGTCCTTTGTTTGTTTCTGGCTTTTTTCCTTCCCCCTCTCAACCGCTCAGCAATTGGTTCAGGCTTTCAGGTGTCCTGGCTGCCCTCTCTGCCCGTTCCCCCTCCCTTCCTGAATGTAATCTGTAGTCATCCTGCACAGAGACCACTCAGTAAGCAGTCTTAAAACCATTCTGATGCTTGGTTACTGCCTTCTATGATTCTTGGTTTTCTAATGGTTTTTTCTTGGTGTTTTCCTTGGACTCTCAAACCGTTTTTTGAGCTGGTGTACTTTAGGAGTGTATTTAGACAAAAATGGTGGCCAGTGGTATCGAGGAGAACTAGGGAAAGAGACAGGAGCTGTGGTCCTAATCAAACATTATTTTATTTTCATTCTTATTTAATATATAAAACAGTACAAAAATAGTTCATAAAAACATTACTATATCTCTTTCATTCATGCATTCTCTATACATACCACTCATTTCTATCATTCTAAAACAATTCATCCACAGAACCCACAGTTCACATATAAGGCTTGTGTTCCAATACTTTTTAACTTCCAATTGTTTTGCTAATGATGATATCTCCACTAATACTATTCCTCCACATTCTAAACTTTAAAGTTTAACTTTAAAGTTTACAATGTGGACGAATAGTATTAGCAGTTCCACTCTGTGTTTGCCTGGGAAACCTGCCGCAGTCGATCAGCAGTGACAGATAAGGTAAGTGTGGTTCAGGGCGGAGAGTACAGCCATTACTGTATTCTAGTAAAACCCCACCACTCTTAATCTTACTCTTAATATCATATACATACGGTTGCCAGTCATTTGGTCGAAATCAATTGGTCGACTGGACAACTGGTCGAATCAATTTGGTCGAAAACCAAATGGTCGAATTTTTTTTTTTTTTTTTTTTTACCCCTTTTTTTTTTTTTTTGGGGGGGGTCCCCCCCCCAACCCCCTTTTTTTTCTTTCTTTTTTTTTTTTTAACACGAAAACCCACAAAACACATATATAAATAAAAAAAAAAAAATTCGACCATTTGGTTTTCGACCAAATGACGTCGACCAAATTGCAGTCGACCAGTTTGTAGTCGACCAAATGACTGGACACCATACATACGCATTGAATCTAAGTTGTACTATGTTGCCATATCTTGCATTTAATCTTTGTTGTACTACGAAGCCATATCTTTCATTTTGGGGGCAGGAAATGTGTTACGACAGACTTATTGTGAAGATTAGCCTTACCTCACTTTTAGATAGAATTGTGAATAATAGACATGTGCCACATGTAGATGGAATTGTGAAGATAGCTTTGCCACACATTTGGGTAGATTTGCGAAGAATAGCCATGTATCACATTTAGATAGATTTGTGAAGATAAGCTGTCTGTCACATTTAGAGATTTGTCAAGATTAGCCATGCATCACACGTATATATATTTGTGAAGATTAGCCATGCCTCACATTTAGATTGAATTGTGAAGAATAGCCATGCGTCACATTTAGACAGAATTTGTGAAGATTAGCCATGGTTCAAATTTAGATAGAATGATGAAGAATAGCCATGTGTCACATGCTGACAGAATTGTGAAGATTAGCCCTGCCTCACATTTAGATAGATTTGTGAAGAATAGCCATGCATCACATTTGGATAGATTTGTGAAGATTAGCCTTGCGTCACATTTGGATAGATTTGTGAATATTAGTCGTAAGTTAGATTTTGATAGAATCAAGAAGATCAGCCACCCAGAAGAACTTTGAGAGTACCCAAAGTACTAACCCCACTACTCCTCCTCTGCTCCGACACATATGCCAATGGGCTAGCCAAACTGCACACACACAACATAACTAACACTTGCATGCAAAAATCCCAGGCACTGGACCTTACCCCTATCGACACAACAAACCAGTGCACACAACCAGAACCTTAAACACCAGCCAATTTACACAGAAAACAAACAAACATACAGCCAACATAAAAGCCATTCACATACATCTAACAACCCAGGCATTGGGCCTCACCCACATGGATACAACAAGCCAGTGCATGCAATAAACCCATCTACAACCCAACACACAAAGATGCCAGTTTCTCCTGGTTCTGGACCTATCCTATCCCTCTACTCTCACTAACCAATCCTGTCCTCTTTCTTGCAGAGCCACTTGAGTGCCTGGAGACTGCCCCTAGGTGGTATCAGTGTGTGGTATAAGTCAACATAACATAACACATGCATACATAGGGTTGAACCATTGGTACATGTATTTATGGGCATTAGGGGTGTTTTGTGTGGGAGATTTAGGAGGTTGGGAAGATAAGTATTGCAAAGAGTAGACAAGCGTTATCTAAGATTCAGGGAGGTAGGTGACACACCAGTCAGCTGATGCACGACACATTTGGAACATGTCGGCATGACATTGATCCAGAGGCAGGAGGAGTGCTGCTCATGATCTTTTCACTCCTGCAGTAGTACTTGCTGTTTACACTTGGGAAGCTATAATTGGATATGGTCAAGATAATGGGTCATTCAACTCATGTCCCATCCCCCTGTGACACCAACCTCTGATGTTCATGCACCAGTACATGTAAATACACAGGTATTGCAACATAATGAATATTCACTGAGACCCACAGAGGAGGTTGCACATTCAGTTATGTCCATTATCTCAAGGGCAAAAGGGGTAGGTGTGAAGATCGTATATACTGAACATCATGGAAGAACAACACAAAGAGAAGTTGAACAGCAGGAGGAATTTGAATATCCACAGTCTCTATCTCAGCTGCTGTCCCAATATGCTGATAGGTCAAACAACAATGACAACGAGATGGATGATGCTCAAGACAATTTTTCCTGAATGCAGTGATACTGAGAAGGAGTTGGAGAATGGCAGCACTGATGCCTAAACAGTAGCTTTAATAGAATCTTGCTCCGCTTGTGTACAATATCTTTGAAGAAACAGAACCACCAGCCCCATCAGGCCTGCTTGATATATCCCCAAACAATCAGACAAGCAGTAAACCTCTACCAGTCCATGCAATTACAGCTGAAAATATTGCATCTGAGTAGGTGCTTGGGGTGGGAATCCGGTTCTATGTCCTTTCATCGTCAGGCATTTCAAAGCCTGCAATTTAAACGTGTATGAAAGTTCAACGTATAATTATTTTTTGTTTTGTTGGGGGATTCCCCCCAACAACCCCCTCCTGCACCTATTTTTAACTATACCCGACCCCCCAACCACTTATCTGCCCCCCCCCCACCCTTCCAGAACAGAAAACATTCCATGAACTTTTGTGCACCTTTAAATTGCAGGCTTTCAAATGCCTGGCGATGAAAGGACGTCGTACCGGGAAACCAGGCTCTAGCACATGTAATCTAGCAATGCAAAGCACTGATCCCCATGGCATCAGGATAGAGATGTGGAAGCACTTAAGCCAGAAATATAACAAATCCCATGAATGACCAGAAACTGTTCAATGATAACCTAGCTATAATGTTGGCAATAGATACCTTGCCCTACAATTGTGGGGAACCCAGAATTTGTGCAATTATGTGAAAAGTCAATGACTGCTAGAAGTTCATGGCAGTTCATTTTTCTCTTACAAGTGATAATGGAGTTCTACAACGAGACTATGGCTGTAGTAGGGCATGTGCTACATCAGCCCAGGGCAAAACATTGTACACACGCCGATTTGAGGGCATAAACCAGTAGCGAGATGACATGTGAGAGAAGTTGGATTAGGTAGAAGAACAAGGGCTAAGGACTCGTAATGTGCAATTGGGATTTGTTGCAGTAGACAATGGAGGTATTTGCTGCCTTATGAATTGGCAAATCAATGTGCGTCCCCTGTTCTGCACATATCCTTCACCTTGTGGTCACACACATTATCAGCAAGTGTAAGCATCTGAAGAAAAATCATGCTGTAGCCCAGAAGATCAGTGCCCATTACAGTTGGGCTTTTCATGCCAATACCAAAAATGCATCTGTGCCAGATGCATGTGTGCCACAGGTTGCCATTACATGACCAGAAGACATCATTGGCAACCCCAAATGAAGCTCTACCTTTCACATATGGGCAAGCTACATGAGCACTGCAAGGCATCACAGATTACTGCAATACTCACAGCTGAGCTCTACATGCAACATGTTTAACATGTGGTGGTGAAAGCTTGCTGTCTATTGCCCAGTCTCTATTTTGACCTTTTGAGGGGTCAACCAAGTGGTTAGTCATCACAGTGCATCCATGATGAGGTTATCCTTCTAGTATATCTGTATGAGCAGAAAATGACTAACAGATTGAGGGCCCATGCCTTGGCAGGCGATCTTGATGTGGCACCGCTGGTGAGGGACCCGCTTACAACCTGATATTGCGATCCATGGTTAGTTGGATTTTAAGGTAACATTGAGTACCTACTGGATTCTTTTATGGACCCATGTTTCAAAGTACTAGTGGACACTTTTCATTTGCATGTTTCAAGGCAGAATGACTCGTACTAGGTATCCAAGGAGGAGAAACTTTCAAATATTCAAACATGGTTTACTGCAGTACTTGCAGCATCAATCTGAGAAAGTATGCAGGCAGCAGGAAGATCCAGCCAGGCCAAATTATGCCAAGTACAAGAGGAACATCAGGCCCAAAAGTGATGATATCAACGGGCAGCACATCACTAGCAACTGCTGAAAGCTTTGTCGGCAGTGCTGGTGCAGCCTGCAATGAGGGGAACATGTGGCCCACCCTGTTTAAATGATTTAGGCATCTGGAGTACAGACGAGTCATCAACACAGACAGATAGGGGACCAACAACAAGACTGATTGCTACACTCCACCCATGAGAAGGAGTGATGACCGATTACAGTATCGGTACGTCATGCGGTCCCTCTGGTTAGAAGCACCTGTGCAATGTTATGTTGAATTGCTAAGCTGACCTCTTTCTAGGTTGCATTGCAAAATATTTTTTCAAGCAGCAGGGTCTTTTGTCTGCAGGAGAAGCCTGGCAGTGTCGCATGTTGACATTAATAGAAATGATCAGTTACTTCATTGCATAAGACTATGGGATGTCTGCTACAAAAATGGAGAACACCGGGATTTCTCTGCTGAGACATGATAGCCCTACCCGGACTCCACATACAACCTACTATATTCAGAATCTGCTATCTACGCTTGTCTGTGCTATATGTAAAAAAAAAAATAATTGTTCAGTAGCAAATAATTTCATTTGGTACAAGAGATACATTTATATCATTATTTTCACATATAAAACATACTCAACATTTTAAACAGACAAATAGTCATTGGGTCGATAATCATTATTCAATTTACACTAATATAATACCATGGTACTGAATAATTTGGAACCCTTACATACAACAAACAGATTCATCAGGACCACTGTATTACCAGTTTATCTCATTGTATAGGTTTGTAACATGTAGTCCTTCACTCTCTGCAAAGTGCTTAAAACCATCCTTCGTGCAAGTATTGAACATTTAATTTTCTCTATGGAATCTACAGAAAACACCTTTACATGACACGTTGCTGCTATTTCATCGTCAGTATAGAACATTCCTATACAAACAATACAAACACTCTGTTCTGGTTACTTGCAGACTAGGTATGTTCATTGTGAAAGAGAGAACTCGTCCCAGTGGGTATCTGAAGTGCTAACCTCTCACTAATATGTTTAAAAAAAGAGCACTCCCGAGGAATGTTCTATACTGGAGTGGGCTCCTCATTGGGCTGACTTACCCCCTTCCATCATGGCATGAGCAGGAATAGGTTCTTCAACCCACTCTTCTATCTGGTTGGCCTACTACCCATCAGATAAGTAAGTCACCTGCTTTGACACCTTTGCAGGCTGGTTACCAAATTAAGTATCTTCCTTATGGACCTCCCCCACATCCTCAGCAGCCCCCTCACCCTGCCTGATAAAGAAATCATTTCCTCCCCAATGCCCGCATCCATACATGAGCTGATCCATACTCCTCCTACAGGGTGCTTGCTGTGGCCACTCCCTCCTCTTGCATAAGGAACATGCCATCCTACTTCTCCACTGGCCCTGACACCACGAGGACATGCAATAAGAGGCCCAAAGGAGAAAAGGCACAAGAAGAAAACACAGTTATTTGTTTTCACGTGTGCTTTACTTTGTGGGAAGTAACAACATGCTATCAACACACTGCGGTTAAAGAAAGGGTAATAGGAATATGTTACAGAGCACACTTGAGAGCAGGTAACTAGACAAATTACCAACACTAAATAACTGAATTCCTCAAAACCCCTTGCCACCCTGCCCCAAAGGTCCAAAAACCATGTAAACTCCGCCCAAGGACCAGCCTGCCTCATGCACGTCTTCCCTCGGACCCTAGAACAACTAAAAAGGAACAGGAAGTGTGTTGGACTGAACTTCTTTTAGGAAACTTCATTTCTGCCCACTTGTGAACAAGTTATGAAAGGTTTAGTTAAAGTTATTTACAGCCGAAAGAGTCATCTGGTGAGTGAAGGGCCCCATGAATGTGGTGTCTTGGCTGTAGACTGAGTTGTATTTTCTGCAGTGGACCATTGTATAAGAATTGTCGTCTTCAAATATGTGACATGGTGTATTGATGTGCACGTTTAGAGGGATATTAAATGATTCACAACTTGCGCAATTAAACTGTTCCCACATAGAGCTTATTTTCTAAGAGTGAGTCCTTGTCAGGGAAATTGTTTACAAGAGATGGGATATCAGAAAAAAAAAAAAAAAAAAAACAATTGCACATTTAAGAGTAAAAGTGGTGATGTACAATGGGGAGGTGAAATAGTCCCTACACATTTTTACTAGTTCCAAATCTGGTTTCACCAGGGTTGTAGATGGGCAAATTCCAGCCTGGAAGAAAGGAAGGAAGTGTTTTGCTCCTTTTCTTGTGAATCATCATGATCTCGGTCTGCTTGTAGGCTATGGAAGAAAACCGCAGACCTGAAATGGATTAAATAAATTAATCATACTAACTACACAAAGCAACAACATGAGGGGAGTGGTAACGATTGGGAGTTTATTTTTTTAGATAACAAATACACTGGCTTCATGACTCCCATCCTGACGTCACCCCATTTCATCTCCCTAGTGTTTTC
Organism: Ambystoma mexicanum; assembly: GCF_040938575.1. NCBI lineage: Eukaryota > Metazoa > Chordata > Amphibia > Caudata > Ambystomatidae > Ambystoma > Ambystoma mexicanum. The sequence continues at coordinate 850,259,454 of NC_090932.1, read as the reverse complement.
TTATTTTTCTTTTAACTCCTAGTGGACTATGGTTAGGCCACTCCTTCCACCCTTAATTGTCCAATGCAATGTTTGCCTTTCATGAACTAGGGCCTGAATCGCTAACACTGTACTTCGGCCCCACCACCCCTTGATTCAGTGGCACAAGATTGTTGAACCAAAGCCAACGGATCATGCCGGTTTAGGCCAATGGGCTTCTCATGAACAGCGGAAGGTGTCATGGGGCTGGATGCCTACAGTCCTGGCCAAACCGGAAGTACAAGTGAGAGGCCATATTTGTATGGAAGTGTAAAATCTTGTGGGATTTCTCGTCATAAACACAAATTATGGGCTACTGTCTTGTTTCGAGTCAAAGGTCAGAGACGGTCTGATTCGGTGATCCTGATGCTCCAGGGTGCAGTTTGAGATCGAGCCATGATTAATCATGTTTTTAACTTCTGGATCGAGCTGGCGAGTGACAGTCCAGCGGTTAGAATCAAGGGTCCAGAAATATGCACTTCATTCGAGTTCAGCAGTTGACTTGCTCTGCAGGGTTGAGCTGGTTCGAATAGTTTGGTTGAGTGCCAAAGGCAGTGCCTCTGGTTCAAGATGATTTGATCCGGATTTGAAAGCTGTTCAACCGGTTTGTTTTGACGAAAACAGGGATCCAGGCTGTATTGGCTCCCAGGGTACTGTGAATTCCAATCAAGCTCTTCAAAGAGCAGATTGGTCCTTGTTCTCTGGCTGCCAAACACAGGGCGGCTGGAACACAACTGTTGAGGCCCTTCAACAAGGTGAGTTCCTGGGTACCATTGATGCTGGCTGAGAGGAAGGACTTATCTCAACAGCAATTCACCTCCACTCGTCCCTGGTGATGGTTAGCGGACAGAGGTTCCCTATGCTTTGGATGCTAAATGTTTCCCTCACTGGCAGAGGACTTTGGAAAGGTCAACTCTCCCAACAGATGTCAAATGAATTCTTCCTCAGCATTTTGTTCAAGAGTGAATCAAGGAAGGAGTAGGAGGACCCATTTCTTAAATGCAAAAGCCCACAGGTGATTGTACTAAAGTTAGCCTGCTTTAGGAGTCCAATCCCTGTTCTTGGAACAAGTGGACATAGACTTCTGACATCACACCAAAAGTGCTCTGTGCTACAGTAAGTGGAGGGGTCAGGCAGGAATGTTTCCCAGCACAGCTTCCTGTGTAGTGGCTGTTCCTCTGGGGAGAGTGAAACCTTCTCTCACAAAGGGACAAAGAGGCAACCCCCAAGGCTGTAGTCTTGCTATCAGTAGCAAAGTCAGGGGAGAACACACACAATGCTTTCACAGCTGAGCTAGGCTCAAAGGGCTGACAAATGTGTTATATCAAATTGCAGTGGCTTGAATAATTATGAGAAATACAATCCACTAAACTATGAGTTGTTAATGGCTTATATTTAAATATGTATCTGCCACCAGGAGAGTAAACTCATAATGACAGCGTTTTGGTAGACGGGTGCATGTCTCAAATGCAGCCCTGTGTTGCAGAGGCACTGCAGATTAGGACGCTGACGCATCAGGGCCAAGGTGCACACTATGCTTTTGGCAATGAGCTTCTGAAAGGGGAATCTGATTAGCAGATTTCCTTTTTCAGAGATTGAATGTTCGGCATCATTGCATTAATTAATACAATTATAAAAAGCCAGGACTTCTAAACACTTGCCAAATGGCAATTCCTCACAGTCACATGCCTGCATGTATGCACTCTGTATACACCATGAGCATACTCAACGTCAACAATATTTCCATGTACAGAGGAGTTATTCTATTAGATACTATTTTAATACAGTAAATGATTGATATGACATGTTTTCAATCGCCTAGTGTTAAGCACATTTATCATGATGAGCTGTGCGGTCTATTCTTTAGACCATTCTATATTAGATTGGATAGCAGAAATCTCAACCTAGTCTTATGATCAGTGAAGACCACCTTTCTTCTGCATGGTACCGATGGTAGATTTGAAGATTTGTGTTACTTTTAACAAAAATATCTGCCCCAGAAATTAAGAATGTGGAATGTCACATCTTTTACATCTTTCTAACTTGTCACTTAATGTTCTATCCATCTATGTGTGTCCGTATTATGGTATAATTGTACTGTATACTCATGTTTTTCTGTAGCATCCCAGATGTCTTGACCCTTTTTCACAATATAAAACCCAATACATGCATTCATGCATGCATTCGGGCATGCATTCGTCCACTCATCCCGCTCAACAGACCCTCAAGAGGAGGCGGCGTGGCAGTCCTCTTAAAATCTCACTTCTCCGTCTCACTCGCTGATTCTCAGACATGCATTCCATCATGTGAATCCCTTCTTGTTAAACTTTCACTACTTCAGACTTTCTCCCACAGCTTCCTACTCATTTACAGACTGCCTGGTTACAACAGACATTTCTCAACCAACCGCTGTGACGCTGTAGCCACCATTCAAGTAAATCACCCCTCCCTGACTCTCCTAGGAGACTTCAATATCTGATTGACATTCCCACCAACCCCATGACCCATCCGCTGGTCGACAATCTTGATGTCGTCAACCTCTCCCTTCATATGAACAGTCCAACCCACTCTAAAGGGCACACCCTAGATGCTATCTTCAGCTCCCATGACCTAATACACATCTAGCCCCCCTTACCACTCATCTAGTCCGACCACTTTGTTGTCCCTTTCTCCATCCTCTCCCCTGCCCTTCCCCTTACCCCCTATCCGGCCTCCCCCCTTCATCACAAATGATGGAACAAATTAAAGATTGTTCCTGACCTGGCCAAAGCCCTACTTCTTAGACCCCCTACAATACCCCCACCTGACAGATTCTTATCCATCGACTCCTTCGACTCATGTCTCAATTAATCACCAATTCCTCTCACCCCCTCGCGGCCCTCTTTCTCACGCAATGGACCATTTCCCAAATGGTTTACTCCCGAACTGAGGAATACCAAAAAACTAAAATCTCTGGAACGCAAATGGCGAGCAGAAAAAAACAGTCTCAGCAGATCCATTTTGCACCATTGCAACTACAAAGCTGAAATCCAGAAAGCCAAGAAAAGCCTACTACAAAAATTGGATTCTCAACTGTGGAAACCGCAGCAAAGAACTCCACAGAATCATATCTGAATTTGTCAAACCCACTTGCACCTATTTCCAATCTGCTGCATCACAATCGCTCTGCGACTCTCCCTCCCTCCACTTTTACACCACCGCTCTAGACAGGAAAACTTCCCTTAACAACAAACTGTCCCTCCCCCCGCCCCTCAACTACCGACCAATCCAACAACCCCTCCTCCCCCTCCGCCCCAACCCCCACCTTACTCACCTTTGACTCCTTCAGACCGATCTCCAGAGAAGATTTTCTTGACCTCCTATTTGTTAGCAAACCATCTGGCTCCCCCCTAGGACCCTGCCCCGCCTCAGTCCTCAACAAAATGTTCTCGTCCACCTGCGGAGGAGAATATGCAAGAACCATCTAAATCACTCCCTCAGCTCTGGAATCATCCCTGATGCCTTCAAAATTTCACATGTCAAGCCTCTTCTTAAAAACCCATCTCTTGACCCCAAAAACTACAGACCCATCTCGAACACCAAATTCCTTGCAAAACTCATCGACCGAACAGCATACTCTCAACTAAACTCCTTTGTTGAATCTAACAACCTCCTTGGCCGCGCACAATCAGGCTTCAGACCGTGACATGGAACCGAAACCACTCTGGCCTCAATCTGGGACGATCTTAAGATCACTGCAGACTCTGCAGGATGCACTGTACTAATTCTCCTCAACCTGTCTGCAGCCTTCGACACAATTAACGACTCAATCCTCCTTGACCAACTCATCTCCCTTGCAATCTGTGGCACCGCTCTGAAATGGATCGCCTCCTTCCTCAACAACAGGAAACAAATAACCCTCCTCTCCCCTTCTGTCTCAGCTGCTTGCTCAGTTAATACTGGAGTACCCCAAGGCGCATGTCTACCTGTTCTCCTATTCAACCTCTAAATGTCCATTCTTCCTGGAATCACCCGCCTGCACAATATCTTGTGCTACAACTACGCTGACGATACCCAAATCATCCTTAAAATCCACAACTCAGACTCCAACCCTCAGCCGGACCTCGCAACCTGCCTTCTAGATATCCGCCATTGGATGACTAGAAACTACCTCCTCTTAAACCCCACTAAAACCGAAACCATGGTGTGCGGCAACACTGAGCTTCGACCTCGTCCACTCCCTTAGCCCCCTTCCATGGGCCAGCCCCCAAACCCCTCTGTCACAGTAAAAAACCTAGGGTGCACTATGCACTCTGGCCTAACCCTCTCCCGACAAAACAACAACCCCTCTAAATATTGTCACTAACATCTCAAAATTCTCATGCACATTTTACCCTACCTCTCCTTCCTGAACAGACTTGCTGCTTTTATGCCTATTGTAATGTCGAGAGTGGATTATGCCAACTCCCTATACCTAGGGGTCCCAGCATACCACTTTAATAAACTCCAAAGAGCGGAAAACGCTGCTGCTAAACTGCTGATCACCCTTTGTCCACGAGACCACACCTCTCGAGCTCTCCGAACCCTCCACTGGCTCCCAATCGGACAAAGGGCCACTTTCAAGACCCTGTGCCTCACCCATCGTGCAGTGCAAAAGACCGGCTCACTATACCTGCAAGATGAGTTAAAACCTTACCTCCCACCCCGCACCCTAAGATCAAGCACTGCCCTCCTTTTAGTGATTCCCAACCACTAACTCCGTCAGGATTGGAGGACCCTCTTTCTCAGCATTGGCCCTGACTTTGTGGAACTTGCTTCCACCACACATCCGACATACCCAAGACTATATGACATTTCACAAATTACTAAAAACATGGCTCTTTCTATAACACCAACATCAACCTTAAAGATGTGACTGAACATCCAACAACCCAATGACTAAATGCACAATGGGACTCTCAACCTCGTCTTCAAGGAATATGCCCACTGATTGGGCTATAGACAGCTGTATCCCTGAACACTGAACAAAGATCTCTTCAGATCCTACGAACATGAGACCTCCAGTCCATAACACGTCCCCGCAATGTTGCTGTGTGCCCTTAATTCACCCTTGAAATGTCACCCCGCCCCCCGTTCCCGTGATGTAACTATATATCTCTGTATTACCCCCTCTAATCCTTGTGTATCCCTCTACACTGCCATCCTCTTTAGCCCCCGTGATGTCATTGCATGCCCCACCGTGTCCATGTTGCTGTGTACCCTGACTTCTGCTCCCCATGATGTCCCTATGTATCCCTCTGCCGCCCTGTCGTTGTAACCCCAGCCCTCAAACATTACATGCCCTTTTGTGCCCGTGTGTCGCCATGTACCCTCCCTTTCTGCTCCTGTGATGTCACTATATATCCCACAGTATTACCCTCCCCTCTGGCCCGTGATGTCACTGAATTCCCTGCTGTACTCGTGCGTCGCTGTGTACCTTCCCTCTTGTTTCCCCTTGATGTCACTATGTATCCCTCTGCCACCCCCGTCCAATCGCTGTAAGCCCAGCCCTCTGTCGCGTTATGTCCCTCTCTGCCCGTGTACCCTGTACACGTGCAGGGTCGCTGTGTACCCTGCTCTCCTGTTCCCATGATGTCGCTATGTATCCCAATGTATTATGGATGGAATGGATAGATGGAAGGGATAGAATGGATGAAATGGATAGAATGGATGAAACAGAGAATGGATGTATGTGGGATGGATGGATGGATGGTTGGATGGATGGACGGATGGATGGAATGGACACATGTGGAATGAATGGATGGCATGGATGCATGTGGAATGAATGGATGGAATGTATGCGTACGGATGGAAGGGATGGATGGGATGGAAGGCAGTGATCACATGGAATGGATGGATGGACTGGATGGATGGGATGAATGGAATTACCCTATCCTCTATCTCCCGTTTGTGCCCACTGTGCACGTGTCTGTGCACCCTGCTATCTTGTTCCTCATGCTGTTGTTGTATATCCCTTTTTCCCCCTCATATTGCTGTAAGCCCAGCCCCCTGTCACTGTGTGTCTGTGTGTCGCTGTGTTCCCTGCCATCCTGTTCCCTTGATGTCGCTATGTACCCCAATGTATTATCCAACCCTCTCATCACTGTGAGTGCCCACGTGTCACTGTGAACCCTGCTTTCTTGTTCCCCATGCTGTTGCTATATATCCTCATACCCCCCTTCCGTCACTGTAAGCCCTACCCATGTCACTGTGTGTTCGTGTGTCGCTGTGTTCCCTGTCATCCTGTTCATGTGCCTGGTCTCGGGCTTTAAAGATGAACCATCATATCGTATCACATCACTACGCTTACTCTCTACTCTACACAATCATACAACTAGAACACAGCTATACCCCTGATAAATTTGGTCTACTGTTCACATACAAACACTATCCCATGAACACCTCATCACCCTAATAAAACGCAGCTATCCCATGACATTCCGGCCTAGTTGCTCACATAAGCGTCCTTCAGGCCTAACACAGCCAGAACCCAGTCTTGGCGTCCACCCACCAGACTGCACACATCCAACTGATATCTTCAGCACCACACCTAATGCTAGGATGCAGCTACCATCTGTCAATTACATCAGCTGCACACATAACTGGTGCACCCACGCATCCTATGACACTACCTCTCTCTACTAACCAGAACTGCGGCTCCCGAGGGCGTTCAACCTACCAGCGCTTTGAGATCATACCAATGATATATAGAGTGCTATATAAATGGCAAGTAATGTAACATAATATAACATGCATACATACATAATGAGATTATGTTGAGTATTGATCTATGGATTTAAAATATGGTATTAAGGTAAGTAAAGCTTGTCGGGTTATAGTCGTGAAGCATAAATCAGGAGAGAACTATTACAGAATTGTTTTAAATGTGTTTTTGTACTTCTGTATTCATAATAGCACCTACTGTAAAGTATGACACACAGAAGTGATTCTTGTATACGTGTGTACTATTAATCCATATATACCGATAAATGGATTAAAAGTATATATATATATATACATATATATATATTCACAGAAAAAACTTTGTTAACGGGACGTTATGGTTACAAGTAAAACTTAGAACTTTGCCAGTTATGGTAAGCCAAGCAACCATAACTCGCGCCACCACTGTGCACTGCTAACGCTAACACCCAGGACATGAAAGATGACATCACAAATGTCATTGATGACATCACATATCTGGACCACTTCTTTTTGTTTACTGACATGATTAGGCTAGTTTTAGTGGGGTTTAAGAGGAGGTGTTTTTTTTTACTGACAATGAGAATTTCAGAAATTTAAAAGGTTCTATATATCTACACATTAAATGTTTTAAATGTTCTAAACATACTTTCCTTAGAGTTTAATGTGAGCTCATAGTGCACATGAATGGGGCAATAAGCATGCCTCAAGCACACAATTAATTTATGTGCATTATGATTAACTCTAATGTTATTGTCACTTTTTGGTGCTGTTTCTTTCTTCCTTACTTTAGTTTCCCTATACGTACCTCTAATTTGTATGCATTGTGCATTTGTATATGTATTTTTTCTAAAACAAGTGTGTGATACATTTTCATTTGTTACCTATTTTTTCCATGTTTAACATCAAAACTCTCACAAGGTAGCATTTATTATTTTACTATCGAAAAAAACAGATTACAAATATTGTACTTCTATGGTGCATGCTGCAACCATTGCATATATGTATGAATGATTAGGTTCCTCTACTAGCAACAAAAGGGTTATAATGATTTTCTTGCACAAGTAGATTCTTTAATACATTAAGTAGTTCATGATAGTTCTCCCAATCACCCCTAACATCTTGTTTCCAACATTATAAACTCAACCCCTTGTAGGGACTGTTTACTAAAATTATTGTAAAATGTTAGCTCATCAATGACATTTGTGATGTCATCTTTCATGTCCTGGGTGTTAGTCTTAGCAGTGCATGGTGGTGGCACAAGTTATGGTTGCTTAACTTACCATAACTGGCACATTTCTGATGTTTTTCAGTTTTACTTGTAACCATAACATCCCTTTACCAAAGATTTTTCAGTGAATTTCATAGGTTTTACCAGTGCATGCTAATTTCCTACAAATTACTAATATCATACTTACCCCAATATATCAACATTTGTTTCCAATTTACAAAGTTCCACATCAAAACCCTGCCATTTCCCACCTTCTAGAATCATTTGAAACAATTCTAGACACTTTTTGCAACTTTTTCCACTGTGTTTGCATCCGTCGACGTCCGCAAACATCTGATGTCATTGCAGACTTTCCAGAGAGTGTCACGTGAACACACGCTAGTTCAAGGCATGATGACGTGTTTGCGAACGTGTCCACACTTTGCGATCTGGTCCGTGCTTCAAGGACAATTTGGGATTGAACTTTCTACTTATCTAGAAACTTTCAAGCTCAAAATGTTCCCCCTGCACAGCTCCTACACCTATCCTTACTCATTATTCATTAACAATCTAGTACACAGCACATACTTGGAGGAATATTACCAAAACTGCTATTTATCTTAAAAATGGCATCGGCTATTTCCATCCCTCCTCCCCAAGAGCCAACACCACCACCACCAGCTTGAAGACCTACACAACAAAAAAAGTGAAGTACTTCCGAAGAGGACCAAGAAGATGAGGTAGAAGAAGTGCTTACCTCTAGTACAAACAGAGAATCATGGGTGTGTCAGTTCTTTACCACTGCTGGGAATGTGCCAAAGGCTAAAGCTACCAAAATGTATTGCACTTGGGGCAACGTTGTACTCAGTAATGGACTACTTGGACAGTACTCCTAGGGGACCACCACCACACCCAATCCAACCACTGCAACACTCTCAGAAAGGCTGTTAATTTCTTAGCAAGTAGTAGGCGGTCTTCCTCCACCTCATCTTCCTCAACAGTACTGTAACTACACAGCCTACATCTGTGGGACACACAATCCCGCCAGCTACCTTTCAAGCAGTAGAAGAGGCTGTTAATCCATATCTTTCAAAGACAGCAGTCCGCGGGGAGAGACATTTCAAAGTGCTTTTGAAGTTGTATTCAAGGAGCATGAGAAACACTGCCCCCTACCTTAGATGTAACACTCGTGCAACATCTTCCCCTGTCCACCTTCCTATCCATATTAGTGGTTGATACCTCTTCCCTCATTTCCCTCCCCACCTTATGTCCTAACCTCTCCTGCAAAAAAAGAAAACAAAATAAAAAATCATCAAAACAAATTTCTTTTAGAAACCACCTTTCACAGTTAAAAAATAGAACTAAAAAAATATCTTATAGATTCAATCTACTTTACATTTCTCAGTAAAGACCATAGACTCAATATTTTCCAACATTTCCAATAGCATTTTGTGTTATGCTAATGGAAATAATGTGGCGTTCATCTCCCGTTCCAGGAACTGGAATGGGGGATAACGGCCCGCCATCCCAAGTTATTGGCCCAAGCAAAGCGAGGGCAGATAACGAAGGATCCGGACCGTTATCCCCCATTCCAGCCCTTGCAATGAGGGATGAAGCCCATTAGCACCCCGGGTTGCCAAAGCAGTAACCTGGGGTGCTAAAAAGAGGATTTTCTTCCTACAATGGAATGCACGCAGCGTCCCAATGTAGGAAGTAAAATCCTTTTCCAAGATGGCCACCTTGGAAAGGGAAGGCAGGACTCTGTACACAGTCCCTCTTCCCTTTCCATGGCAGCCTGCAGTAGGCAACGAGATAACCCTATGACCATATTACAACAATCACATTTGTTTCCCTTTCAAACCTATCCCAATTTCAAAAACATTACCACATAGACTGTCCCTGGTAGACATGGCCACTTTATCCCTTTGCTCCTCCCTTGTGGTCATGGGCAGTAGCAAGATTGTCCAGGTGATGACCTTATGCCATGACCCGTACAATCTGGCCACTGCCCATGGCCACAGGCTATACCTCAGTCACCGAAGGTATATCACTTTGTTTTGTGCCTACGTTGCGACACTTGTCAAAAAATAAAACACAGACACGTCTGAAGGTCTAATTCAGTACAATTGCTGTAAAACCTGATTTCCTGGCTCCTATGCATCTCTCTTTCTTCTCTGTCTCCTGGAGCAACAACACCTCTCAACTCAACTCTTAGGGCCTCATTACAACCCTGGCGTTAAGGGGTTAACGGCGCCGTAAAAGGCTGCGGCACCGTTAAACCCTTAACGCCCGATTCACACTTTAACGCCTGCTTTTTGCAGGCGTTAAAGTCCAACCCGCTAAGGGACCTTCGTGCTAATTACGGCACCGTAATTTACGGTGCCGTAATTAGTGCTTTCCCCATTCCCATTGAGCCCTGTGGGCCAAAAATGGGAATGGGGAAGGGGCCATGGTGAATGGGGATTTACCGCCCTGCCAACCTTGGAATGGGGCAGTAAATCTGCCATCCACCATGGCGGAATCCAGCATGGACCATGGTGCTAATAGCACCATGGTCCAACGCCAGGGTTGTAATGAGGCCCTTAGTGTTCCACAAGGCTCTGTCTGAGTCCACTCATCTTTACACTCGACACCTAAGCTCTTGGGGCACTAATTTCCTCCTTTGGGCTCTCATACTAACTCTTTGTGGATAGCACCCAATTCTTGTTCTCTTTTCCTGAAATCTCCTCAGATCTCTCTTCCCATTGTCCCTCTGCCATTAAATATTGGATGGATTTGCACTCTCTGATGTTACACTCTAACAAATCAGAGGTGCTCTTCTTCCCTGCCAAAAGCTCTCTCTCATCTCTTCCTCTGCCTATCCAGTTCCCACCTGACACTCTCCCTGGCTCCTCTTCAGCTAGAAACCTCTGCATCATCTATGGCCCTTCTCACACCCTATATATTTTCATCTCCAAAACTGCAACAGCAGCTCACCTCAACATCCTAAATATTAGGAAAATCGGGCACCTCCTTCCTTTCAATACCGCCAAGCATCTCTTAACCACTCTGTCTTCTCTAAACTAGACTACTGACAGCGTCCTCTTTGGTGTCCCCAACTATGTTTTCCATGGTCTCGACAAGATCATTAACTTTGCTGCCAGGACTCTCTTTGAACTCCCTGACGTCACACCTACTTCCTCATACCATCACTAGGCTGAATGGGTCAGTATACAAAACAGGGTCAGATTTAAATGTCTTCTCCTAGTTCGAAATATAACCTTGTGAGGCACCAGCGTATCTATCCTCATCTATCCAACTCAACAAGCCTTCTCGTAATCTCTGCTCTGCCTCCTCGACTACCCTTGTGGTTCCTCGCCCTCCCTGAACTTCCTCTTGCTTCCGCTCTTTCTCTCTTCTTGGTCAACTTGCATGGAATTATTTTCCCCCAGACATCCGAGAAACAGTCCACATGGATTTGTTTAAAGCCAAACTAAAAGCCTAACTCATTGCCTCCGAGTTACTCTCTTAACCTACCTCTCATCTGCCTGCTACCGAATATTTTTCCTTCACCTCCAACCTGCCTCTGTCCCTCACTTCCTCTGCCTCCACTCTAGCACTTCAACCACCATGGTCACATCATGAGCACAGCTGGCCATACCGCCTACCTACACTTAAAAATGTCCGATGTCGGTTGTCCTTAATCTATGTATGTCCACTATTGTATTGTCTCCTGTGACTGTTCCATTTACTCCCTTCTACAAACTGATCAGACCGTCTCTCAAACTCACCCCATTGTAAGAAGCTCACTGCCTCCCATCAAATCAGGTTTCGTATCTATTGTTTGTTCTTTTGTGATCAAAAGAGCATTGTTACACCTGTATATAAATAAATACATATTTGTGGGATGTCTTTTGGGCTTTTTAATTGTGCATCTGGGGTGAGGGAGAGGGCCACCACCCCTTTCCATTTCAAACATCCCTGTTGGTCTAGTGTTCCCCCCCACCTCCCCAACAACCCCACCAAAGAAAGCATTTTTGTTGTTGTTGCCCCTTCCCTAGGGGCAGATGGGCACATTACTGTGCCCATCTGCCCCCAGGGTGGATAAAACCTATTGCCCCATGCTTTAGGGGCTGGGGGAGAAGGCTGCTTACATAGTAAGCGGCCCCCTCACTCCCCCACTTGAAAAACAGATTGTCATGGTCCAGTCTTGAAGCTTCCTGCAGGAGTGATGCTGGCCCACCAGACCCCCAAGGTGTGCCAACTCAACAATCTCTCAAAAGATATAATTACTAAACTGGCAAACCCAAGGGGAAAGGGGAATGGATAACAAAACAACAGCAGATTTTCACTGGTTTTCTATGTACATCTCTCGACTACTGGTTTTCCATCCGGAACTGGATTACTGGATAGATGATTCATCAGTGTAGTGTCTGTGAAAATCTAAACACAAATATTACCCTTTTAATATTACTATTCACAGCCTTAAACTACTGATTCTTTATAAATTCTTAATTGAAAAAAGGTATATACCTGCAGCCTATGCCTGATAGCTGATAGGCTTAATAATTATAGCTAAGTATTTTTTCTTTCTGAATCTTTAATAAACTTCTCTGAATTCTTCTTTTTCTTTAGCAAGTTCAATTAGTTGATGAACCCATGTTGATTTGAAACACGCTAATTATAGTCATCAGGAAATAGCGTAATCATACCTTCAACTCCAATGAAGATACGAAAAATCTTTGAATGATGATGTGCTCTCAAAAATAGCAACAAAAATAACACAAGGCCAACAGAACCACGCACTAGAAGGAAACCGCGCAATATGGTGAAGAACCGCGCTCTCTGATGAAGAACCGCACTTTCAGATGAACCGCGCTCTCAGAAGATGAACCGCACACTCAGAAAACCGAACCGCGCTATTTGAAGATGAACCGTGCACTCAGATGACCGGACCGCGCTCTTTGATGAAGAACCGCGCTTTCAGATGAACCGCGCACTAATTACTGCAGACTCGACAACGCTGAAACCTAAACCCTCAGACGCTCGGTAAGCCTTCATGAAACCACACACGAAAAAGACGTGGATACGATACGTCACAACCAGGAAGTAAAGCAACACACTGAAGGACGTACGATACACGCCAACAGGTCCTTTACTCTAAAGTTAACTATAACGAAACTCACGCGAGGTATTCAAATAAAGATTTCGTTTAGTTAGTATTGTTAAAGAAATACTATAACACTGTTAACACAAAATAAACCTTATTCTAAATTTCAATTTCTATTAAAGAAACAAAAATGCAAGTGCAGCCGCAATTACAGAAAAACGAACGTTACTATTACCAGCCGGTAAATAACACGAGAAAATGAGCACATGAAAGTTCTTAACTTGTAAAAGAAACAGTTTCAAAATTCTTTTCAATTAACTTCTTGACTCAATCTGTAGATATAATATTTTCTTGACAACAGAATAAAAATGATTTCTCAATTTGACTTAGCTTGCTTCATCTGTAAAGATATTGTCCTTTGAACACTGAATGAGTCCTTCTTGAAGTATCTTATCTTCTCTGAAGTATTTTTCTTATAATAAAGTTTCTATAGATCATTAAAGTTAAATTTACTACAGAACTAAATAACTGCTACCTTCCTCTAAGGAAACTGGAATGAAAGGCAGTTTAGAATCTTGGTCAATGTTCCAAACTACCTCACAGCATTTCTCCTCCAATCACTGTTGTGGAACTGACCCGCCAGCTTGGCTTGGGACAATAGGCTCTTCCTGAATTGTTTAACATTAAGGAAACTTATGTAAATAGTAAGATGTTAAATTCAGATCAAACACTCAAACATCATTCAACCATACTCCTACATATATTTGTGATGATGAAATCTCCTAATTGAAAGTTTTCTAGTGAAATGTCTCTTGGAAAATGTGGAAAAGTGCCATGGGATCCTGACACAGATCCCTGGTGGTCTAGTGGCATTGCTGGGCACGGATCAAGCAATCAATGCCCAGTAATGCTTCAAGGAAGGTATTGTTGGAAAGGGGAGTATCTCCCCTTTCCAATGACACCTCCCTCGATCAAAACGGCATAGAAATGCCAGAGATCAAGGGAGGAACCTACCTTCCATTTCACTGCCGCAGCCAGAAGAAATTTACATTCAGTGTCACATCAGCGTGCATTACGCACGCTGACGTGACATTGAAGGAAATCCAAACCCTGGGCCGTGAGGAGAAACCTCCTACTCACATAGCCCGGGGTTGGATTTAGAGTTTTGCTTTGCAGCGATCGCACAAACAGAAGTGCTAAAAAGGACGAGGTATCTCCTCCTTGACACTGGGACACTAGTGCCAAAAATGAGATACCTCGTACATGGCACTTACTTAAGGGGTTGCCAATGTCAATCAATGCTTGGTCTAGGGTTAGACCTTGTGATTTATGAATAGTGACAGCATATGCAAGAGATAGAGAAAAGTGCTCTCTGCGTACGGACATGTCTTTGAAAAGAAGGAAACATGCTATTGTCCGGCCAAGTATTTTAACTTCCGCAAGTTTGTCAAAGTGGATGTTGACAAACTGAATTTTGTTGTCATGTGGATATGTTTGGAAGCCAACAACTGTACCAATTGCTCCACTGACTAACCGTGCTCTATATCAAGGTTACATTTTAGAATTACTCTGCAGTTTAGACACAAATTCAATATTTTCTCCAATCCAGCTGTGAGGGAGATACATTTTTCTAAGCTATTTAGTCATGCTGTTGCTTGGAGAGTTGGTCCTTTAGTGTCAATATTTCTGCCATTTGGGTTAGCTTTTAAGCACACATGCTATTTGTAGTTAACTTTAACACACTTTAAAGAGCATTACACAGTGAAAGGAGGAGCAGCAACAATATTGCTGATTATATTTACAGTTTAAGCGCAGGGTATTTTAAGGGCTGTGTAGCTAGCATTGGTGAATTAAGTGTGCTAAGTTTGTATTTGGGAAGACTCAGAATATGTTGCTTTGGTAGTTGGTGAAAGGGTCGCTGAAGTACCATATAGTGCAAACATTAAGTAGAACAGAAATTGATTTTTTAGTAACATAAAGACTGTTGGCAACATTAGCAAGAGTTTTGCCATTTTGAATTAGGCCCTGTTAAAAGTTGCATCTTAATCTGGAAGGTAATGGGCTGATTGGTCCCATTCAAAGACTACACCGCACATGGACCAACGGGTCTGAACCAGGTACTCTCTCTCTTCTATCTTTAAAAATGAGACTTAAGATCAAGGTGCAGGACTACTGCCATGAACAAAATACGATCAATCTAGCATCTAAAAAGTTCAGTGGCAGGTTTCTTGATGAATATTTGAGTAGAGTGTCGTCTCCCTCATATATTCTTGCTTATCCCAATGCTGGCACATTTCGTACTTATTTAATGATGAAATTTAATGTGTCTGTTGCATTAGAAACTAACTGTGCTAACATTGGATCCACACATATGTTGAAGCATTGTCACCTGTGTGGAGTAAATGTTGTTGAGTCCCTTCATCAACTAATCATGTGCTGTGAAAGTTTAAATGATTTGCGAACTACATGTTTCAAATCTTATAACAACGACGTCATGATGACTGAGATATCTGATCAATGGATGAATTTTATGCGAGGCAATGATATTAACCTGATATATTTTATTGTATTTTACTTAAAAATTGTGGCATTATGTGTATTGTGTATTGTATAGGATATGTGAAAATGAAATATGTTTTTTAGATTTTGTGTATTTATGTTGTATTGTCAATGTGTTATACAAAGCCAATTGGCTATATGTATATCTATCCAATAAATAAATAAATAAAGGTTGCAGGCTCTGTCAGTTAGAGTATTAGGCCACATCCTGGAGCTTCAGTTCTGTTCTTTTAATTATATTTTATACCATATTCCCCACCAGGAGTGTTTAGATAGCCAACACCCCTGGAGGAAGGGGGAAGCACTGCAGAGATAGTTATTGGTGCAAGGCCGAGCTGTCAACAGGAGCTCTGAATGCAGTTCATTATATCAGTTTTGTTCCTGATGATTAGGTTCGTAAAGCAGCTGTGAAGAACAAATCTTATTGAGAACCAGGCCTGATGTCCAGACATCGCCATAGTGCTGAACTAGGTTGCGGTTATACCGCCCCCGTTGAGAAGTGGCAGGCCCATTAGAACTACAGGTGTCAAGCTAAATAGAGCAAATAAATCCAAGAAATGAATCCTTAAGAGCAGTGTCTCGGCTGTGATTTTTTATAAAGCCACCTGGTTCCCAAGAGAGATAGGGAAGGATGTGTACAATGAAAGAAACATGTTTCAAGATGGAGTCGCAAGAAGTGTTGCCAAAAGATACAGCTGCGAGTTCAAAGAGCCGCTCGTGGTTGCAAAGTTGTCTGGTCTCATGAGAAAGTAGTATTGTGTCCACTTCACTGCTACAGGGTATTGACTTCATTGTTCACACGCGCTCATGATTGGCTCTCTTCGAGGGGCATGCACATCACAAATTATCTGATGTTGTTTTAACCAATAAGGAAAGTCCATAGTTGCAACTCGTTACCTAAATGTAATGTTCCAATCAGAACAAAATATTTTTTGCTTGCTGACTGAATAATTAGGCCATTCACAGACGACCGTACTCACATCGTCATTGATACGTAATTGATCAATAGGGTAGTAAAATGTAGGTGATGTTTAGATTTTGTATAGGGGATAGCCAATAGGAAATGTGGGATTAATCTGTAGTGGATACATGCGGAAAATGTAGTTGTTGTGGTTCTTTTCTTTAAAAGCTGTAACTATCGTGGATGTGTTGAGTGAGTTCTCAGTTTTCAGTTCTACGGAGCTGACTGACCCTCCAGCATTGTAATAAACTTGTTTTTCCTTGCTAAACATGTGCTCCTTATTGACCCCCTGTATTGTTTTTTATCGATCGTTTTTTGGGCCTACCTTACATTGGCTGTGGGTACTTCCATGCTGCTTTTAGCCCCTTGAAATGTACTGTTATCAGTAACCATGCTATGTAGTATTAAGATTGATGCAGGATATAATAGATGTATAGACCCTGCCTGTCCTCGGGCTGCACCCATATGCCTCAAATAACTAACTTGGACTTCAGGGCCCATAACTCCCTGTACAGCCCGTGGGCAGGGTATATAAAGCTTAAATATTGAAGTGGTATGGGGTATAATCTTAGTTCATTTAATGGTGGTTTGTAATGTGCCATGTGCACAAAATGTCAGTTCAAGGCATCAAAGGAAAGCAAAAAAAGGATGAAAAATGAAAAGGAGAAGTGCTGTTCATGATAGTATGATAATCATAATCCAGGTGCTATTAAAACAGATCATGTACAAAAACCAAAGAGCATGCTGTAGGCAGAGTTCAATACATAGTGATAATTCAAGGCACTTAATAATTATATTGCCTATCAGAAAACCTGTTTACAGAGAACTGACACTGGTGCACTGAAAGGCTTCAGAATCTCTGAAATGCGTTTTAACCATTCAAGCAATGGTTAGGGGCATACAAAACATGTACTCCTTATTACTTTGATGTCAGATGCATTAATCTTACTAAATGTTCTATACATTTCCACCATATATTTACCTATTTAAAAAAATAAATACATACCATGCTCACAGGAGTGCCCGTAGTACCCATCCTTACAGGAGCAGCATCCACTTATCCTATCACAGGTCCCATTGTTTAGACAGAAACATGCTAGGTGGCAATTAGCCCCATATTGTCCAGGAGCGCATTCTGCAAACATACAATGTTCATTTATTAAAACATGAATATATAATCAGATTCATGGGCAGCCATAGTGGTATGGTTTGACATTAGATATTTCAAAAGGAAAGAAGGGGGCCATAAATATTTCATGTTCCAGGCATTTCTGTGTCAATATGTGTGCATTCCATTGTCGAGTGACAAAAGGACTAACATAAGCACATGTGTCCGGAATATATTTCTTCTCCTTTATATATTACTAACTTTGCCAAAATGGGGTTGGATAAAGCCTTTATGTAGGCGATAGGGGAATCAAACACGAATCACAGGAACTGCAATCATGCCATGGTTCGGTTTTCTTAACACAAAGAGTCTCACAATTCTGCCTTTGGGAGCTCTGGACCAAACCCAGTCTCTTTAACTGAATATTTTAAATCTCATTTATATGATATAGAACCTGGTTTGCTTCTTTTTCATTCATAGTTGCAGGGAAAAAACGCCTAGCAACTTCTTGATTATTCACAATCTCAGAGCTATGAAGCCCATCTTGCAAGTACTCTTTAACCTGGTGTCAGCCTTCTTCAGACTGTGATTCTATCAACCATCAACAGCTGGTCATCCTCCTGGGTCAATTCTAACTCTCAACCAGACCTTGGGTCCTCTCCCTCTCCCACTGGATCAGGTTTCTCACATTCCCATGGACATACTTCTTAGCAAACATTTGGAGTACCCTCCCAGTCTGACCTTTCATTGCATCTGAGTTATAGTCCTCACCAGGTTCTTAGGCTCCTCCCCCAACTGTATCTCTCCCAGTGACTGAGCTGTAGCCCTAACCCATACATTAAAAAATCAAACACTTTAGGAAATGTGACGACGGTAGCAGCCGCTGCCTGGGTGGGGCATTTTGCTGATTTATATAGGGGTCAGAGAGAAGCCCCATTAAGTGCATCCTTGCAGTGGTTAAGGCAGTTTGGGCTAAGTGATGTGAGACAAGCCATACTGGACCAATCCCACAATAAGACCCCGGGCCCGGACACTGCTCCTATTTATTTTCTTCAGACCCTTATAGATATTGGGGCTCCTCTATTGACAATTTCTTTTAATGCAATTTTGAATGGTAGGGTAATTACGTCCCCTTGGAAAGATGCTATACTTTTTCCCATTAATAAGAAGGGTGATACTGCAAGTCCTCTCTCCTGTCGTCCAATATCTCTTCTGGACATCTCTTTTAAAGTGTTTGGTAGATTGTTTTTGGGGCACTTGTGTCACGCACTCCACTCCCTCTGGGGTTCCCATTCCTCATCCCCGTGCCCCGAACACCCCTCGCCCTCTTGCCCTGTTCCGGGACTCACAGGTTGTCTCTTCGCCCCACTTGCCACGGCGCTGACTGCCACAAAGCTTGGGTCGGCATGCTCTTTGCACGTGGAGACGTCGACCTCCCTAGCGTCTTCCGTGGCGGCTGCTAGATCAACTTCTTCCGCGTCACATGACTGCCGCCTTCCGCTCACGTGTTTCTGGACTACACTCACGTGATGCGCTTGCGGGTCATGTGACTGGGAGGAATTAGCAGCGCCAGTATTTAAACAGCTCTGTTGCGGGGCTTCGGTGCTTCACAGCTGTTTCTTCGGATTCCTGTACGGCGCTACATACCTTTTGTTTCTCACCTTTTGGATCTTGACCTCGGATTTGTTTCACGGACTGGCAACGGATAACCCTTGGCTTTGATACTTGCTTTTGGATCTTTATTACGACCACAGACTGCTTCACGGACTCCTTCTACGTTCCGCCCTGCTTGTGCGGATTCTGGCATCAGGTGGGCCTGGCACTTGCAACCTTGCTGGGATACATACATTCTGGAAGAACAGCTTTGCTGGGTCTCGGAACCTTCCCATAGGTTAAATCGCCACTCCACAGACATCTTTTGGTAAGACCGTTCCACTTACTTGATGATTGGTTGTTGATGCTGTTTTGGCTTGACACTTAACCGGTGTTTCCTTTACAGTGGTTCGGGGTTCCACGAGTACCACATTTCCGGAAAGAACATCTCCCACCTGTGGCCTCAAGGGCGGCACAGTGAGTGACTCTGATTCTCTCTGTGCGGCACTTGTGGACAGAGGACTCTTCGGCTACACGACAGTCAAGACACAACAGACTGTGAAGCCATCCTGTCATGTAGCTATGGAGGGAGCTGCGGATGACCCCTTGACCACTATGGTTCAGGCCATAACCGTGTTACGTGCGGACATGGCCGCAGCAAATAAAGCCATTCACCAACGCTTGGATACCATCCAGAGTGCTAGACATCCTCTACCCTCAGATGCTGAGTTTGGGGATAACCCACCAGGCCCCTCGCCCGTCCAACCTCCCGTTCCACCCCTTCCTAACCCCATCTCTGTAGTACTGCCCTCTCCTTTTCCTTGCCCCTGAGAGGTATCATGGGGATCCCGGCAAGTTTAGAACCTTCTTGAATCAATACAAATTGCATTTTTTGTGTAGACCCATGGCTTTTCCAGACTCCACCTCTAAGGCAGCTTTTACTCTTTCTCATTTAGCAGGCACTGCTGCTGCCTGGGCCAATCCACTCCTGGAAAAAAACAACCCAGCCCTTTACGACTTTGATTTGTTGGTCACTGAGATGTCACGAGTGTTCGACATGCGCCATAAGGTCCAGTCCCGAGACATGGAACTCCTGGACCTGGGGCAGGGTAGGGGGTCTTTGATCGAATACATTACTAAGCTTAATCAGCTTGCAGCCGAGACTTCCTGGCCTGAATCCAAAAAAGCCGTTGTATATTATCGCGGCTTAAACAACGCCATGAAGGATGCCCTTGCGGTTGTTCCCTCATTACCAACCTCTTACATGATCTAGTCGATTTAACTCTGCAATTGGACGCTAGACGTTCTGAACGTAGGGCGGAGGCCCGTCTCCTGCACACCACTGTCCCATCTCCTTCCACCTCGGCCCCCTCAAACACCAGTTCTGAACCCATGCAAATCGGGGGCATCAGGAGCCGATCACACCCATAGAAAGGGAACGTAGGAGGGTGGACAATGCTTGCTATTATTGTGGACTACCTGGCCATTACGTAAAGGAGTGTCCTCGTCACCCCAAGCTAAAACCATCGGGTTTTCGGAGTGCTCGACCCTAGATTCGGGGACCGGGTTGAGCGCTCCCTGTCATACCCCGAACCCTGTGTTTGCTTTCGGCCGCATCAGACCCATATATGTGCAAGCCATTCTACAACCCACACCTGACATCTCACACCCAGTTACAATTATAGATTCCGGGGCTACAGGTAATTATATGGACATCACACTGGCCCAAACCCTGAACCTACCTCTGCTAGCCAAAACCCGGCCGGAACCAGTACAGGCAGTGGATGGGACTGCTCTGGTTTCCGGACCAATCAGACAGCAGACCGCCCCGATGGTCTTGACCATACAGGCTATACACAGGGAGACCCTGAGTTTCGATCTCATCTCAATACCCCAGTTCGGTGTAATTTTGGGAATACCTTGGCTACAGGAGCACAACCCTTTTAATTGACTGGAAAGAGGGTTCAGTGCATTTCGAATCCGATCTCTGTCAACATTTCTGTCTAACCGCAGCCACCACTATTGAGACACCCGCTCAAGCATTGGGGGTCATGGCTCAATTATCTCTAGAGGATTCCCTTGCCCCCTCCACAGAACACCACACGGTTGGACTCGTCTCCACACTCATTCCAGCCCAATATCAAGACTATCTAGAAGTGTTCGACCATGGTTCATCAGAAGTTTTACCGCCACATCGCCCATACGACTGCCCAATAGATCTGGTTCCGGACAGCACTATCCCACAGGTCGTATCTACTCCTTGTCTCCTACTGAAGATCTAGCCCTCAAAGAGTACATTCAGAAGTCCCTCCGTCTGGGCCAGATATGTCCTTCTACATTCCCGGCGGCGAGTCCCATTTTCTTTGTCCCCAAGAAGGAGGGTGACTTACGGCCTTGTGTGGACTACCGCAGACTCAATGCCATCACCAAGAAAGACTGCTACCCCATTCCACTAATCACACCCCTATTGGACCGTCTCACACATGCCACTGTCTTTACCAAACTAGACCTCCGCGGTGCCTACAATCTGGTCCGTGTGCGTTCCGGGGACGAATGGAAGACCGCCTTTTGTACTCGCTATGGCTTGTATGAATATACGGTCATGCCGTTCGGTTTGTGCAACGCTCCGGCCACGTTCCAGAGGTTCATGAACGATATCTTTTCTGACATCCTGGACGTTTTTTTGTGGTGGTCTACTTGGATGACATCCTGATATTCTCCCAGACCATGAAGGACCACGTACAGCACGTCAGGGAAGTATTGTCTCGCCTACGGACGCACTCCTTGTTTGCCAAACCCGAGAAGCGCCAGTTCCATGCCGATTCCGTAGAGTTTCTTGGTTTTCACATCTCGTCGGGAGGACTAGCCATGAACAATTCCAAGGTTCGCGCAGTTGTGGATTGGTCGGTCCCCGATTCATTGAAGGCACTCCAGTCTTTCCTTGGTTTCGCGAACTTTTACAGGCGATTTATCTCAGGGTTTTCTTCTTTGGTGGCTCCCCTCACTTCTCTGACTAGCCCTCGCACACCTTTTCTATGGACGGACACACATCAACAGACCTTCGAAGCTTTAAAGACAGCATTCACTACTGCTCCCATCTTGCAGCACCCAGACCCAGAACTGCCATTCATAGTGGAAGCTGACGCTTCATCCTTTGCCTTAGGTGCTGTATTGTCACAGACTTGCCCTACCTCAGGTCACCTTCACCCTGTGGCCTGCCATTCCCGTAAATTCACAGATGCCGAATCCCACTATACCGTGACCGAAAAGGAACTACTGGCGGTCATGGATGCCTTCTGCGTTTGGAGGCATCACCTCTTGGGTGCTAAGCACCGTGTCACGGTTTATTCTGATCACCAGAACTTACAAGACCTGGCTTCTCTGAAGTGTATCAACAGCAGGCAGGTCAGGTGGCATCTCTTCTTTGCGACCTTCGACTTTGTGATCAAACACCGCCCGGGTAGTACCCATGGTAAAGCCGATGCCTTATCGCGTTCCCCTGGGGGAGGTGGCCTTACCGATGTTTCCAGACACCCTCCTGGACGTCGGCAAGGTGGTTTGTTTGTGTACTCCAACTCTGCCCTTACTTGATGCGATACGGTGTTGGGTTACTTCACACCCAGGCCAGTTGTCCGATTGGGATTTGGTGGTTCACGATGGTCTCCCCTTTGTTTCTGATTGTCTATTCATGCCTACGGTAGACACCCGCAACATGGCCTTGGAATCGTCCCACGACGCCCCGGTTCATGGTCATCCTGGGCAGAAACACACTTTGGCGCTGCTGAGAAGGTGGTGCTGGTGGCCGTCTATGAGAAAGGATGTTGAATCTTACGTCAACACATGTGCAGTTTGCGCACAGTGTAAGCACCGTAGGGGTCGCCCTGTGGGTCTCTTACTTCCTTTACCTGTTCCTCCCAAACCGTGGCACACCTTGACCATGGATTTTGTCACTGACCTACCCCGGATCCGGGGCTTCGATACCTTGTGGGTGGTCATCGATTCCTTTTCCAAGATGGCTCATTTTATCCCTTGTAAGGGCATTCCCTCGGCGCCTACACTGGCCCGGTTGTTCTTTGAGAATGTCTTTTGTCTTTTCGGGCTTCCCTCGGTTCTCATCTCGGACAGGGGTTCACAATTCACTTCACGTTTCTGGTGGGCCCTGACTAGATTGCTCGGGATGGACGTTCGTTTCTCCTCAGCATATCACCCTGAGACGGACGGTCTGACCGATCGACTGAACCAGACGCTGGAGCAGTACTTACGTTGTCTGACCCTACAGCTGCAGTCTTCCTGGTTGAGCGTACTGCATCTTGCGGAATTCGCGTACAACAACGCTGTCCATTTTTCCACTGGTTTCTCCCCGTTCTACGTGCTTTATGGTCAGCACCCTCATGTTTTGCCCTTCACGGATTTGCCTACTTCTGCCAATCCAGCTGCCCTTGCATGTGTTAGGGACCTGGCCTCCGTTCACGCTCGGGTGTCGACTCATCTTGTCAAAGCCCAGGCATCCATGAAGGCGCAGGCGGACAGGAAACGGGTGATGGCCCGTTGTATACTGTGGGATCCCGCGTTTGGTTATCCATCCGACATATGCACTTGGTGGGATGTCGCAAGCTTCTACCTTGCTTTGTGGGTCCCTATACGATTACTCGTGTTGTAAGTGGGAAAAGGGACAGAGCCCCTTTAAGAGGGGAGCCCAGGACTATGGGAGGGAGCGGGAAGCGGGAGGAAAGGGAGGGGCAAGGGAAGCGAGAGTTCAGTAAGAGTATGAGGGAATAAAGAGGAGGTTGCAGAGCACAATGGCTCCTGTGTGGTCATTTGGTGTGCGTGGAGTGGCCCCATGAAGGGGGGGCTAACAACTGGCGACGAAGGGAAACATCCCGCGCCGTGGAGGAAATGGTGAAAGGCCCGTGTGCCCAGCAGTAGCAGGGGCCCGCGTGCCCAGCAGTGAAGGGCCTGGGCGCCCAGCAACAATGGAGGGCCCGTGTGCCCAGCAGTAACGGGGGCCCATGTGCCCAGCAGCGACGAGGGCCGTGTGCCCAGCAGTGAAGGGCCCGTGCGCCCAGCAACAATGGAGGGCCCGTGTGCCCAGCAGCAACGGGGGCCCGTGTGCCCAGCAGTGAGGGGCCCGTGTGCCCAGCAGTGAGGGGCCCGTGTGCCCAGCAGTAACGGGGGCCCGTGTGCCCAGTGGCAACGGGGCCTGTATGCCCGGCAGTAGGAGGTGGGCCCGTGAGCCCTGCAGCGGGCCTGCGCGCTCAGAGTAACGGGCCTGTGCGCCCTCGTGGTGGACCCATGTGTCCTGCAGTGGGCCTGTGCGCCCAGGAACAGAGGTGGGCCAGAGCGCCCTGCAATTACAAGGGGGCCTGAGTGCCCGCAGTGGACCTGCGTGCCCAGCATCATCAGGCCTGCGAGCCCGCGCAAGCGGCAGGGCCCGTGCGCCCAAAGTGTGGTAGGGCCTGTGCGCCCAGCAGCTGAGGAGGTGGAGGCCGGTGCGCCCAGCAGCACCTGGGGCCCGTGTGCCCGCTATGAGCAGGGGCCCAATGCGCCCAGCAGCGGAGGAGACAGTGGACCCGTGCACCCGCAGCAGACCCGTGAGGAGCTCCGGAGGAGGGTCCGTGAGCCCAACAGAGGGAAGACGTCGCGGGAGCCCACCCCGACAGCAGAGAGGACCGCCGGACGCAGCCCAGCAGAGGGAAGACGTCGCGGGAGCCCACCCCGACAGCAGAGAGGACCGCCGACCGAAGACCAGCTGAAGGAGGAGCCACCAAAGGTGGTCCAGCAGAGCCGTCGGAACGAATCCAACGGCAGGGGGAGGCCAACGCACAAGGGGACCCCAGCAGGAAGAGGAGCCGCCACCAAAACTACGGAGCCGCCGAACAGCGAGGAGAAGACCACGCCTGCAGCAACCGTGACAGCGCAGCAGGCCCGGCTGTTTGCCCGCTTCATCCATCGGCGGCAACAAGAGGAGGAGAATAAACGGACCGCGGCAACTGCAACCCCAACAAGTAAGGTGTTCTGTCGGGGGTCGGGAAAAAGGGGAAAAGGAACCTCGCGTCTCCCCATGTGACATTCAAACACATACGGGAAAACCACATTCTGACTAAAAGGGAATCCCTGTGTCTCCCGCACGTGACACATAAAATAATACGGGGGAACTACAATACGGAAAAGGAATCCCCGTGTTTCCCCTCGTGACACCCAAGGGGATAATAAGCTAAGAACGCTACGGCAGAAGGGAATCCCTATGTCTCCCCACGTGACATCCGAAGGGACAAAACGATAAGAAACACCACGGGAAAAGGAAATCCCTGTGTCTCCCCATGTGACATTAAAGAAATTGTGCGACAGAGACCGCCACAGCAGAGAGAGGAACCCTGTGTCTCCCATGAGTGACACCCCTACAGACAACAGAGATAAACAAAAACAAAGAAGGGACTCCCAAAGCCAAAGAAGGAGGGAAACCCCGTGTCTCCCCAAGTGACATTCAAAAATAAAGGAGTGAGCGACGCTACGAGGGAGAAAGAAACCCTGTGTCCCCCCCACACGCAACATTTAATGAGACCATACAGTTAAACCAAACCACAACAAAAGAAAGAAAGCCTGTGCTTCCCACGTGAGACCCAATCAGGAAGCCATAACACCAAGAGTCAACTGACCAACGCCCACGTGCCGCCGGACTAACGAAAGCAGACCAAGCGACACCATCATGTCGGCCCCGGATGCAGCGGACCCCAATGCCCAACCACCAGTACCAGGAGCACCCTCCTCTCACGCAAGCCTAATGAGGAGACCCGCCCCATTCACATTAAACCCACGTCACGACCAGGGCCAACGATGGGAAGAGTGGATGGAAGAATTCGAGGACTTCTTAGGTGCAATTGGGAACAAAGACCCGCCAAACAAAATTAGCATATTTAGGAACCTGGTAGGAAAAGAGGTAAAGGACATCATCAAGACAATCCCAGCTACAGACAAAACCACGTACCAACGTCTCCTAGGTGCACTAAATGACAAACTCATAACAGGATCCAACAAAGACTACGAACGCCTTGCATTCAACCAACACAGGCAGCGTCCACACGAATCGATTAGGGAGTTCGTCATACGTCTCCAGCAAAAGATAGGAGACTGCGACTTCGCCAACTTCAATGATGAAGAAGCTATAAGACTAAGGATCATAGAAGGGTGCACCTCGTCAACATTGAGCAAACACCTTCTCATAAAGCCCCTACCCCTAGCGAAAATACTAAATCTGGCAAAAACCTACGAGAGAGTTGACGCACAGGAAACCACCATTGAGAGGCAAGTTGAACGCAACGCCATCGCGGCCCTCACGGAAAGGCAACCGCAACAGTCCAAGCCCACTCAACCCTGGAGACAGCAAAAACTCAGAAGACACCGGCAACAAACCCCAAGCAAAGAGCAATTCCACAGGCGGGGCTGTAAACACACACACGGACAACCATATTTAGCCTTGGGACGAACATGCTGGCGCTGTGGCCGGGAAGGTCACCTTCAAGCAAAATGCGGAACACAAGCACCCACAAGTGCTGCCTATCGACCCATACCACCTGCCCAGGAAAGATACCCGAACTTACCGATGGCACTGTCAGAGACCAGGAAAAACACAGAGACCGTGAACACCAGCCCTTCTAGACATCACGGGCAGGCACACCCCCTCCACCCTGGGTTGACCCACCCAAAAGAGGACGGACCAGCACTTGACACACGAACCTCACCCGTCCTGCGAGAGAACTATGAGTCTCGCAACCACCCAGTACCCTTCGAGATATCATACGGGGGAGGGAATGCGGAAGCCACAGGAAACGTTGGTACAAGGCAACTGTACCAGACACGGGCGGAAGAACAACCCCTAGACAAACTCCAGGACCACGCCGGGCAATGGAGGACCGCACAGACAATACAGCCAAAAGGTCCGTCACGACGCGACCCAACCCAAGGAGGCCGCAGTGTGTCTGACGCCATCCGCATGATACCGAGTACCGCCATAGGGCACAGCCGTCTCAGCCACCGGACCGCACTACAGCATGCACTCATCAGCATTCACTATAGGTCATTCGGAGTAACCCACAAGAAGGACCACGTGCCGGAGCAAGATGCGGGAGAAGAAAACAAAGCCAGAGGACAGACGAACCGCGCAGACCCCATCCTAGCGACAAGGGACAGAGAGCAGGTGACAACTATGACAGAGAACTACGGCAAAATGACGCCAAAGGACTCCCTCCTCCACGAGCTATACTTTGAAGAGCAGGAACCAATGAAAGGAGAAGCGATCGAGAGGAAGGAAAAGGAGAGAGCAAAGACTTATGAAGCACTGCAATGAGAGAGCGTGGAAGAGACCCACGAGCAACCAGGCAGGCCCCACCGAGCCACAAAGAGACCCCAACGTCTCATCGAGCAAATGTGACCCCGGAAGTCTCATGTTAAGCAAGGGGGAGGTGTTGTAAGTGGGAAAAGGGACAGAGCCCCTTTAAGAGGGGAGCCCAGGACTATGGGAGGGAGTGGGAAGCGGGAGGAAAGGGAGGGGCAAGGGAAGCGAGAGATCAGTAAGAGTATGAGGGAATAAAGAGGAGGTTGCAGAGCACAATGGCTCCTGTGTGGTCATTTGGTGTGCGTGGAGCGGCCCCATGAAGGGGGGGCTAACAACTCGAGTGATCAACCCTGTGTCTTATCGACTTGCTCTCCCAGGTTCCTGGCGGCTTCACCCCGTTTTCCATGTTTCTCTGCTCAAGCCCTGTCCCGCTCCCACACGGCTTCGCTCTCCTGGGGCCCCGGTGTCTCTATCCACTCCGGATGTTTTTGAGGTCTCTGCCATTCTGGGTTCCCGTATCTCTAGGGGGCGTCTCCAGTACCTTGTTGATTGGTCCAGGTAAGGCCCAGAGGAGCGGTCCTGGGCCCCGGCTACTGATGTCCATGCTCCCCGTTTGGTGGCACGGTTTTATAAGGACCATCCCTCGTGCCCACGGGGCCGTGGGCCTTTGGGGGGGGGCTCTGTCACGCACTCCGCTCCCTCTGGGGTTCCCATTCCTCATCCCCGTGCCCCGAACATCCCTCGCCCTCTTGCCCGGTTCCGGGACTCACAGGGACTCACAGGTTGTCTCTTCGCCCCACTTGCCACGGTGCCGACTGCCACAAAGCTTGGGTCGGCATGCTCTTTGCACGTGGAGACGTCGACCTCCCTGGCGTCTTCCGTGGCGGCTGCTAGATCGACTTCTTCCGCGTCACATGACCGCCGCCTTCCGCTCATGTTTCTGGACTACACTCACGTGATGCGCTCGCGGGTCATGTGACTGGGAGGAATTAGTAGCGCCAGTATTTAAACAGCTCTGTTGCGGGGCTTCGGTGCTTCGCAGCTGTTTCTTCGGGTTCCTGTACGGCGCTACATACCTTTTGTTTCTCACCTTTTGGATCTTGACCTCGGATTTGTTTCACGAACTGGCAACGGATAACCCTTGACTTTGATACTTGCTTTTGGATCTTTATTACGACCACAGACTGCTTCACGGACTCCTTCTATGTTCCGCCCTGCTTGTGCGGATTCTGGCATCAGGTGGGCCTGGCACTTGCAACCTTGCTGGGATACATACATTCTGGAAGAACAGCTTTGCTGGGTCTCGGAACCTTCCCATAGGTTAAATCGCCACTCCACAGACATCTTTTGGTAAGACCGTTCCACTTACTTGTTGATTGATTGTTGGTGCTGTTTTGGCTTGACACTTAACCGGTGTTTCCTTTACAGTGGTTTGGGGTTCCACGAGTACCGCAGTTCCGGAAAGAACATCTCCCACCTGTGGCCTCAAGGGCAGAACAGTGAGTGACTCTGATTCTCTCTGTGCGGCACTTGTGGACAGAGGACAGTCAAGACACAACAACTTGGAGGAATGGATAGAGGGTAATTCTATTTCATCTGACACCCAGTTGTGTTTTAGGCCAGGTCTGGAGATTGGTGAACAGGTACTTAACCTGTATCTTGTCCTGGCTCGTTCAATTTTTATGAGAGGGGGAACCCATAAATCTAAACATCATGGACCAGAGTTGACAAGGTCTCTAGGCTTAGGTTGTGGGGGTGCTCAGGTCCGTAAAAACTGGTGGTCTAATTGCCTTCTTGGAGGCAATACATAGTGATAACAGAGGGGTCTATGCGATTACTGCACCAAGTTTACTATGCCTGACGAAAATGCCAATTTTGCTTTTCTGACCCCTTTTTGCAGCATATATTTGTGAGGGGAGACCCCGCTATCCTCTCTACTCTGCCCAAACATTCATTGGTTACTATACCCCATTCCCCACTTATATATGCTGAGGGATGGGGATTGAAGAAACATTTTGGCATTTTAGGTTGGTGCAGTAAACTCAGTGCAGTAATCATATGTTCCTTAATAGAGCCTGCGTCCGATTCAGCGAACAAGGCCAATGTACCCAGCACTTTGAAGTTAATAGGGGTGTACGCCAAGGCTGTTTATTGGCACCAGTGTTGTTTACACTTTACATTAATGGTCTGTAGAAGGCCTTGTTGGACACAAAAGTTGACTATCCATGTATTGGTAATCGTGGTGTTCCAGTCCTGGCATACACAGACGATACTGGTGTGATTGCCCATACTCCACAGGCACTTCAACAGTTAATTTTAATGTATACATAATGTATGTTTGACTTAGAATTAAAAGTGAACATAGTCAAATCTACTATCATGGCATGTGTTCCCAGGAACAAGGGAGTGAAGATGGTAAACATGCTATACCAGGGGGCTGCAATACCAAGGGTGACAGACTTTGATTATTTGGGCATCGATTTTCAAAGTCTCCGTCAGGCACTGCCCATGTTATGAGACAGAAGACCAGATTCAATCAAAGGCTGAGTGACATCTCTCAATGTATGGGCATGTGGAGGGGCAAACCGTTAGATTTGATCCTTATAGTTTATAACACTCAGTATCTGATGGCGATAAATTATGGAGCAGCATTGTGGGGCTTTGAAAATGTTTCAGTTCTGCAGGTGGCTGAAAATAAGTTCTTCAAGTCCCTATTAGGCCTAGCAAATGATGCCGCAAATTTTGCAATTCTTGAGGCATTGGGGATTGGTTTTTATTGAGGATGAATGGAGTTTGGCAACCCTTCTACACTGGCTTCGAAATTTGGTCTAACCCTAAAGTGCTTTTAACGCAATTTGTTATTATGGAAGTCTTTAATTTGGTGGGAGCCAATCAAATTCTGTGGCTTTTATATGTAACATCTTTATTAAAGTTAATGCACATGCACTTTTTCCTCCAGCATCTTTGCTCTCAAAGGAGCACGTTTGAATATTAAAGGCCCACATTTCTGGGAGAGTTAATGAAATTAGAGAATGTTGCGAACCTAGGATGAGCCTTAATAGGAAACATGCCAATATCATTACTCCAAGCAAATTACAGCCATATCTTGGTTTTTAGCAACCATTCTGGCGATAGATGGCTGATAATCAGTGCCAGGTTTGATGCTTTAAACCTTAAGGCTAATACTGCGAAATGGCATTTTACCATGGAAAATACTATCTGTCCTCCGTGTCAAGCACAGAGGGAAGATCTGCTTCATTTGATCTTTATTTGTTACAGTTTACAGCACAATCCAAAGGCAGACGCTTATACCTGTTCTTTGGCTTTTTTCATTTACTCAGTGTCCCCTTGCGCTGTACTTTCTATTGTAGGCAGATTCACATTTCATTGCTTGGGCAGAGTTATGTTTCCTTAAGCAAGCTACTACGATCAGTAAAATGCATTTGTCTTAGTTTCTAATTTTTTCTCTGACTATTCAAACCTCTTTTTTTATAGATGTATAGAAATGTTTTATTATATATTGTATGCGTTCTATTATTGTGTTTTGTTTGCTGCTTTTATGGATTTGTATCCAAAATAAAGCATATGATATGATGAAAAAAACTTTAGACAATGTGAACGTGTACACTTTAAAACAAATAAACATTTCCAGGCGGTTATATAAAAGACAATGGCCCTCATTACGACCCTGGCGGAAAGTAACTGACATGACCGCCACAGCGTAAATAGCGTTTCCGCCATAGCACGATGGAGCAAAGTGCGGCTAATTCCGACCCCTCGGGCACGAGCATAATGCAATGGCGGAAGTGCAAAGTCCGCGATGGCGGAAATGGCCCCAAAATGCCCCTTACCGCCGTCGTACGCCGCCCAAGGTGCAACTCCGCCACCCATCTGAGCGGTCACCGTAATGAGCGGTCACCGTAATGAGCGGGCAGCGCAAATTACGGTCACCGTAAATATACGGAAACGGAAGTAAAAACATGGGGCCGGAACGGGAAACAGCACGCCGTACACCTATAAAATCAGAATCCCAACACAACCATCAAAAACCGACCCTGAGACA
Source organism: Ambystoma mexicanum (assembly GCF_040938575.1). Taxonomy (NCBI): domain Eukaryota; kingdom Metazoa; phylum Chordata; class Amphibia; order Caudata; family Ambystomatidae; genus Ambystoma; species Ambystoma mexicanum. The sequence continues at coordinate 850,227,801 of NC_090932.1, read as the reverse complement.
CATCCCAACCCGTTAGCCACCCCAGTTAAAAAAATAAATATGGGAAAAGTTGCTAAAAAAGCGTGCGATCGCAAGCGGCAGGTCCACTTCTCCCATGAGGAACTCACCTTGCTCACAGAGACCCTCCAGGAGAATGCTGCCGTCGTCTTCTCGACGCAAATGACCAGGACGGCACTTGCGAACAAGAAGGCCATATGGGCCCTGGTGGCACAGCGGGTAAGTGCGGTGGGGACCGCATCCCGCAACCCACAGCAATGCAGAAAGCGATGGGACGACTTGCGGATACGCGTCCGGAGCATACTTTCGGCCAACCAAAACATTGCCACAGCCACCGGGGGAGGATCGGAATCACCCATCAAGTTGACCCCCTGGGAAGAAATCTGTGCCTCCACCATTGGAATGGAGAGCATAGAGGGAGTCGGAGGGATGGAGAAAGGAGTGCAGACATCCGAAGAATCAGGTAGGTGGCCCAAATAAAACAATGCTAAATCCACAATGTCCAATCATGTGAAGTACCATGTGTCCCCATAGTGCAATAGAAACACATGTCCAGGAGAACGTCCAGATACGTTGCCATGATAGCGCCCTTTAAAAGTCAGATCAAATACATAAATAAGTAAAAAACCTAAAAACACCCTCTACATGTGCAGCATACACACCCTAACTGCAGGCTGCAAAATAACTGCATCCGCAATCCACACAAAAATGAGACCACCTCCAAGGCCCTGACCCAAATCACCCTCAGGTACCACCCCAATGCATGTGATACATTGCCATTCCAATTTCCACAGACCCATAAATAACTCGCCCTCCTTTACTCCACCACAGGGTCCGAATCAAACGACGAGCTACAGGACACCCCTACCAGCACACCTGCAAAGAGGGCCAAGACCAACGGCCAAAGACCCTCCACCTCAGCTGCACGGAACAAGACACGGCAGCAGCACAAATCAAGTGGCAGCACACTGGAGGGGACTTCAACAGGCACCCCAGCAGCCAGCATGTCCACAACAGCAGCACCACAGGTCCCCCCAATGGATGCCACAGAAGGCACTGCTTCTGGTGGCAGCAGCACCATAGGTGACACTGCTTTCATGCCAGCATGCTCCGACACAGAAAACGGTGCTGTAGATGTAGGATCTATCCATGACCTGTCTCAATCCCCCTGTTTGTTTCATCCCGTACACCATGAGGAAACCACGCAGGGGCACCCACAAGACGACGACTGGCCAACCCCCACAAGGCCTGTGGCAAGGCAACATGAGGTGATCAGCCCCTCTGTGACACCACCGCAAATGGGCATAGCCCAGCAGAGGCAACAGTCCCTCGAGCAGATGATTGTGCAACAGCAGCAACTGGCCACGCTCCTCAAGGAGCATGCTGCTGAATGTGGGGGTTCTAAGGCAGCCATTGAAACATCTACTGAGACACTTAGGGCAGAAATGGAGCGAAGTACAGAGACACTAAGGGCACAAATGGAGAGAAGCACCGAGAGCCTGAGGGGGGAACTGCATGCGACGTCCAAAGACGTATGTGGTGAACTTGCCGCTGTGCGCCGTGTGCTCATTGAGCTCTCACAAACCCTTAGGGACATGCATGGACGTGAGCAGGCAGAGACATCATCCGTTGCAAGTTCCGTCCAGGGCAGCCCCCAACGTAGATCTGGGAGGAACCTGCGCTCCACAGGCAGGGGTGCCCCTGATACCCGGAGAGGGGGCTTGCAATAGCGACTGCCCACTGACACTGAGCATCTTTGGACACTGGTGTTGGGGGGGGAGGTAGGAGGGTGGAGGGGGTGTGTTGGGCTTCTTTGGGTGGCGGGTCGATTGGGTATGTAACATCATTTCACATTTGCTATACATTTCTTCATATTCATCCAATGAGATGTGTGGACATTGATCTTTGTGTACGAGGCCTTTCTTGGCGTACAGTCCACATTGTGCATGTTCCAGACACACACAGTGCCACAAGTCCCGTGTCCATGTAACAGCCACCAGGCGTGAGTGCTAGAAGCATGCATCTATGAGAATCTGACGAATTTCACGGGCCTCCTGTGCCTCGCGGACTCCTTGAGGTGCTGCCACATCCCGACCCTCATCATCACCATCCTCAGGTGCTTGCAGTTCTGTGTCAGGGGGCATGGCCACATTTCTACGTACGCACATGTTGTGTAGCATGACACATGCCATGACCATCTTTGCCACCTTCTCGTGGCGGTACAGGAGTGCCCCGCCAGACCTGCTGAGGCAGCGGAAACGAGCCTTCAGTAGGCCGAATGCCTGTTCTATGACTACACGGGTACGTGAGTGGGCATGGTATTAGTCCTCCTCATGCTGGTTCTGTGGGTTCCGGATTGGTGTAAGGAGCCATCTCTTCAGTGGATACCCGGCATCACCTGTATGTGGACAAAAAAGGATGTTTGTGGAATAACATTGCTACGTACGCATCCCCCCCTTCCTGCCACGTCATTGATGCATCACCTACCCCACATTCACATGCATTAAATGAGACTCACCGAGTAGCCAGGATTGGTGCCCTGCGTGTCGCTCCATGTAGCGTGGTATTGTAGAGTTCCTCAAGACCATAGAATCATGGGTTGATCCTGGAAATCGGGCACAACAATGTGTAAATATCCTGTTGGAGTCACACACCATTTGTACATTGATAGAATGATATTGTTTCCTGTTGCGGTACTGGACCTCCATGGCATGTGGGACAACCAATTCCACATGTGTGCAGTCGATGGCAACAATGCAACCCGGTATGCCGCCAAGTGCATGGAATCCCACTTTTGTGTTTGTAAGCTCCTGCTCCGAGCGTGGTAAAGAGATGTAGTCGTCTGTGTGCTTCAGGAGGGCATCAAGCACTTGGAATACTGTCCGTGACAATAGTGGCTGTGAAATGCCATGCAACTGTCCGACTGTGTGCTGGTAGGTGCCTGTGGCCAGGAAGTGGAGTACAGACACCACCTTCAGTAGGGGTGGGATGGCGGTGGGGCTATCTATCATGCTGACAAGGTCAGCGTGTGTCATGTTGACAATGGCGGTTATGGTTTCCCGGTCCAAACGGTAGAGGGTGTGGATCTGCTCAGCAGTGAGGTCGAACGGATTAGCTCGGAGGCGTGGGATTGCGGGCTGCCTGCGTGGTGGTAGTGGCTGTGCTGGTGGGCCTTGCTGCCCGTGCCTTGCCCTCCTCCTCCTTCGTCTCCTCTGTGCGGCCGGTTGTTCTAGTAGTTGGTGTTCGTCTTCTTCTTGAAGTTGGAGTACTTGCAGTGCTATCAGGTCCCCCAGGCCCAACATCGCTAGTCCTGTCGGTAGCATTTTGGAGTGGGTGTTGTTGTGGGAGGGGTTTGGGTGTGCATTTTATGTGTTTTCAGGCTGTATAGCCTCCACCTGTGGTGATTCATTCCACCTGTGCCAGCTGCAGTAACTATTGGGCGAGCACGTCCCGCACACAACGCTGCAATTTGACGCATGGCATCTTGCAATTACAATCATGTATTTAATCCCGATGGCAGTGAAATATTGGTTTATATGTTAATTTTGCTATTGTTCCATTTTTTAACATACTATATTTGCAGTGGCGAACAAACTTGTGAAGGGTCAGTGGAATGTAGTACTGGAACGGTGGACCCTCATGCAGCACTGTACCGACGTTCACCGACGGGCGGGGAGTCCCATTAGTGATTGGAGCCAGTTACCATTTTCACACACAGCCACACTACATAGATGTATTTGTGAATTCAAGCGTTCACAGATGCCTTTTCGACGTGATGTTGCAAATGAGGAATTCGAACGACAGCGCTTTTGGTTTTCAACTAGCGGCGAGGAGACGCCCACAGGTCTGACAGGGAATATAACGTTCTATTGTTGAATGTCCTTGGGACAGGGCCCATGACGAGAATGCAATGATTGATATGAATTGAATGGGATGCGCAATAGCATAGTGGACGATAAGGCAGGACGTTCCCAATTACATGTTATTTCACTACACTAGAAATCCGGCCAGGAGCACAGTGGATTTTGCAGACTGCATTACGCACAGACTCAATGGAAATTTCAAATGTTATGTGAGTAAATATTCAGGCGTTTTTATACCGGGATGAGGGAATGATGAATGGATGCATGGACAGATGATTTAATTGAGGGTTTGCCATGTACATGGCTTTTTGGAATCTATCCCCTTCCCCTGCGCTATGTGATGCAATGCTGCCATAGTGGGACCATTGTCTATCTGCCCTTGTTGAACCCTCCCTGTCTCGACGCGCCTTCAAACACTTGTGTCTATGCACGTTACCAATCCCATCAAATGGATTCTGTTTTAACAGACGCATGCACACAAACACTCGTTTGTGATAGTGTATTCACCTCGATTTATATCGTTATGATTCCCAAGTTATTTTTGGGTGAAATTAATCCTTTTGAGTGGGCTAGCATGCATATGGTGGTAGATTTAGTGTGTTGAATGAAGTGAGTAATACTTATGAAGTTCGGATTCCCATACTATTTTAATTTTTATTCATTTGGGTGACAGGTATCTCCTCCCCTTTTGCCGCTGCCATCTGTACGCCACTCCTGCAGATGGCTTCTACAGTCGACACCTGCAGCTTCGAATTAATCAGTGGAGCACCATTACGATCTTATGGGACGATCGCCAATGGGCCACATGCCCTTACGCAGTACTAGTGGCTAGGGGCAACATCTCATACTTTCAGCTGGACTAGTGCCTACTTCATGGGACGGCCCTGCGGTTCTAGGCGCTTCCATGTTGCCTTTTTGAACGTAAATGTAGCCCCTGTGTACCATGAAGGAACAGGGCGTCACACAAGAAGTAGCTGGTCATTTATTGCGGATGCAGCCCACAGTAATGAAAATATGAAAATTATTTGGGAGTTTATGAGTAAATAGCTGTATGGGCTTGGTGATTTTGATGTGCATTACATTTATATTCAGTTATTTACCGTGTAGTGTTATTCTTTGCTAGTAATGTAGCATATTCCCATTGGTGCCGCGATGTATTGTGAGATGATATGCATTGGGTTCCGGCTTCTGAGTAGAGTTGTGTGGTACTGTACTGGCCGCGTTTGCCTGCGAAGCCCAGTTAGGTCAGGGATAGGGGCTGCCATTATGACTGTTTTTATGATGTCATGCTCAGGGGCGGGGGATTAGCTTTTGTGCAACAGATGCCGGTCAGCCAGGTGAATTGGTGGAATGATGGGATTATCAGAAAATGGCTGGTCACAGGTGCCTGTGTTTGCGTGCGTTTCTTGGAGGGAGACTGAGGTCAGGTCCATTGGAATTGCTGCTGTATTCGTGCCATCTGTGCCCTACAGCTCCCATTGGCCCCTCCTGAGATGAGCCTGGCTGCTCAGTCACTCTGCCAACTTGTGTGGTACATGCTTATGCTGATGGTTGGTTTGTCTACTGGCAAGAGTACAGGGCTGGTGCAGTCTCCCTCAGGATACTGCTTTGGATGTTGATTTTAACTGGTGGCAAGCGATGGGGGACTATTGTTGTTTTGTCTCATGGAATGTTTCAGTTCATTTTGGTGTACTTGTACCTTCACATGCCTGTGCTGCATCAGTACGGCAATGGTGACATGACAAATATGGATGGCCACTCACAAGCCACTTGGAGCCCCTGCATGCATTTGATCGTTGGCATGCATGGGTGACTTGTACATTTCACTGGTTGCATAGTGTAACTACATTGCGCCTACGGGGAGTTGTGCAATGTGGGCAGGGAGTGGAGTACAGGCACTCAGTAGGGCCATTTACGGTTGGTTCGCGATGCCGTAATTCTCGCCATGGCGGAATGGTACTTTCCGCCATGCTTGATGGCGTTGAGTACATGTCCGCTAGGGTCAGAATTTGCGTACCGTTGCGCCATGGCGGAAATTACGGTTTCGCAAGGCGCGCGTGCGCGTACTTGGTGCAGTTAGCGTTGGCGTTCACTACGGTGTCGCTAATGGCGTCGTACTTTACGGTGACGGGTCATGATCGCAACGAGCGGTATTCGATGGCGGTATTACATTTCCGCCATCGTTTTTCGAATTCCGCAAGGGTCGTAATGAGGCCCAATGATTTTGGGTTTTTGCCTATGATGTTGCATAGGAAAAAACCTTTAAGGAGCTGCCATCGAATGGTAGTCGGCATAGTACAGATGAACAAAACATGAATAACCTCTTGAAAGGCCACTTTGCACAGTGGGAACAATCTATCTTTATATGTAAGTTTTGTCCAAGCACCCAGTACTGACATGTTATTCAAATTGCCCACCTTAAATTGCAGATAAACTCTCTGAATCCTATGGTTACTCAATTCTCCCAAATATTGCTACATACTTTGGAGAGATGCTGAACTGCTAACTCATTCTAAGTTTTTTCACCCATAGAAGAAAGGTCGAACCAAAGACTAATTACATTACAACTAATTAAAATTTCATATTTAAGCAATATGCCCCAAGCGGCTGTGAGGGGCATATTGCTATTAGTACCCCGGCCCGCCAGATCTGCTTGACCGGGGCACTAAAAGCAGTTTTTTCTGTCCCGAAACACTGCAGAGTTTCAGGACAGAAAAAAAAAACCGACCAAGAAAATACACGCCGGGAAAGAGAAAACAGAGTCCTGTTTCCCTTTCCATGGTAGCTCTCGGGAGCGGACGCGCTGAGTTCCCAGCGTGTCCGCGCCCGAAAGATGACAGAGAAGAACGTAAGTGGGGTTGGGGGGTTTTGGAGGAAAAAAGAAACGGAAAAAAAGATGCACCAGAATCCCCAGCGGGGGACGATGGTAGCCTCCAGCCGTGTGGAGGCGCGGAGTGGGGATGGCCCCGCTTCGAGCCTCCACATGGCTGGAGTTTGCCACGTCACCTGCTGTGGACAAAGGAGGCAGAAGGTAAGTGGGGTTGGGAGGGCAGGGAGGTGAGAGGAAAGGGGAAGAAGAAAAAAAAAAGAAAACTTACCCGAGTCCCCGGAGGGGGGTGAAGGCAGCTTCTCAGATGTGGTGAGGCTCGGAGCGGGGATGGCCCCGCTTCGAGCCTCCTCATTGGCTGAGGGGCTGCCATGCCCCCCGCCGTGGACAAGGCAGCTGGAATCTCAGCCGAGAATCGAGGGATTCTCGGCCGGGTAATGACCCAGCGAGAGCCAATCAGAATGTGTGTTGCATTCTGCTTGACTCTCGCCGGGTACTAATTAAAATTAGAGATAAAATAAAATATGCCTGTTTAAATACACCAGCAATCCAATCAATAGCTTCTTTACTCTGATTACAATCAATATTTTTATTGAACTACTTTTATTGCATAAAATACATGATTGTCCTTGGTGAACACATTAATGATCTGTATCTAAACATCAAGGTGTAGCCCTAATCCCCTTAAAATGATTCCTACCATAATCATTTCTAACCATAAGGCATGTACAATAGAATATTTAATAATTTTCAATAGTTTTTTCAACCCATAGGATTCTATATTTTATGTGAATTCAAATGGTTTTAATGATAAACATGCAATCCGTTATAATACCTGCAGAGGACTTTTTCCTTTGTAGACTTGAATTAACATACTTATATCATAGCTTCTGTGGGCAGCTAAAAAGTGTTTTAAGATATTACTGCATTTAAATAGAGATACAATCTAATTTCACTATATCATCCTCACATATAAGCATCTGCATGGGCCCTTGTCGATAAGGATTATTAGGTAGGAAGAGTGACGCATATAAAGAGAATAAATGATGGTGCAAAAATGCAACCTTGCTCTCAGAAGGCTCTTAGAACTTTCTCTCAAGTTGGTTTCTCTCAGTGTCAGATATAAAGCCCTCTGCAGGCTCTTAGAAATGCCCGATCTCTCCGAGTGTCTGGTATTAAGCCCTCAGCAAGCTCTGAGAACTCTCTCTGAGTTTGGTCCCTATTGGTGTCTGCGATATAGCCCTGAACAACCTCTTATGCTTCTCTTGCAATCTAGTCCCTCCCAAGGGCAGGCTATTTCCTTGGAAACTTCTCCTGTCTGAGACTCTAACTGCATTTTCCTGCCCACTTACATACTCCTGATTAGTCTAATGACCCTTGAAGTATTTCATTGGTTTTTCCCTTTCGTTATCCTTCTCTTAATCCATGATTGGTTATGTTCCTTTCCTACACAAACTTCCTCATGTATATATCTTACTCCATTGAATACTCTCAGCTATATCAGCTTAAATGTATCACCATGGTATTGATTCCTTATTAAAATCAACATGGTGGAAGCTGAGGGCTTAAAACCCATCTGCCATTTTGAAATACATGTTCAGCACTGTGGATTTTCTGCATACATTAAGGGCGAAGATCAGCAATGGTACCCACCATGTTAAACATGTCCACCATCATCAGACCGGATCACCACGGCTTTGTTTTTAAACTGTTGCAAAATATATCAACAAAGTAAAAAGAAATCAACCCTTTTTTTTGGGACCTGAATGCCTATCCGGAAGAGATGCTTAAGCATTATATCCCAGTATAGAATATCCCACAGGGAAAGTCTGGTTTGGCGTTCTCTCACGAGGGGTCTCCACTGTTCAGGAAACCCATAGAGAAGGGCACGGTTGCATTTTTCCTTGTTTACTCCTCATTTCCCCATATTAGAATTAGACCACTAGAAGAGTGGGGGAAGTGCAAAATGCATGTCCCTTTGCCCTGAGTCAGACATTATGGCAGCAGGCTCTTTATTACTGCCCACCTTCTGTTTAATGGATACGCATTGGTGGTTACCCACCGTGCTCCTTCCTTAATCCCTTGCATTCAGCTGCATTCCCCACTCACATACCTTTGCAATATAGCGTTTCATAGGGATGTAGTTATGTTTTGCCTTCAAACAGTTTTGCATGATATATTGTTGGTTGCATTGTACATTATTCTTTATCACAAGTTTGTTCCTGTGTCACATTGAAGGCTATGTCAATAGCTGTGGAGATAATGTCTATATTTCTCTTTTTGATCATGGTCTCTTTAATTCATAGGTGGGGCATAGCCGGGACTTCAAAGGCCACTGTATGGCTCGCTTACATGTACATAAGCCAGGGGACAATGTGAGAATTGCCTTTGATAGCCTACTGGATGACAAGGTTTTCCAGCAACGATCTCCAGGTCACAAAGAAAAGCCTAACCTCATTAAAGCTGGCTTGGTTTTCCCAGAAAGGTTGACGAGTAAGGGTTTAGGCCGAGAAATGCCATATATTACCAGGAATGCATTCATTTACATTATGAAATGAATATAACGTAAATCAGGTCACAATGCAACTGAGCCCTTCACATTGAGGAGCTAAAAACAAAAAAAACAAGATATGGTCACATCAGCAGATAAGCAAAGAAGAGGAAAATAAAAACAAGCACTAACAATGAATTTCACACAGGAATGTCAGAACAGAATAGGGATATTTTGTTAAGCAAGTACCCCGCTTCCACACTTGGCATGCACTGATTGGCTAAACAGAAGACGTTACCAGATGGTAAAGCTTGCCGACTCCCTTTCTTCTCAGACCTGTATAATGGCCTTTCCTTTCAGCCTCAATGTCACCCACTGCCTTCCTCAACCTCCCTCTGATACCGTCATCGTCGTCCAGCTGGCAGCCCCACTCTGATCCCTCATGCTGGTCCTCTTCTGGGCTCCTGGATCACTGTACCCAGTCAGACATCTATAGTCTACGCTGTGCCCAACTTTCCTCTGGCACCACTACAATTCGGAAATTCCTTTTCTTTGTCTCTACACTGCATGTGCACTGTGACCCTTGTCTTTCGGGCAGGCTTCAATAAGTACCGCGGGTCCTTTGTTCATTTTCCCAGGGAAGCTGTAATCGGCTTGATGTCGGGGCTTTCCCACCGGGTCATGGTGCCAAGGCCCTCGTCAAGGCCTTCACTTAGCTTGGGACTTCATCTTGGGTCCCAGGCAATTACCTGGTCCTCGCCTCAGGGGTTATTGCTTAAATCAGAGGGAATGGCCCCTGGGAAATTTAGTTTTGACATTAAGGTGCTGCAAGTATGTGGACCAAATGATTTGAGTAGATGGGCTCACATTGTAGCCTTTTTGGCCAAATGAAGATTGAGCAGTCCTGGGAGGGCACAGTGATCTTTTCAGACCTTTTCAGATTCACCGTTGTTCCTACGCTAAGGAGTCTGATTGAGATGCACAACTTTGAGTGTTAGGTCACAAACTTTCAATTCTTTAACTGCAAGTGGGTGAAGCCAGTAAAGACTGCAAAGAATGAGTGCCATATGAACAAACAAGGTTGCTCCAGTAAATTTTATTAGATTAATGAATGGAGGATTGGAAAAGAGATTTTAAGGAACTGAAAGAGGCTTGTGGGAAAAATAGTTATGATGGAGTGGGGTGCCATACTCAATCAATTTGATTCAATAAACTGGTAGTGCAAAATACACTCCTTAGCATGACAGACCATGTTAAAATCTGTAACCTACAAGGGGTGGGTCACTGGACCTTAAGAATGTACTATTTGTGTATGTTTTGCAAACCGGGAACTTCGCAGTGCTACATGTAATAAAACACGTGATTGGAAATGTTTGTTTAAAGTCTTGTATTTTTGATGTTACAACCAGTTTATAGTTATATCCACAACATCTGAAACAAACTATAACATGCAAAAGTTTAATGTAAAGGATGTGTAGGTGCCCTGCCTGCTCATTAAACCATTTTAATTGTAAGGCTGACCAAGCATAAGTATTGTTTCACATTCTCACATTCAAACAGCAAAACAAGTTAAACATCAACATCACTGGAGCTGATAAAGGGTCTGCTGGATAATGTTCAGCCTCTTATTCAATTGCCGCTGCCCAGCATGGAATGTGAGCAGTGCTATCTTGCTAAACATATCAAGCCGTGCAAGAGTTTCGGTTTGGAAACATCTCCTTACCTTATCCTGCATGTGAAATATGACAAAAGACTTATTATAACACGTGGGACTACAAATGTACTTCTTCGTAATAGGACTACAAAGAGATGGTTAGTAAGGTTCAGTGACCCAACCCTTACGAGTTAGTGCGAGTCCCATCAAGACAGGATTGCCACCTAGGATGTGGAAAGAGCAAAGGATAACACATCCGTACAAGTCTTCATGCATCACTTTAGTTCCAGTTTCTGGATGGCTGCCTACTTTTTCTTCCCTCGAGATGTGGGCTGTGAAGTTAAGAAAGGGATCTTATACTTGGCAGAATCAGTTGGGTTTGGAATATTGGTGTTAGAAGCAAGAGTGGATAACCAATCCTGAACTTTTATCAAGGCATGAAAGGAGAACAGATCAAGTATTCATTTTTAGATGTGTACATTTTTAAATGAAAGGTGTCCTTCCACTCCTTAATATTTCTGAGACAGCTATCTGGGTGGCAGATATCATATGCAATGAAGTCCTTAGGTGAAAGAGGATGCCACCAGCATATTGACATGCTCAAACCCTGGGTGACACCGCAGTGGACGGAGATGGCAGGGTGCCAGAATGACTTAGCCTTCATGAGCTGGCACAGCACAGTTAAGGGGCTTGATATCAATTAGCCCCACCCTACTCCCAAGAGTTGTTCACTGGAAAGAAGTGCCAGGGTCGACCATGGCGGATGTAAGAGATAGCTCTACTAACGAGGAGACAGATCACTCCCCATCCAGAATTTTCAGACCATTGTCCATGATGTGTATGGTAGGTGGCAGTGGTGCATGATCTTTAGACATACACAGACTTAGACAATCAAAATATGAGATTTGGTCATTTGGTCATGAATGGCCAGTCAAAGTGGAGTACCAGCCACTGCATTTACATCATGCAGATCACAGATCTTTTGAGGAATGAGCTATTCCTTTTACGTGGACCATCAATATGGGTTTAAAACAATGGGCACTGAGAACGTGAGAAGAATTTGATCCATTCAGGAAACCAATATCAGGGACACCGCTGCAATTGTGTCAGAGGAAATTGTAAGATGGAGTGTGTTGCCCAGGGAGTGTGCCAAAAAGGGGATTAATTGGGCCAGGTGGGGTGGAGCCAAAAGACAGAAAGTTGAGAAGTTGGAGGAGGCTATTCCTGGTGAATAGTCAAATCTACTAACACGATGTTGTTTGTGGAAGATTTGTCCAGGCTCTAGAGTTAAGCTGAGAGAAGCCATGAAGGAAATTCATAGTGAGAGAGGAGGCATGGCGGAGAAGGCAAACAGTTTTAGTTATTTAGTGTGGCAATCATGTTATCAAGGAAAACGGTTCACAGGAGGAAAAGGCAGGTGGAGAGACCATAAAGCATATTGTGTGGGAGGAGGGGGTCTTGGAACTGCCCCCCATCTTTACACTTCCTGGGTAGGCCCAGTTGTGGCTGCTTTGGGTTCAGGGCCCCGGGCCCGGAGCACTCGTGCGGGAATACCCCTAGGAACCGTGACCCTCCTTGAGACAGCGTTAGACCAGAATTGAACAAGACTCCATTTTATAAGCTACCGACTCCATTTTGTAATGGCAGTATAGTTGTGAAGTTTCAACGCAGGCCTGCAGTTCTCCCAGCCAGGCGCACACAGCGTGCAAGCTACTCCCCCCACCTCCTCCCCTTTGCCGTCTCTGCAGTTGCTCGGTTCTCATGAGAGACTAGCCGCGAGAATGCAACAAACTTTACACTGTATCTTCTGTCTTCCGTCTCACTTCATTGACCCTGATACTGCCCTGAGCAGGGGCCAGCTCAGAAGCCATCCGTCTCTATAAACCTGCCCCCACACCTAACAGACTCTGGCTATAAAGAACACCATCCCCATATTCTTTAAAACAGGGTCAACAGTTAGAAGCAACCCTCAAGTCTGTTTTATTGTTTGTGCTTTAATAAGGAGAGAGCCAAAGTGCCGTTGTGCATGCAAAATAATGCAAGAAAAATAGTGGAATAATGGGCATATTAGCACACAATATAATATCTGTGTAATTAAAAGTTCTAACGTTAGTATTCAGTCATGAAAGTGCGATGTATATTAACGTATGGTATGACACTGCTAAGAGAAATCGATTGCAATAACGAAATGCATAACCAGCATAACACTGCACATGCCAGCACTAAGCTACCTCATTTTATAGTTTAAATGTAAACATATGTTCAATGATGTGTAAACATAATACAGTAACCAATTACACTCAACAGAATGCAACATGCGTTAAGGCAGCATGCACAGACCCTGAGCCATGAACTGTTTTTATGGGGGAGGAATACTAGCTTAAGCACACGTTTTAGTTTCTTAATGAGTTTTGTTACAATGAGAATATTTAGCCAGTTAGAAAATATAGTATATTCTAAACCAGTATAACCTGAATGTAATATTGTAAGCCACGTATAAAAGCCTGTATGTAAGACCTATCTCTGAAGGCCCTGTTTCTTTGTGCAACGCGGAACTATACCCCAAAGATGTTTCGATTTTCCTCTACCCCTCCTGGTGTCAAGGTAGATTAGCAGAGATTTAATGATGTTTGGACAACCAACCACTCACCCCCCACAATGAGACTTACGACCGAGAGGGTATTTGCCTTTGTGTTAACTATTTTTAAAGTGTAATCCCAGTCTTAGATTTAGAGCCTTCTTTGTTGTTTATCAGATGGACACCCCAGATCACACAGTGACCTCAAAAGCCTAACCTTTCTAGTCAGTATATTTTGAAGTGTCTCAACAGGTCAAGTGCTGCATTTCATGGTGGAGTCTTAACCAATGCTCAATAATGAATTAACCTGTATTTGAACCACTTTCTTTCTAAGTGTTTAAGCCCATAGGTCTCTGAGCTCGTTGGACAAGCGGATTATGGTAGTGAATGAATGGGAATGTGTGCCCACAAGGGCAAATCTCACATGGTTTTTAAACAAAGAAACAACACCACAGTTGCCGATCTCACATACCAATTCGATGAGCCCAGCTGACCGATTGACCTGAGAAGCATCATCACTACACCACGTGTTCCTGAACCAACCACAACCCGTCAACCCTATGGCACCTATAGGTGTTTGTTCTTAGTGACCAATTCCAACTGTTCATGTGCCCCTTAGGCCTTCCATCTGCTTGATGACCATTTTTTTATATAGAAGTAAATTGTAACATGTTTTCTGCAGAGCGCTTTCGTCATGAGCAAAGTAGATTCTGCTTGCCCTATTTTAGATAAAGCCTTTTCATATAATCAGCACTTGGTCTTGGTCTCATTCCCTCCTGGGATGTGCCTTGATTGACTCCATTGGGAGAATTAACTGTATTCTTGGGGGCCTCTCACTTACAATATTCATAGAGATTTGAAAACATCCACCGCAACCCCCTTTCCTTGCTTATGAGGCCAGTCAAAATGCATGATTAGATCACTTTCGATCACAAGAATTTCAAGCCTTTTGAGAGAGAAAGGGTGACATTGATTATGTGATAATAAAAAAATGTTTAGGGGCATGAGAGAACATCATGTGTAATATGTTAGTGGAATCACAAATAGCTCAACATGCATTAAAAAGAATGTCATAAAGGAGAGCAGTGAGTAGATGTCTGAACCGTTTTTGGGATTAGGTCTTACTTGGAACTGGGATTTTTGAGGGTTTTCGTCCTGTGAATACTGATGGGAAAGGGGACAATTATGGATAGGCACATTTCGAAGCTCAAACAGTAGCTAACATACCCTCAACCAGGTCAGCATATTGCCCTCTTCATTTCTTGAGGAATGGTAAATTAGTTAATATTCATGTCCTTGGCAAATAAGGTGCTAAATTGCAGAGGTCCCTAGCACTTCCAGCCTTTGCTCAGACACCTAGGATGGGCTAGGATAATTTGAGGGGGGAAATAAAGGTGGGAAAAGAGCATAGGTTCTTGGTCACGTGACTGCTGTCAGACGACATCCCCTTCCAATCAGACAATGGGAACATGTCTCCAATAGACAGCAGATGCCAGGCCAAGGAACACCCCTGGAGCAAGAAAAATGAGACAGTCTTTTTCAACTGTTTATCACAAGGAGACACAGAGTGAGTCATCACCCGAGTAAGAAGCGCGATGTGCAGTTAGAGGAAATGCTTTAGGTGAGCTTTGTGTAGTAAAGCATTCTCCCAATCTGACAAAAGCAGGCAAGGGCTGTTTTCCTACTATTCAGGCCAATGTAAGATGTTTTCACTGGCGTGCAGAAGCTGGGCCGAAGGACAGCCGGGAATGCAGAAAGTGGAGTTCGGAGCAAGGCGACAAAATGCAAAAAATCTTTCTCCTAAAGGAATTAGGAGCTGAGGCCAAGGACAGTTGTATTGTTCTGTTCTTGCTGATGGGTACCATTATTTCACAAATTCTGTTTTTCTTCATTATTTTGCTGTATGTGTTGTTTCTATAAAGAGATTTACATTAGCATTTATATAGGCAACATGTAAATGATACAAACTCCCACCTGTACTTGAAAATAGAAGTAGGAGTTTTAATGTGTTAGTTAATGCAAATCTTGGAAGACTGCTTACGGGGCGTGGGGGTTGAAGGCCACAAATATAAAATGTGGTCGGACACGCAGGGTCGGACTGGACCATACAATTGTATCGGGCACCAATGAAAAAGTGGCCCACAGTTGCAAATGGCAATTCATTCATTTTGTGACACTGTTTGGGCAGTACCCAAAGGGGAGTTTTTGTTGTAAAATGTGTTGCAAATTGTGCATTTTAAAGAATATTTACTCAGCAACACTGGTCAAAACTATTAGCTGCATAGTGAAGTAACTCATCAAGCTGGCCCATATTGGCCAGAAAAGTGGCACACTTTGACCAAAAAAACTGGTGCACACCAGTATTTTGTGTTTTTGGTTCGGCCATGGGCCAATTGCCCTATAGGCCAATCCGAGCCTGCGGACAGGTATGCACCATGTTGGAAGCATCACCGTATAATGGGAACCCTGTTTTTGGGATGAATGCTCAGTACCAAACAGAATATGGACAAAGAAAAAGAGTGCCTTATCAGAATTATATAGTATGACACGTTACACATTAACGTTACTGGCCGCTTTTGTAATCAATAAAAATCAAATGAAAGCCAAAAAAGACATTCATTCTTATTGCAATAGGAGTATAACCATTGCAAGCAGACAAACACGGTACAACGTTGTTACATCACCAGGCTTTTTTTCGCCAAAGATTTTCGTCTGAAATAACTCATGGAGAAATATGTGGGGGATGGGGGAAGAGGGATGTAAGGGGAAGGGGAGGGGGGAATAAGGACTAGATCATAGAGAAGGGGGGCTTTTGGTGGGGAACCCCACAAATAAGTAAAAATATTCAGCAAAAAACTCAGTGGGAAAAATAAACTGGAGATTTAAGAACATAGAACCGTCAAACATTTATGGTAAGAAGGCAACTGATCTTGCACATTTTTGAAAAATGCATAATAACCATAAAATTACTTGCACAAATGAAAATGAGTTTCACAAAAGAGGGAGCCAATGCACAACATCCCAGACAACAGTCACAAACGCTGCAGAATAATTTAGTAAAACACAAAAACTGGGGACATAATGTAATTCATATTTTTCATATTGCTATCAGTTTCTTTGCCTTAACATTTTATTAAAACGGTATGCCTGATTCTTAGCGATTAACAATGGGTGCAAGCATCTCAAACTGGCACCTCCTTCCTTAGTGGCCTGAATTCTCACAGCCTGACAGTGGAGCGACACTCGGGAAACTAGAGCATCCCAGAGATGCTGCCATGCACCTGCCATTCACACAGCTTTCCCCAGGGTTAGCTTCAGATGTGCTCATGTTTTATGCTGCGTGAATCATGTATAAAGTAGAAGGTGGTGATCAGAGGTGCTCACCTCTATCCTCTCGTGTGCAAATCATTGTGAATCCCACACAATGGGCCTGATTTACCAAAGCGTTTTTCAATATCGAAATCCCATTAAAAACCCTTCGCAAATCAGGTCCTATGTCTAAGAACAGGAGGAGCAGAACATATATCCACGTTTTATTATAATATGAAATAGTGAGATCATTATATTTTTTCAGATTTTAATGTGGATCATTATTTTTCATGTGCCTTTAAGTGGTTCACTGCACATAGGCTCTCCCTGTATGATGAACAAAGTCACAATCAGCCTATTGCAAAATAATACTTCAGACTCTACCTTTCTCGCAATGGACTCCTGTCCAGCCAAGGCCGCAGGTGCAGGCACCATTTGCTGGGTCGCAGATAGCACCATGCTGGCAAGCACACATATTCTGGCAGCCGTGGCCATATCTTCCCCTCGGGCAAACTGAAAGCAGAAGATATGACTCATTGTTCTATTGCATTAATAGCAGAAGGATACAGAAGCAAGTTGACACATTTCATGATTTTTAAAGGATAATACAGCCAATTCCGAAACGACCCAATGCCAAATTACAAAACAAAAACCGTATCACAAATATGCATGTGTGAATACATAATCACCATTTCCTCTTAGAATAGATCCACCCTCTTTACAATAATTCTACATGGTCTAAAATAAACCTTTTGAATAGGGGTACATGAAATATAAGTGAGACAATTAGGACCTAATCTACACAAATGTTTTAACATGGGAACGTCCAATTGAAAATCTTTTTGTAAATTGGGTCCTTAGTGTTAAAGCCATTTCTATTGGTATGAAACCTCAGTGTTCCTCACAAACACAAAAGCTAAAGGGATACTCATTGGTGCTCATTGGTATGAATTGCTGTTTTCGTATACACGAGCAGAAGGAAGAAAATTCAGTATTGATTGGCTTTATGTCTGGGAGATATCGCAGCAACCAGGCGACTATATATTAGAAAACATTTTGATACATTTCAAGTGGTGAGTAAGCAGTGGGAGAGGACAGGAAGAATTATGCTTTTATTGGGGCAGGGCAGTTGATTGGAAGGTTCATGGAAAGGGATACATTATACCAATGAAGCGATGATTCGCATAATGAGAAAAAAACAATTCACGTGCCATAGTGAGCAATCATTCAAAGACATTATGTGACCCCTCCACTTCCGCACCCGCAGGGCCCCACGTCTTAATGACTGCTCAATCATCTTTCAGCATCAGAAGAATATCACTAGCCACCTACAGGTTTAAAAAAAAAAGAACGCAGAGAAGTAGAAACAAGTCACACCAAATATGAGAAGGAGGCTACATCTAAAGGACTGTGGGTGCAGTTCGTTTCTTCACAGTCCCAGGCATATAGCACCCAGCTTGTTTTTTGACTTCACAGTTCCACTGATATGAGTGCCCAACTCGCTCCTCGACAACCTTCTGACAGCAAGCATGCCATTCCCCCTCACTTAGGTTACAAACTTTGGATAGATATTTTAACCTTCTAATCCAGGTCTCCCTACTGGACTAATGACGATAGCATTTGATAGATGCATGCCACCAGATAAGTACCCTGAGCAATAGGGTAAGACCCAAGTAGAAAAGATACCCCACCACCCCATTCAGCTATGGGTCACCTCTTAGGGCTGATGAAAATACCTTTAGACATGCTTTTACCAGCAAGCATTCCTTCCCTCTTCTGGTTTCACACTTGCACAATCTATAAATGGCCCCTCTCTGCTGGGTCTAGTCATAGACATGATCTGAGATGTAGTCTTTGCCAGGCATTTTGCTTTTTCTCTCTCAGTCTGGTCTCTGCCAGGATCTGTACTATAATCGTCAATCGTCTTCCCACCTTTTCTTTCTGTCTGACTGTGACTAAGTGCAGCAGACTTTCAACTCCTCCTTCGCTGAGTCTGGTCTCGCACACTGTCTGAAATATAGCTCTCTGAAGGTGTTCAGGTGCTTCTCCTTTTGTGGCTCCTGTCTCTGTTACTGTCTGAGATGTAGCCCTCAGCAGGAGTTTTACTCCTTTGGGTTTGGTCTCACAAGGCTTTCCACTCTTTCTCCTTCTCGGGGTCTGGTCTCTGCCAGTGTCTGCGATATAACTCTCAGAAGACTATTAACCCCTTCTTCTTCTCTGATTCTGGTCTATGCCAGGCCCCGATATATGGCTATTGCCAGGTGTTCAACTAAATATCCTACTCTGGGCCTGGTATGTGACAGTGTCAGAGATAAAGCCCAAAGCAGGCTTTCAATGTCTTCACCTTCTCTCCATCTGGACTGTGCCTGTGTCTGAAAGTCTGAGCTCAGCAGTATTTGAACTACTCCTGACCGCAGATACATCATGTCGTCTGACAACCTTCCTTCAGCTGTTAGGTTGTATAGTACTCTTTACTAGTGGGGTAGTCCTAGTCTCCTCTAAACAAACCATGCCAAGTGCAAATGGGTCATTTTCTCTTTTTCGCCTCACTCTCTGTGGCATTCCTCAGGGCTCTATCCTATCGCCATGGCTCTTCAACATCTACCTGGACCCTCTGGGACACTTAATTTCCACCTTCTCCCCCCATTTCCAGTGTTACGCAGACGACACATGACTCTCCTTCAAGCTGCCATCCTCTACCTCCTCCCCCAGCCCTCTCTCATACCTGACTTCCTGACTGCTATTCTGGCATGGTGCTCTGCCAATAATCTATGCCTTAATGCCAGTAAGACAGAGATTCTTCTCATTGGAATGCCTGCTTCTTACTCTCCCCACCCCCCACTCTCTGGCCATCCACCTTGGGTACCCTCCCTTCACCTACATGTGAGTCAAAAAAACCTTGGGGTCACCAATGACTCCTCTCGCTCTCTCTCTCTTTCTCTCCATACATCACAGACCTCACCAATAAGTCCAATTTCCAGCTCCTCCTGCTCCTCAGGGGCATTCTTCCTTTCCTCACCTTCCCCCAGAAGCTCAATGTGTCGAGAGCCCTGGTTCTCTCTAGGCTGGACTTTTGCAACAACCTCTTACTCAATCTGCCTTTTCCTCCCTTGTCCCCCTTCAACTAATCCCGGATAGGACTGCAAGAGTTATCTTGGGTCTCAAGCCCAGGGACCATATCTCTCAAGCCCTAAAATCTCTCCAATGGTGAAAATCAAGACCCTTTGTATTATCCACAAGGCTCTCTGGGGCCTCGGACCTCTCTACATCCAGCGTTCCCTCCTTAAATACCTCCCTGTCAGAGTAATTCAGTCCTCTGGCTCCAACTCTCTACAGGTCAAACGATTCTACAAGCAGAGAGTAGGAGGTAGATCCCTTTCCCCGACTGGTTCCTCTCTCTGGAACGGCCTCCATGCCCCCCTCAGACTTGAGCTGGATCTTCCTAAGTTCCGGAAACATCTCGAGACTTTCCTTTTCTCCTCTTCCTTCCCTCTCCCCCTCCCGTGCTAACGTTCCCTCTGCCGCTGCAACTGGGGTCTGGTCCCTTCAGAGATATACAGGGGCCAGACTACTCCCGTACCAGTATGCCCTGCCAGCACTGCCCTCGGGCTCCCTTCCCTGCACTATCCCTAATGTAGTCCACCCTGTCCTCTGAACTTATGCTCCCTTCCCCTCTCCTTTTCCTTGACTCTTGCCTTCTTAGCTCCCTGGCACTTGCCTTCTTGTCCCCCCACCCCCAGCACTTGCCCTACCATTCCCTTTGGGCACCCCACTCCTGCACTTCTCCCTCTACCGCCCCTGCACTTACCACCTTGCTTTTGCACTTACACGGTAGGATTGTCACAAGGCCAATATAACAGTTTTTTGTTGTTCTTCCTATGTTCCCTCCCCCAATTTGTCTTGTGGTGCCTGGAAACACTTGTCTATAGACGCCATACAAATGTCCAATAAACAAAATAAATACACATACAAATGCCTCCTGATTGGTACACTTTTCTTCCTCTTTCCTTCCAAATTTGTGATCTGGTTTGCCTCGATACCCTTTGTTCTGAGGATTCAGGGCTTCCTCCTTTTTTTCCTCATCTAGCTGTACTCAATTCCCCTTGTTGTTTAATTAACCTAATATTTCATAGCTGAGCAGTGGTCAAGACCTTAAAGCCACTATATCAAACTATTAGAGATACAAATCTGGCTCTCTGCTATGACCATCAAGGGTTTCACACCCCAGTTGACCACCTACACCAAGTTCCTTGGGTTCGACGTTAACAGACACCTCACCTTCAAACAGCACATGGCAAGGAAGACACAGACGGATTGGTACCAACTTTACCTCTGGTGGAAAATCAAACCCTTCATCCCCAAAAACAACTCAGAACTGCTCTACAAGATTTGGCCATCTCCCACCAAAATGGTGGTAATGCCCTTTTAGGAGGCCTCCCGGAGACTACCCTTGGAACCCCGAGATGTGTCCTGCATGCTGCAGCATGACTCATCACAGGATTCTGCATATTTGAAAACATCACCCCAATCCTCATTGATCTGCACTGCCTCCCGCTGGAAGCCTGTATGATCTTCAAATCCTGGTGCATCATCTAGAAGGCTGTCAGCCTGAAGCCTCCAATCTACATCAATGAGAAGCTCAGCAACCCCAGAGGCTTACGATCCACCAGACATAAGGACATGTGTAGACTTGAACTTTGCCCATGCAGGAAGGAAAGAACCAGAAGACAGGCCTTCTCTGTCTATGCCCCAAGACTCTGTAACCTTTCCCCATTCAACATCAGACTTTCCTGTTGCTTCTAAACTTCAGGAAGAAGCTCAAGACGGTCCTCTTTAAGGAAGGACTGCTCCCTAACACCTAGGTCCACACGCCGTCCACACCCCACCCTTCCTGAGACTGTATGATCTGCTTTTCCCTGTGTCCTCCCCTGGTTGCTTGGAGATTCCTTGCTGCCAAATTGCCAGCCCTCCCCATCCCCTGTTGTTACCTCCCCATTCCCTTGCGTCTCTGCTTCTTTCTCTGGTTTCTTCCATATATAATTGTAAAGTACTCTGTTGCTTCACAAAACTAATTACATTCTCAATAATTACAATAATAATAATACAAACAATAATATATGCCATTTTCATATGAAGCAGACGTGCCATTAAGGCCATGCGGCTTAAAAGCTTAATGTACATTCAAGGTGTTTGCTCTGGCTCGCAGCACACTGCAGTTTCACTCAGGTTAGGATTTACAATGTTGATCCACTAGATGGTGTGTTCCACCAGGGTCATCTTCAAGAACTTCCTTCACTTGCTTGTTGAACATTTCAGCATGTTTGACACCCCCAAACCCCACCACAGTTTTATGAACAGTTTGTAGAAGGTGTTCTGAGAAACAGGTTTTGGTATCAGCAGGTTCAGCAATAGCAATAATAATTGGGTTTAGAATATGGCGATATTAACCGCTCCACAGGCTATACCGGGGGTAACAATGGCATTGGGATGTTAACCCGAGTATAGCCCATGGAATGGGTTAATAACACCTTTAGCACCCTGGGTTACCAAAGCGGTAAGGCGGGATGTTAAAAAAAAAAGCATTTTTATTCAAAGAATGGGACACGCGCAGCACCCCGTTCATTCAAAGAAAATACTGTGCAAAGATGGCTGTCATGGTTGACGAAGGCGTGGAGTCCATCTTCCCTTTCCATGGTGGCCAAATAGAGCAAGGAGAGCAACCACCGCTGTATCAAACAGGTAAGTGGGGTTTGGGGTGTGCTGGCAAAATGACTTCGCCGGCAGCGGTGTGGGAAGATGGCGGGCTCAGGGGGCTTGGAACGTGGGCTAGATCACGAGTATCAGCCTGTATTTCTAGCATCCTGTTTGGTCCACTCCCACCCACAGGCTGCTTATGTAAATTAGATGAGAATTCGAATTGCTGTAGAGTTTAAAAGGTTCTACCTTTATTTGTAGACACCTTTTTAAACATGTGCACTTTTAGCCAATATGATTTCGAATATTTGTTTTATTGGGCCCCCATTCCATACCTAGCCACCACCTTCAGCCCTCCCCCCAACCCTCTCACCTACGGTCACATACACATTTACATATACACATTAATGCATATGTAAATGGTCGCTTTTGACCAAATGTGCATGAGCTAAGTGCACACGTTTAAACTGTTGTCTATAAAATGGATGTATTATGGAATTTAAATCAGGATAGTTATTTTTTTTAAACTTTCTTTATTTCCCTTTTTTATTGGCAGTTGTTAGAGAATATAAATATGCATAACAAGATCATATATTCGTACTTTTCCGATTACTTGACCGTTTGTACTTTACTTTTCCCCAACATACATCGTTAAAAGAAACCTCCCAACGGAACCCCCCCAGACTCCCATGGTAGTCGGGTCTAATGGAGTCAAAAGTGTATGCATTGTACGGAACAATAGTGTATCCTTTCACAAGGCATTGGGGGATCGTGTTTCACTACGCAAGCATGAGTCCAGTTCTCTAGGGTGTCCCTTAGCCCTACCATGCATTCCTTGCCTATACCATTTCCATTTCACCCTCTTACATCTCCTTCATACTCATCAGACAGTCATAGGTGGAACAGGGCCAGGGCCATCTTAAGCACTTCTGGGGCCCTGGGCACAGACATCTTTGGGGGCCCCCTTCTGCCAAACCAAAGGAATTAAGTGATCAAGAATATCTGCTCCATCCTCTCCGTCGCAATCACAACCCATAGTTGATATGCTGCCTCACAGCATTAAAAATAGGGATGTTTACTCTCTTTAAGTCCCCTTACCCTCTTCATTCTTGCTCTAATCAGAATGATAAACAAGTACCATTTAAAGGCCAACATTATCAGTCTACGAAGAGGTTACTTCTGTTCTAACATAGATTCAGGAGACTTTTTATTGCAGGACTCTATGTAACCCAGAATAGACAGAGAACTCACATTTGCTGCCTCACATAATGCAAACGTGCTCAAGCATGGATAGAGGAGAACAATTGGTAGGAAGGAGAAAGCCACACATACCATAGCATGGATAGTGGATGAAGATTAGAAGCTACCAGGATGGTGTCTGTATCTAGACAGACGGAGATTAGAAGTGGGACATTGTTTTCAAATAGTGTTGTCATTAGAGATCAAAGCAACGCATGCCTGTAGTGGGCAATTTATCAATGCTCACTATTATAGTGTAAGCAACACTGCAGCCAGTGAAACCATGAGTGAGCCTTTTTTGAAGATCATATACTGAAAAGAAAATCACTCTGCAAGGCTCACAATTTTGAAAGGTTTAGGGACTGGCAATTTCGAGAGGCTAGGCAATACAAGATTAAATTAGATGCCCAGCATTACACACACTGGTTAGGGGGTGAATCTGGGATTAGTGACTGTAATTTCTGCATTTGAACCCTTTCATTGCCAGTTCTTACCATGAACTAAAATAATCTCATTTTATAAAACTGACTTGGAACGTACACCAAACATGGCCATTTTTAAAAACAAAATATTATAGAAGGGAATAACACAGAATTATTCTAGCATCAATCTCTCCATCATCAAGAGAAGTATATAGGTACCAACATACCAACCAGTGTGATTTAACAGATGTAATCTGGGTTGGTCTTTTGCATTTTAAAGCTTTAAATAGTTCCAAAACACTGGCGTGTGAACTTGTCATTTATTTATAAATGTGCAGAAAAATGCAAAGTGTTTTTTTTGTGTCAAACGAGCAGACTTTAAAATATGCTTGCCCGAGTCATGCACCATTGGTCCGCTCTCTTCTGTGCACCACCCCTTCCACTCAATTAGCCTACATAAGAAGAAAGATCAAGTAATGGGCTAAAAGATGCCACCAGCATGCGAGGAGGCAAACTTCACAGAAGACAGTACTGTAATGTACGAGATATTAGATGATTTGACCAGGATCACTGCATTGTCTGCTGGCAAAGCCAGGATACAAGCATGAATGTTTTGGTTCCAAATGTGGATACTTATTCATCTCTTGGACTAACAGTTTATGCTCATCGTTGAAGGTGATTGGCTAGGTTTTACAACACCCCATCTGAACAAACCAATTTCTAGACCTTCATCATAAGGATGACATGTTCGTTTTTATAGCAACCTCTATCTGGTGCAGGTACATTGCTGATAGTAGCATCTGTTGTGCTGCAAAACCAAGTACATACGCAGGTAGGTATATAAACTTCAGACATAGGAAAGGCTCAGCTAGCCTTACATGAATGTGCTATACATGTGCTACATATCTCTGAGTTCTTAACAGACTGAGCTAACTTCTGAACCATTGTGGCACTCAATTTACCAATATGCATTTAAAATGTGGCTATTGCACATGATCAACATAATTCAAACAGGAAGGAAAGCATGCTACAGGAGTTGTGCCGCAAGGAACACACACACTATATATACTACAGTGAACACAGAAAGCATTACATGATGAATTGATCGAGGCAGAATCTACTTGCCAAAACAGACAGGCAAAAGGTTTAGAGCCTCAGCACCAAGTGTGCTATTTAAGTCTGGTGAACAAATGAATCTTACTTCTTTAGATCAGGCAGCTTTGTGGGGCCCCCTCCAAGGTGGGGGCCCTGGGCAAGTGCCCCTTTTGCTCTCCCATAAAAGCATCTCTGGTCAGGGCCAGATTTACTAAGGAAGGCCACCCACTCCAATTCATGGGTGGGTCTCTGATCTCAAAGATGTCCTGGGCTTCCAAATCCCATTGCCTCTCACCAGGAAGCAGAGCCCTCTTTCAATCCCCGGTCAGGCAAGCGTGTGCCGCAAGCAGGAGGAAGTGAACCATATGTGGCAGTCACATCCACTCCCTCTCATGCACTTCTACTCCAAACAGCACCAGCCAAGGAGGTTATCCACCCCAGTACCTCCTTCCAGAAACCTTGCACCTGTGGGCAGCCCCACCACATAGGCCAGTAGTCTGCACTTTGGCCACATCCTCTCCAACATCTGGGGTCCCCCCCTACATACATCTTTGACAACCTTGCCAGGTCCTATTAGGATCACATAACTTAATGCTGTGCATTTTATATTGGCGTGCAATCAATGTTCTATGTGCATTCTCACACAACATTGTCCGTTGTCGACATGGCCACCCCCATATCCTTTTCCCACCTCCTTTTATGCATTTCTATGTCACCTCCCTGGGCCACTAACAGGACCTAGTACAGCTTGGAGATTGAACCCTTTGAAGATGTGTCTGTGCTCAATATCACCTCAGTGGCTGTCAACTCCCTCTGCAGGGGCTTCTTTTATTCTGGCGATATCACTGCACCTTTGATTTGGAGGTATGTGTACACAGATAATGCCCCCAGACCTGGCCCTCCTCCAGCTGGGGCAGGCCCAAAAACCCATCCACTTTCACTGCTTGCCCCACTCTTTCTAGCCCCGCCTCAAACCAATCCTGAAAACACGCATGATCTGGAATATTGTCACAGATGGGTGGCTCAGTGGGGATGGCCATGTCGTAATTCCTGCCATTTCTACTTTCATCCTTCACAGTGCCCACAGCGGGCCCAGGATGCAATGCCCATAGAAAGTTTGCGGAATCAAGTTTTGGTACATCCATACCCATTCTCCCATTGTGACCAGCGTGAACAAATGGTTCTCTACCTGCACCTACTGTTTCTGCGCATTTCCTTGCAAGACCAAAGCCCTGAATTGTGTGGCCATATAATACAGGAATATGTCCGGTAACCCCATGCCCCCCTCTCCTTTCTCTTCTTTGGTTGAATTAATACCGTGTATGGTATCCTTTGCTTCTGCCCCTGCCATATAATTTCTTCGAGCTGGTGCTTCATCTCAGTAATGTGCTGGTCTGGCATCGCAATGGGTAGCGCCTGGTAGAAATCTAGCAGTTTGGGCAGGACTGCCATTTTGACTGCATCCTTGACAGAATGAGCCTAGACCACCTCTCCAAGCCCTCAAAGAGCGTACCCAACAACGGGGAGAAGTTGATCGCATACAGATCACTTAGGTCTTTTGGTATCTGTATTCCCAAGCACTTTATGCTATGCTGCTCAATCGGGATACCAAAGTCATTCCAATCTAAACCCTTATCCAGCGTCTCCCGGCCTATGGGCAAGAGGACATATTTACCCATAACAACCAGAACAACCCCTGGACTGATGTGGACACATTACAGAGATGAAGTAGGAGATCATCCACATAAAGACTAAGCCTATACTACGTCGCCCCCACGTAATGCCAGATATATGGCCGTCTTCTCTTATCTTAATGCTGAGCAGTTCTATGGAGAGAGCGAAGAACAGTGGGCACACCTGCCACGTACCCCTACTAAGACGAAAGGCCTGTTACATCTTTCCATTAATCACAAACTGTGCATTTGGTGTGGCATATATTGTGTCAATCGCACGCCACAATCATGCCCCAAGCCCCATCTTGCTAAGCACAGCAAATAAGAACTCCCACCCAAAGTGATAGAAGGCCTTGGCGGCATCAAGACTGAGCAGAGCATAACAGTCTGAATCTGTGGAGACATGCTCCATGAGATCTGACATTTTTCCGTAGTGCATCTGTACCTTGTTGTCCCGCAGTAAAGCCCACCCCGTCTGAGTGCATCAGCCATGGCATCATGCCCTCCAGTCGGGAGGCCAATATGCGTGCAAATATATTTTTTTTCGACATTGAGTAACAAGATCAGACGATAGAAGAGGCAGTATACTGGGTCCCCCTCTACATTGTGTAGCACCGTTATGAACGCTTTACTAAAGGATGCCAGGGCGACCCCTGTCTCAAGTATGGTATTATAGACCTTGGTCATGTGCCTCAGAAGAACCTCTGTAAACCGTTAAGAAAAGCCCATAATGTATCCATCCTCACCCGGGGCCTTCCCATTGGGGAGTAGCCAGATCGCTGCCAACACTTCCTCTACAGTTATGGGGCTCTCCAAGAACTCCACCTCTGGGCCAGTGAGCCTCTCTATGTCCACGCCCCAGAGATAGTCATCAGATGCAATACCTGAACCCGAACACTCGGTTGCATACAACCCTTCACAGTATACCACAAATCTGTCTGCCATCTCCACGGCACGTCCATGTCAACCCCCCTCTCATCCTCCAGTGCTGCAACCCACAGCTCAGCCCTCTGCGCTCCAAGCCTGGTGCCCAGCAACGTGTCTGCTTTGTCCCCTGTTTCGTAAAATCTTTGCCAGAAGTACTTTAACTTACATAGGGTATCCCCCAGTCAGAGCGCATTCAGTTCCACTTGCCTCTTCTGTATTCCCTTTAACTCCTCATCACTGTACAGGCCTTCTGAATACATCAGTGATTCCCCTTCCAGAATTTCCGCCCTAAGCACCTCTTCCCACATTCCCCATTCCCTCTTTTTCTGAGCTCCCTCCTGTATGAAGAACCCTCATCAGGTTGCCTTCCCTGCGTCCCGGACCACATTGCCATCCATTCCATTAGTGTTGTTAATCTCAAAATATGCCTTAATATCCTCTGTGAACTTGGCAGCAAAAAGTGGGTCTCGCCACAAGGAGACATTGCATCTCCATCTACTATCCGCCCTGCTGATCTGGCAATGATGGAGCGCGGCCCATTTGCATATGGCTTACTGCTGCTAAGCGCTCTCTCCAATTGTACTTTTTTGTCCCCTTCCACCTCGAACAACAGGTTGACACTGCCTTGCACTTTACACTCCACTTTCAAGGGGGTTTCACCATCTGCCTCCCTCAGCCCCAGTATGCGGATGTTGTTCCTCCTCTCTCTATTTTTTATTTTCCAGGCTCTCTATCTTGCTTTCCACCATGCCTACATGTCCCGTAGGATCTGCCAGGGATGCTTGTAAGTCTCCTTGGAGTGCTTTCATTTCTGCCAAAATGCTACCAAAGTCATCCTTCAAAGTAAAGTTCAACAAATCCACTCCAGCCAACAGCCGCCCCCCTGGCTTCTCCCCTGCAGCTCCATCGGGCCTCCATGTATGCGTTATCCTCGGTTCCGCCATCTAGAAACATCTTTGAGTTTCCCACCAATGTCACCCCGAGGACCGACCGACAGTGGCTTTTCCCCTAAAATCACTCAATAAGGTCTCTACAGGCTTTGCCCTCTAGACCACTGTGGCCTGGTGTCCTGGTCTCACACACCTCTGTGCCCCTCACTGCATCATGTGCGCCCCTCTGCCTTCTCCCCCCTTCCGGCCAATGGTCGTCATCGTGTAAAGACCCCCACAGTATTCTGGCTGCTCAGGTGTGATCACATCCACTCTGACACCCCTTGGTGCGCTGGGTTAGAAGGGAGTCCCTGTATGCACTGGTCAGGGTTTGTTGGAGGTCAGGGCCCCTCAGTCCTCTTCCATATGTGTAATAGGGCCTGAACCCTAGGAGGCCTGCTGCAGCGCTGGCAGTCAGCGCATGCTCCTTGTTAAGGCAGGGGCACCACTGCCATCTGTGACCAACAAAAAAAACACAAGTCACTGTCCACTACCCCCTGTGTCGGGTCCCCACAATGTGGCAGATTTCAACTATGAAATGACCCTCCCCAGCATCCTGATTATGAATTCCGGCTGCGTTTTAAGTCATGCTTACCACAAGGATGTTAAACTTGTCCATGATCTAGGCTTGTGCTGCTGTGCAAAGTGCCTGTCTTCAGCTCAGCAGGAGTCAGACCTGTGTGACCATGTTTAAGCGCTGCCCAACCAAACACAGACGACAAAGCCCTTATACTTCTTCTCGTAGGACCTCAATAATCTTTGGGGGTGGGTTGTATGTTAGAAATCCGAATGTGCAAACGTTCCCTGAAACGCAGGCAAAAAAAACTCAATTTTATTTTGGTTTCCTCATTTATGTCATAGTTACCACAAGGATTTCTGTTTTTAAACTTTACCAAGCCGTAGGCGTGTGCATCTCGGCAAAGTGGTTAACGAATAAAACAACCAACAGTCTAGTCCACTCTCCCTGAGGCTTTATATTTGACTGTCTAGGGCACAGAACCACTCTTAACCCGTCCAAACTGCTAAACGAAGATGTAAGGTGGGGTTTTGGGTGAGCCCATGTTTGCACAGCAGCCTATTGGCCTGCCTTATGGTTTATCCAATTCAAGTAATGACCCAAAACAAAATGGCAGAAAGAAGGACTTACAAAACAAATGTATGTCGCAATGTCTACTGCAAAGGCGCATTGGACTACTAATGTGATCTTTCTAATTGACCCACAAATGTCTCAATCAGGCTGCCCTACTATACCTTACTGAGAAAATTGCCATAAAATCCTCATCACGCCTCACTAGGTCGCGAACTCATCGTGCCTTGTAGTGCCCAGGTACAAACTAAAAAAAGCAGTGGGGAACAGCCTCCAGGTTATGGCGGCTCAGCTTTGGAACACACGCCCACCAGCTCTAGGAAAGGACCATTCCTTCCCTAACATTAGGAGAAATACCATAAACTGGCTATCTGAGAAGGACCAATGATTTGCCTAGGATAGCTTCTCACTTACTGCCTATTGCTTTACAATGTTCTATTGTGTCTAACTACAGTCAATAACGTCTAAATGTGTTAGTCTGCTTTTAGTGTATTAGCCTCGGTTTTCCTGCACATATTGTATGTATTGCCTGTAACTGTGTTTATACAAATCTGTAACCTTCTGCAAATGTGCTCAGATACCCCCGGGTTTGGCGCTCTATATAAATCAATAAACAAACAAACTAATCAGCTGTCACCAGCCTAATACACAAAACCAAAACACCCCTGCCTTAGGGGCAATATGGGCTACCATAGTATACAGTAAAATGGGTGTTGCCACAGCAGGGGACTTCAGTAGACATCCCTCTGAACACAAATTTAAGTCAAAGATTCTAGAAAAAAAATTGGGGGAAAAAACGTGGAGGGATCTTGTGAAACGGGACAACAGAAATCACCGAAAATTGAATTATGACCTATCCATCTTACATAGAGCTATTACCAATATAATACAACAAAACAACCCGTTTTCCCTTTTGCCAGTTTACTTTTGGACCTGAGAATACTGTATATTCAGAGATGTATTCTTCCTTCAACCGTGCTCACACTGTCTGAGCGATTTTGAAGGAGTGACTCTACAAATGTGTAAATTCATACGTTAAAGCACACACCACCAATCAAGAGGAGGAGGGAGTATCCACCTTCGGTCACTCTTCAATTCAAGATGGACTCTTGAGCAAGATCCCCCAGAGCACAAGGACACGTACACCCACTGCTCCCAATATGGACCACAGCACTTGCACATGCGTAGGCCTTAGCAGAAACCTGCTCCAGCTCATCCTTGTTGGAGTTTGGGGCAACGATTGATCACAGACAGAATAGATGAATGTGCCCAATTTCAGTATGATCATTGTGGTCATGGTGGCAGTTGTCATATGCCCGGGCTACAGACCGTAGGGCCACTGTCCACCTTGCTTCCTGGCCCTGCACTTGTCTCAGAGGACACAGCACACCAAAGCAAGGGTACCGAGCATCCCTTGGAAATGCCAGTTCTCAATGCTTTATGTGCCCAGCTCCAGCAGACTTCTGCATGATCAGGGTTCGAATAGAGCAGAAACTAAGGATTGTGCTCAAGTAGGCTTTAGTCCCCTTATTTCTGGTGGCAGACGTTGCTCCATGACAACTGTCCTTGTTCCTTCTCACACCCTGGAGGCCACAGACCACTAAACCAAGAGCACAGAACCAGCTCAGCAATGCCTGCCACATGTGTCTAAACACCACACTTACATGGCGCATTAAAAATGGGGAAACAGATCCACATTAATTTGTAGTAGAAAATACACGTTCCCCATAAAAAGGTGCACATCAATGAGCCTCACCCGCGTGGCCCTTTATTGTAAGATGTATTGCAGAGACAATGGCAGTGGTGCGCAGTATAAACCACAATACCGTAACATAATCAAAGCAGAAGCCTTGGGTTACTTATCCTCCCTAAACAATGTATTAATAAAATACCCAGCCCCTAAGTGTAATTATCCAGTTACAGGGGAGCATTCTATGTCCACTCACCTTGCTGACAGCTGTGTCCAATGTAGCCAGGCTGGCAGATGCATGCACCAGTTCTTGGATCACACAGTCCATTGCCGCAGGAGCACATCAGTGTACAGTCCTTCCCATAGCGGCCTTCAGGACAAACTGTAGAAAATTAGGTGCAGTTATTAACTGTACTCTTATGTTTGAGTAATGTGCACACATTTTCTTCAGTCAAAGGCGATTTGTTGAATAATAGGAAAGCCGGACCCTTTGCTTTATCCTTATGAAAGTGGAATAAAAGCAGGGCTCCAACCAAAGAAGGAATGATCAAAGCAATGCATAATGCAAATTAATGTATAGCCTTATACTAATATGCAAATAAAGGGAAAAGTGTAGTCGAGGACCAATTTCAAGTTGACAATTGTTTTCTCTTTTTGCATGATCTCCTTTTGCTTTCAACATTCATAGAACATAGCAATTTTAAGCGACAATCGTACAACACCAAACTCAAAGCACTGTAACCTTCTCTTTTTGTGCAACAATGAAACACGAATTATCTTGACTTGACATATTGGAAAGAGAACACTAGCATTTTCCTTTAATCTGCCCCAGTCAAGAGGCATTGGATTTTGCATTTGACGTCACCCCATTAACTGCTGAATAACACCAGTCATGCAATCAAATGCATTAATAGAAATACACACTGCAGTTGAGAGCAGCATTTGTGCATATCACTCTTGTGTCCTGGTCCAATCAGTCATCTCGCCAACCCACGTCAGCATTATACATCTCAGAAGCACAAAGGACGCATCCTTTCGAGGAGCTGTACATCCTTCAACCACTTGGCGCCACCTCGTTATTCAACAGGGTTTGAAGCACCAATCAGCAAATAGCATGTGTGTATATATGTTTCAGCTGAGCCGGGATAAGAAATCTCCTCTTTGGGATGTACTCCACTTTGCTAAGCAAGAGACTGAACAAGATCCCTTATCAAAACCAAGACTATTCACTGTGGCAAAATAAATCTCCCTCTCGCTCGTCACAGGTTCCCAACTTGGAAGGGTTAAGTCATCCTTTCACCCTTCAAAGTCAATACATCGAGCACTGTTATACTGGACAATATGTGCACGTGTTATTTACAGTGATACAACACTGTACATTCTGTCCTAGCATTGCCTAAAAGAAAAACGATTATTTATTAAGAAGTGGCTACAAGACCTGAAGTGCTCTCCGGAGTGAACGGAGAATATAACAGGGGCAAGACCATGCAGAGCAACAGAGGATCAAATCCCGGATCCGCGCTTAGAAACCAAACTCAGGTATGGTATTAGGCACGTTATAAAAAAAATATTTTAAATAAATTGCTTTTTTTTGTAATGTTTTCACTTTTTCTAGGGCAATTTTATAGTTTAGAATGCGTTAGCAATCATTTCTGGACCTCTGGGGTTAACACGCACTTACACTCTTCTTTCCCATTTCATATAAGCAGGAAAAAGTATTTGTTTCTGTGCTGATTAAGGCATTGGAGACCTTCAACAACGAAAAATACGTCAAACATGCATTCATCTCTTTATTACACTATTTTTGCATACCTTTTTATTATTAAAAATGTTCTTGTTTATGCACAATAATTGAAATGTCTTAAAACCTATGAATGTTTCATATATGCTCTAGATTCCGGTCTGTATATCTTCATGATTAACGATATATTGTACAATATACTGTGTGATCATGCCTTTTTATATATATTTAATTTAATGTATTTTTTTAATTTGTAAAGCGCCTAAGCCCGAGTGCATCAGGGCACTGTTTGTGAAACCAGCTACACACAAGAAATCAGCTTCCTCGGGCGGTGCATTACCATGCCCCTAATTATACAAACATAACAATCATCTAGGCGGGTTACTTACATATATCATAGTCTTACTCAAGTTCTTGGGTACAAAGATTGTCACAAGGAACCCCCATAAGGCAAGTAGCCATGTTTTTAAGGCCTTTTGGAAAGGCCAGTAGGATTTCTATGCTTTGAGGGCGCGGGCGAGGGCGTTCCAGTGGTTCACAGCCACTGTAGGGAAACTAGCCCCTCCAGCTCTGGCTTTTTTCACTTTCGGCAACGCCAGGCGATGAGCATGGATGGACCTTACCGGTCTGCTGTTCTTCGCTCTCCCAATTTTCAGAGACAAATATTGTGGGACAGTATTGGTTACACATTTGTGGGTAATAAACAAAGTTTTGAAAATAATCCTTTCACGAATTGGGAGCCAGTGAGCCTGTTTTCTTGCAGCTGAGATGTGGTCTCTTCTCGGGATGTTCAGAGCTGCTCGGAGTGCATTGTTTTGGATTACCTGTAGTTTGTTGACGTTCTGTATGGAAGTCCCAGCAAAGAGGGCACTATAGTAATCTAATCTCAAACTGATAACAGCTTGGGCGACAGTTAGGCAGCTAGCTGGTGTCAGGATCTGTCTGCTGCATTGATGAGCTTGGCTGTATAAGCAGCTAAAGAGGCGATCGCATTCACTTGATTGGTGAGGGAGAGGTGGGCATCCAAGTGGACACCAAGCGTTTTTACTGAAGCTGAGATCGGAATCTGTATCTCAGCATAGTGGGAGAGCCCACCAACATGATCTCCGTTTTGTCGTCAATGAGGCAAAGGTAGTTGGTGGCCTTCCAGGTCTGGATTGTTGATTACATTTTATTGATGGTGAGGGAGTCATTGTTATAAGAGCCTGACAGGGGAGGGGGATTTGGGTGTCATTGGCATAGTTCATGTAGGATATGCTGATGGCATCCAGGAGGTTGAACAAGGGTTTGGTTACAATGTTGTAGAGGGAAGGGGAGATGGAGGAACCTCAAGGGACACCACAAGGAATGGGATAGGTGGGGCACATGCAATGTCCCAGAAGACTCTCATGGATCTTCCTTCCAGGAAGGAGGCTATCCATAATGCAGCTTCATGGGAGAAGTTAGCTTAGGCTGTGAGGTGGGGGCACAGAGGTTTATGATCCATTAGGTCAAAGGTGGCCGATAGATCGAGTAGGAGGAGTGCTGGTTTGCCCTCATTTTTAAAGAAGTTGGTTTTTAGATCTAGCAGTGCAGATTCCATACTGTGACCTGGCTGGAAGCCTGATTGGTGCATCCCTAGGATGTGATTGGTTTCAAGGTCTAGTTGTATTTCGTTGTAGGCTGCCCTATCCAGAATCTTTAGCAAGAATGGTACAGTTGCGATGGAGCTGTGTTTGTTTGGTGCTGATGGGTCAAGCTGTTTTTGTTTTAGTAGCGGTAGGACCCATGATTTTAAGCTGGCCAGGACCAGGCTTAAGGTGAAGGAGGTGTTAATCAATTTCATAATAAACTGGACAAGGGCTTCTGAACAGTCTTTGAAAATGCTAGCTGGGCAGATGTCCCCTATGCATCTTGAGGGTTTTAGATTTCTAAGTATGTTAGTAGTTTCTGCTTCAGAGACTTCTCTAAAGTGGACTGAGGGGCGTGATATGTACTTTAGTGGTGAAGGAGTGTCAGTTGTGTGTTGGTTGCAGCTTGTTTCCCTTTTTATTTTCTGTTGTAGGAAACTTATTTGCAAGGGATTCCGCATATTAATGCACCATGTCTCGTCTTTAGTGATGGTGGTAGGGGGCATGGATGGCTAGACTACCTGCTTCTGCTTTAGCGGCAATAATGGCCTGCTTATATTCTTTGGCAATCATGTTAAAAGAGGTTTTGCAGGGTCTTTTCTCCAAATAGCTTCCGCCTGTCTTTTTTTTCATGCAGGGCTTGGAGGTGTGGGGTAAACCAGGAGTTGATGTGACTTGCCGGTTTGGGGCCACCATGTTTATTGCCTTGGTCAAGGTGTTAGAGTAGATGTCTGCTAGGACCTTAGGGTCTGTGGAGTATAGGTGTTCCGGGTAGAGGGGTGAGGGAAGGGGGGAGATCGACTCTTTAGAAATCTTCTGGGAACTGCAGGGTAGAGGGCATAGCTGGTGGGGCTGGAGGTGGTTGTTTCAGTGGGGGGGGGGAGGTAAAGCTTAGAATATGATGGTGTGACCATGGACGGTGGGTGTTAGATGTGATAGTTATCTGGCTGTTCAAATCTGCTACCCATTCTAGGATTCTGCATTTGTAATGAGTTGGGGAGGAGAGACAGTGTTTGAAGCCCAGGTCTGAAAGTGCATTCACTACAGCTGTGGCAGTGGTGTCCGATGGTTCATTGAGGCCTAGGTTGGTGTCCCACAGATGTATAGCTCTTGAGGTGGCTTGATGTTTTCACCTACCACGTGAATGAAGTCTTCCTCGAAGCCGGAGGTAGGGTGCAGTTGACAGTAGATAATGTGTAAGGTAATGGAGTCTGAGGAGGGGGGATATAAGTTTAACAGAAAGGAGCTTGCAATTTCCATCCATAGAGCTACTGATAGGCCTAATTTGTTAGGATTCCATGAAGTGTGACGCCTCCACATCTTGCATCCATTCCATCACATCTAAGTATGGTAAAGCCCTCAGGTAATACTAGGGACAGACAACGCCTGATGCTTGGTAGAGCCATGTTTCCATGATGGCTAGAAGATCTAGTTTTTGGGAGGTGATCAACTCATTGATGTCTATAGAGGAGGGGGTGGTGTGGGTCTACTTGAGGCGATATTGGTATTACAAGCGGGGTGGGTGCCTGCGGTCTCATGGGCTTGGTACTCCTGGGTGTGCTCACGTTAGTGCTGTGTGCTACGGCCTGCGTGGCGCAGATACTGGTGTTCCTTTTAAGATGGTGGCTGTGGTGGCCGGTGGTGGACGTCTGTTTCATTTCTCGCAGGTAGCTGGAATTCTAGAGGGCCCAGGGCTGGGTTGCTTGTTACGTGTTAGAACACAGTGAGATGTGGCCTTAGAGCTTGTGGAGGGATGTTGACACCTGGTGCGTGTTCTTAAGTGGAGGTTCCTCATTGAGTTAGTTGCTGGAAGGTGGAGTGGGTTTATTCTAGATAGTCCAGTGCCTAGCCTGTTGTTCCTTGCTGTGGTAGGCGCTAGGGGGAGGCATCTGCTCAAGTTGACTTGATGTTAGCTAGAAGAGGTGGCTGAGCAGGGATGGTGCGTGCCATGGGGGCAGTGTGCAGTGACTTTTGGTAAGAGGGATTACCCAATTTTTAGGCAAGGTAATGTATTGGTGCTGAGCCCTATTAAGGATGGGCTGCTATCACTAGGTGGCTTGATATTTAGAGACTTCTTGTGGGGTAGTGAGAACCTTGGGAAGGTTCTGGCACTTTGGGCTCTCATTCTGGTCCCCAACGATGGTCGTCATAGGCAGGATGCGCGAGAGGTCCTCATCCTGTGGGTTAACGCTCTGCGGCAGGAGATTCCGCTTGGAGAAAATCTGATGAGGTGGCAATTGCCTGCGAGCAGGAGTCAAATCAGAGCATCATTTATAACATGGGCAGACATCCCCGTTCTAATTGATATTTTATGTCTTTTTGGAAAAGTATATCTTTATTTGTAGGCTATGTTTTGGAGATTATTATTGAATCCATGTTTTCATATTTTATGTCCTGTAGCGTGATGTTAATTTATCCTACTTTGCTGTTGTTGAACGATATTCAATAATAAACAAGAGATACGTTTATTGGTGCAAATGCACAAAGGGGGTGAAAAATGGCATTCACATACGTGCATCTATGATGCACATGTTCAGATGCCCTGTGAGAAAATGGCACAGGCTTTCTTTTGGTGCAAGTCATGAGATGTGCAAGCGCATCTCATCACGTGATGCAAACAAAGGTTTTGAGAATCTGCCTCATCCTTTTTTAAATTCAATTGGAGTTTACATGTTTTTTTAAACCTAATCAAGCCATAGTGACTTATGGCTCCAATTGGGTCAAACCTATTTGAGCCAAATCAGACATTTACAGACTGAGATCAATACAATTGAAGAGCCATCTCTGTAGAGTCATGAATGGCTCCAGTCGATTCAAACCTTTTCTTCAGTGCATTTCAGTTGCTAACTCTTAGGCTTGTATATCCCTCATTTGTTCTATTTACATAAAAATGAGAAACACACTCATGCTTTTGTTGCACTCACTCAATGTCACACTAGTTGCTGATATAATATTTTGAGTGCAAAATGCATAGTTAAAAATGCACACAAAAAAAATAGCAAATTCTTACGCGTGGTGCAGTCAGCTCCAATGTACCCAGGAGGACAATCACAGGTTCCCGTCATTGTATCACATTGGGCTCCATTCATACATTTGCAAAGCTTTTGACAGTAAGGACCATAAGTACCTTTAGGGCACACTGCGAAAAAGAAAACGAAAATCATTCTGAATGCAATTTTACTACAGTAAACACAATTAAAAACTGTGCTCACAACTCCACAGTATGAAAAAAGGGGTTCTGATATTTTCAAGCGGGTACAAACGGTTTATGGTCTTTCCATCGAATGTTTTGCGTCGAGGGACATTTCCAGCAATTTTTTGCAATGAAAAGATTTGCACCGAATGCATTTTTTTTTTGTTTTGTTTTTTTAATGGGGGTCCACCCTAACCCCCCCTTTTTCACCCTTTAAAACCCACCATAAAAGAAAAAACCCTTTACCCCTCAAAAACATGCATTTGATGGATATTTTTTCGTTGCAAATTTCTCGATGCAAAAGAATTCGATGGAAAGGCATTCGATGGATATACTAGATACCATGCAAACTCTGTTATCAAAGTAGAAATAGCTTCTTTAACAAAGACAGGAGTTTATTGTTTGTCCCTTTCCCTATTTATACATGTTCTTATATCTTATTTCCATCATTTTCCCTCTTTGATTTTATATACGTGGTGTACCAATGATCAATAAATGAAAGTGGCATGAGAGTCAAATGTAAGAACAGAGGAAAACAAATTTCACAGTTTGGAGAATTTTTAAGCCAAAGTGTTAAAAAAACAAGTTTATTTTTGAGGGGTAGGTGACTGAAAAGTAAAATATTAAATGCAGGTGTCTTCAGAGATGATGATGGCATGGTAACGAGGAGAGAAGACGGTTGAATTACGTTACATAGAGCATTCCATAATGTAGGGGGGTGAAGGGAAAATGGCAAGAATCCCAGTGAAAACTGGGTAGTTTATGGAAAGGACAGATGAAATTCAGTGAGAGGACTGGAGGAGGATTATGGAGAGTAATTGTAATGGCTTACCTATAACGCGCTTAATACCCAGAGGTTTCTAAGTACGGACCCGGGGATGAAACCTGTGTTGCCCCGCGCTGTCTTGCTTCCAAGACGAGCACGTTGTCCCTGAGCTATCCTCCCAAGACTTAAAACAGAGTACACAAAACATGTAAGACAGGAAGAGAACCTGTGGATATATTGAATGACAAAAAAAGATAATGAAATTGGGACCCTCATGCGCTCAGACAAGACATCTATTAATCGCTCAATGTGGTCACCTCCTGAGGAATACCCTAGTTGGATCTTCTTCAAGTAGATAGCAGGCAACCTCGCACAAACGTACAGATATAGAAATGCAAGGAATTCTACTGCTGAGGCTTAATAGGGACTTAACTTTTTCAGCACCCAACCACCGTAGATCCAGGTGGGCAGGAGTTTAAAAGGTTTTTGGCCAGGGGTCACCAGGCCTTAAGGCAGGGGATAGGACTTACTTCCTAGACCCACCAAATGGAAATGTGTGTATATATGTTGTGGCAAAGAGGAGCCCACTTTAGTAGGGGATGCTTGTAGGTCTGATAAGCGCTCGAATATTATTTAATTCTTATTTAATTCTTAATCGGCCTATGGAGTAGGTGCTACTTTTCTGAATAATTTACATGCTTTCCTCTTTGAAGTATTTCCAATCACCAACCTCACAGGGAGAAAAGAAAGCAGACAAGTCATCAGCCTGCCTGAGCAGGACCATGCATGAATGTAAACACCCAGATAACTACTCATTCTGTTATGAAGGATGGAACCGTTGTCTGCTATTCAGCAAGCAGGTAGTGTTCATTAGTGATCTCATTCAACTTCCTACATCTTCACTCTTCCTTCCAAAGGATGTTTACAAAATAGAGTGACCCTTTTGCAGCAGGTTCCATAGAACCTTGGTAAATGGCCCACTGGGCTCTGGCCATCTGCTCGGTCTTCAAGGTCCATAACTCTAGGTACAGTCCTTGGGCAGGGGCACTAATTAGCACATGGAGATCATTATTGACCTCCTCTGATCCAATTACAATGTTCAGAGTGCAGTCAATTACTATTGGTATTGACTTTATTATGCAGTTTCTCCATTTAAAAGCAGACAAGTAAACAACAGAGCAATTTCCAGGCGAAACATATATTTCAACAAGACAATCACTCTCTGGGAGGCCCTCTCTGGGTGGATCTTTAATTTACTGCAACATTCAATTTCACACACCAAAGAGAAAGATAAAACATGGAAAAATGCTTTGATTTTCCTTCAGTGAAACGGTTTACTTTCATGTTGCACCTTATGCATAATCATGTTAAGCCTGTTCCATGTTAACTGAGTTTGCAATTAAATGGTTAACTTAAGAAGACAAACGTGTCCTTTAAATACTAAAAAAATAAGTGGAAATTCAATGTACCTACCATGTTTACTATTTATTTGCAATTGTACCATTTTTTATTTCACCACCAAAACGCCAACACATAGTTGCTTAAACTTCGAAGTGTGACTCCCCTGAGCCAGAGTTACATGAAGCGTCCCCTGATCAAGTTCCAGAATGAAATCGTGGTGGAAGGAGCAAAACATGTTAGATGAGGTTATGATACCGTCTTACAATGTGCTGTGATCTGTGCTATGAGGAGCTATAGACACCGCCAAGGTGGATATTGGCTGATTGTTACATATGCAAAATCAGGATTAAGCCATGATCAAGGTGAAAGAATTCATGTGTGATGTCATTGTATTGAGTTGTGTATATTTGTGTTTGGTTAGAATGAGTCAGATATGAATGCATTTGTACTTTCTGTAGGTATTTTACTGGGTTGCATATTTTGGGTATTTATTTAATGCATTAGTGTTGGAACCATGTCATATGCATTTTGAACCTCTCTTATGTTCGTATGACGTTCACGTGGTTGAACATCCAGAGGTCATACACAATTGTAACAAATAATCAAGTTGCACTGACAATAAAATGAAGAAAAAGAACTGCTTTACCAGAGCACAAGTGGATGGGTCTTTATGTTTCAGTCTTGGGGTGACCCACTCTTCACTAACCCTAGAATCTCTTTAGCATTGTTTAGTTAAAAGCATAGTGTACGCCAGTGTCCTGCTGCATCAGTATTCTGATCTTCAGCGCCTCGTCTCCAGTGGCGCATTCCGAGGTCAGAAGTGGTATGTTTGACTCCTGCTGTAGCAGCAACGTCAGTGCAGTCCATAGATGCATTTCAATTGCCACCTCTGTTCCAAAACCAAATTATTATGATACACTATCAACCTGGTGGAAGGATAATCTGGAAACATAAGCCATATCCAGGTTTTTCTATGGAACGTTTGCAGTGCACATAATAATTAAGACGATTTGCAGCATGCAAGTGTCATTCCTGAGAGCTAATCCCTAATTATGGAGGCTATTTGGATTTCAACCACCTGCCTGCTTGCATTCCAGTGAATGAGACAAGGGGCAGGGTGCATGCCCCTGTTGACTCTCTGGGAGGGAAGGTTATGTCTTCCATGCCAGCCAGGATATCTCATACCTAGAGATGTACTAAGAGACTGGCTTCAGCGAAACCATTCCAAAACAAAGGCCTTCCTCACACTAGGAGCTGCACACCAGAGAGCCTTAGAAGCGGCAGCTTGGGAAAGGGCATAGTTAGAGCAGTACAGTCAGCGAGCACAAGCTGGTTTTAGGAAGGATTTGTCCATCTTACTTTTCTTGGGGCTTTTCCTGTCCACTCAATTTACTGCAGAACAAGGCATTGTGGGTTTGATAACAGAAGGTTAGGGCCCCTTGTCACAAAGACAAGGATTGAGCCTCTTGAAGCAGGTTTTCTTTTACCAAATCCGCTGTGACATTTTACATATGAAAGAGGGGTTCTCCCACTGCATCTTTTATTCATTCCTGGACTTGAATAATAATTTATTTGGAACTATTTCGGAAGCATCATTAAGGGGAATAACGAGCGCCTCAAGGTAGAGGCAAGCTCTTCTCACTCACTCCCAGAGCACATTGGGGTACATTTGCTGAAGACCAAGCTTTCCACCATGCTTGCGAACCGCCCTGTGCTGGGAGAGCAGTAGACTGAATAGACTCACCTCGCCCTTGAGCCCCCTGCAGTGGGACTTACAGCTAAAGCATCCAGGTCTCCCTTTTTTCATCACTTGAATCAACTCAAACTGCATTTGAAACAGGGGATAATGCGCACCCAAACATACAACCTTTCAATTCATCAAAATCTCAAACTGCTAATATGAACACCTTAAATTCCAATGGTAGATTGGAAACTGGAAATCATAATTTGCCAGATGATGAAAAAAAAACAGGTAGAAAATAGATGAGCAATGACAGCAGCTGAGAACCCAAATCTCATTCCGCAAGAATTTAAAGCTCACCCCGGTCTGAATAAAAGTTAAATCGGCTATTGATAGATGCATTCATAACAGGCCCCTTCCGTTAAGGAAAAATGTTTGGCCACCTACAGATCCAAGGGCTAGTCAACAATACAACCAAACAAAATCTGCATGGTAGATACCCAAATAAGAAATGAGCCTTAAATAAGAACTTACAAAATCAAGCAGCCCCACACATCAGTTTAGCAGGTCATCCTAACGCAGCCAAAAAGTGCAATGTCATATACATGGTAAATGTGCCAAAACATGCTAACAGTGCGTTTGAAAAATGAGGAATTGTTAATTAATAATGAATGCACACTGGCTAAGATATGAAAAAGGATGCTGTTCAGTAATTTGGGGGGATACTGTCTGTTATTGTGGACATCACGATGCGAGAGGAGAGAACATGACTTACATCTGAATGGGCGCGTAAGTAACTATCCAGTGCAAAGTATCAAAGCAAAGGAATGCAGATCCTAGCCACCAAGTGATGTCCATGTGAAACTGAGCACAGAGGCCACCCACATACAAATGTAGAGACAGAGCTCAGCTAAAATAAACCCCCATCACAGCATCAGAGAACACTGCTCTTCGCAAACACGCAGAATCCCTATGGACATTACTCCCATAGGTGAAGCAGTACCCAAGTGAAGGACTTAGATAAAGTCAATTTATGTCTAAAGCTGACCAGGACCGAGGACTCAATCTGCGCCCCCAATAGCCAAAAATGTAACATGTACTTCCTGTGACATGAAGATTTCATCTTGGACTATTGCGGGCTTAAAGAAGCACTTA
The DNA here is from genome assembly GCF_040938575.1 of Ambystoma mexicanum. Classification (NCBI taxonomy): domain Eukaryota; kingdom Metazoa; phylum Chordata; class Amphibia; order Caudata; family Ambystomatidae; genus Ambystoma; species Ambystoma mexicanum. The sequence continues at coordinate 850,184,779 of NC_090932.1, read as the reverse complement.
TCTGATCCATCTTGGTGCAGTGTTGTGACTTCCCACAGTATAACATGCTTTCAAGAAAGCTGGGCAACAGAAAACAAGCTTCTATAGCTTTATACTTTATTCCTGCAATGAATGGGAAGTGTGGTAGACCGAGCAGAGCACTGCTAACATGGATAAATACAGCACCACATTAAGGGGGTAATTCATAGAATTCAGCGCACAAGTGGCGCATGCGGCTGGCGCACAGTGTGCGCGTGCGAATCCCTGCGCCAGCCGCGTGCGCTAAAATCCATTTCCGCGCACAGCGTATTCATGGATTCCAGCCACCAAAACCAGCCGTGGCGCACAATGGCGCAGCGACCCTGCAGCAGCGCCAGTTACGCCCCCAAGAACGCCTCTCGCGCAGGGAAAAGCAATCAATATACCCAATCCAGCGCAAAGGGCTGCGCTAACCCTGTACCAGCACGGCAAGCGGGCTACGTGTATCACTGGGGTGCGCGGGAAGTACCTCACGCGATTGGCCCCGTGCGAGCAGGGTATGCGTATTTCAGGGGTGCGCGGGAAGTTCCACACGCGATTTCCGCAGGGTACGTGTATCTCAGGGGTGCGCGGGAAGTGCCACACGCGATTTCAGCAGGGTACGTGTATTTCAGGGGTGCGTGGGAAATTCCACACGCGATTGGGCCCGTGCGAGCAGGGTACACGTATCTCAGGGGTGCGCGGGAAGTGCCACACGCGATTGCAGCAGGGTACGTGTATTTCAGGGGTGCGCGGGAATTTCCACACGCAATTTCATCATGGTACGTGTATTTTGGGGTGCGGGGGAAGTTTCACATACAACATCAGCGGGGCACGTGTATTTCAGGGGTGCGCGGGAAGTTCCACACGCGATCTCATCAGGGTACGTGTATTTCGTGGTGCGGGGGAAGTTTCACACGCGACATCAGCAGGGTACGTGTATTCCAGGGGTGCGCGGGAAGTTCCACACGCGATTCCATCAGGGAACGTGTATTCCAGGGGTGCGCGGGAAGTTCCACACGTGATTGGGCCCGTGCGAGCAGGGTACGCGCATTTCAGGGGTGCGCGGGAAGTTCCACATGCGATTCCATCAGGGTACGTGTATTACAGGGGTGTGCAGGGAGCACCACACGTGAATTGCACGTGTGGGTCCTCCCAGGGGTTCCCTCTACACCTTCCACGGCCCCTGCAGGTGGCTCACACCACAGGGGACTACCCTGCACATGTCCTGCAGGCACACCATCCACCATGGCCATGACCCCCAGTCAATCCACATGTCAACTTGCACTACTGCCCACCAACGCATGTCCCCCTACACCCCCAGCCACCAGGAGCACCCTCCACCAGGCCCCCACCCATGTCTCCCACCACCCCCACCCCCCCAGCCACCAGGGGCAGCCTCCACCAGGCCCCCACCCATGTCTCCCACCACCCCCACCCCCAGCACTGTGGGGCACCTGCCAGCAGGCCCCCACCCATGTCCAACTCATGTTCCCCACCACCCCCACCCCCCAGCACTGTGGGGCACCTGCCAGCAGGCCCCCACCCATGTCCAACTCATGTTCCCCACCACCCCCACCCCCCAGCACTGTGGGGCACCTGCCAGCAGGCCCCCACCCATGTCCAACTCATGTTCCCCAGCACCCCCACCCCCCAGCACTGTGGGGCACCTGCCAGCAGGCCCCCACCCATGTCCAACTCATGTTCCCCACCACCCCCACCCCCCAGCACTGTGGGCCACCTGCCAGCAGGCCCCCACCCATGTGCAACTCATGTTCCCCAGCCAACATGTCATCACAATCTAGATCCCTGGTCCCTATGGTCAGCCTCCAAATGCAAAACACCCACCAGAGTATTGCATCCACCCACTCATAATTTGCAATTACATCACAGAACACCAATTGCAAGTTCCGAAACAAACACATTTCCCTCACATACACCCAATGGGTGTCAGTGAATCTCAAAACACATATCATGAAATGCATGAAACCAATGAGATACCACACATTGAAGTTCACCAAAAAAAATATGTATTAAAGGAAACATAAATAGAATCAAAAATGAAGAAACAGAAATGTGAATGTACAAAAATTAAAAGAAGCATGTCCGTGAAAAAAAGCAAAACCAAAAATAAAATTCCAAAGTAATGTTGTCCAAAGTCAATGTCCACAAAACAAAATCCAATGGGAAATAAAAAAGAAAGCCATTGCTCCATGGTTAAAATGTGAAAAAATAAATACAATCCAACAGTGAACTATGTACATGGGAACAAGCCAGGGTCCATTATCCCAACAAAAGAAAGGAAACCTATCTAACTACACTAACTAATAAAATAAACTATATACAAAAATGTGGCCAATGTCCGAAAGGTCCAAATAAAATCAAAACAAAAATGAAACCTAACGCTACCTACATAACTATGTACAAGGGCAGCGGGCTAGTTTCACGGCTCACTTGTGGATGTCCCGGGCCAGGGCATCATCGAACTCCTGGTCAATGTCCCGGAGGCGGTCCTCCTCCATGGCCCCGAGGGTCCGCAGGGCCGTCGACGTGTCCACCCCCAAACCCCTGCGGATTGCCTCGAGGCACTCGGCCCGCCTCAGGGCCCTCCGCATGGAGTTCTCCGCCCTGACCATTGTGAGCCGTGCCTCTTCCGCCCGCTGCCGCTCCGCATCTATGGCCTGGCCCAACCGCTGCCACACGGAAAACACTCTCTGTCCTGGGTCCTCCTGCCCTCCGGCCGATGCTTTCCCCTCCGATGTTGAAGGCCCCGAGCCTTCATGGCTCCCACCACGTTGCTGCTGCGGCTGTGCCTCTGCCCGTGCACTGCCTCCTGCTGCCTGCACATCCTCCGCCGGCTGGGGTGCAGTCGTAGATGTGGCCACCCCTGCTGGACGTCCGACTCCCGACTGTGGCAGGGATGCCTCCTCCACCAGCCTGGCCGCACCGTCAGAGGCAGCTCCACAGGGCACCCAGGTGACTGATGGGTGGGAAGATGGCACGGAGGACGACTGGCACGTAGGGGGTCCAGTTGAGGAGGGGGTCGTAGCAAGCCCCATCAGACGGAGGAATCCAGCCTGGGTGACCTGTCCCAGCAGGCTGACGTGGTCAACGAGCCATTCGAGATGACGTGCAGTCTCCTCATGAAAAGACTGCAGGTCACCTCGCATGGCCCGTTGACGCAACGCCACACCAGCCAGGACAGGCTCAACCCGGACCCGGATATCCACGTGCGCAGGCAGAGGAAGGCCAGTTGACGTGAGCTCATCCCCTGCCTGAAAACGGGTCTGGACGTAGGCATCCCTGCTGGTGCAAGATGATGCAGGGACAGGATTGCACACAGGCACCTCCGCGGCGCCCTGTGCTGCCTCCTGTCCCTGGTCCTGCACTGCACCACTAGCACCAGTGGGATCCCCACCTCCAGACCCCGTCTCTGGTGCTTGCACGGCCTCCTCCTCCACCAAACCCCCCACCAACCTGGATGACTCTGTGCCATCTTCCCCTGTTGGGCCCTGTGGGGTCCCAGCTGCCCCTTCTGCTGCCGAGGAGTCCAACTCCAACCTCTGCCTCTTGGACCTCCCCCCGGCAGCTGCGGCCTGGGACGCGGCACCGGACTCCTCACTCCCCGACGAGATCACAACATGGGAGGGGAGCCGGGCCTTGCGTCTCCGGCTGGCGGTGGGATCCCCGCCGCTGTGCTCCACAGCACCTTCTCCGCCCTCTTCATCAGTTGACGCTGCAGACAGGGAGAAACAAAACACAGGCAACAGGGCACTGTACAATGGACACATACACACATGACAGTTGTACATGAGTGGCATTGGCAAACCTCAGACATGTCATCACAATCCCCAACACACATGTCATTTCAACTGGCCGGTCAAGTGGCACAGCGAGTAGAGCGCCCGCTTTGACACCCGTGCAGAGCCTGTTAACGCAGGTTCGAATCCCGGCGGGGCCAAACTCAGCCTTTCATCCTTCCGAGGTTGATAAATGAGCACCACACACCGTGGGTAATAATAAGCAGCGCTCAGATACCTGAGGGTTTGTAGCGCTATATAAAAAAAGCCTAAAAAAAAGCCTAACTCACACACATGAGCCATACCACAGCCATATCGCAACTGCCAGCACCATCCATACACATACAACAGCATGAGCAGCCAAAGGTGAGCCAGACATCACATGCAACACAGGCAGTGCACCACACATGTACACACACCACCACACTTGCATGCATGTGTACACCTCTGCCAAGTGTCGCAGTGTTCAGACGGGCATCCATGTCACATCTGCCAATCAGGCTTCCACATACCGCTGTCACATGCATCCATGTTGCATCACTGTTGCACCCTTGTCAAATACACACACATGCACATGTACACAGTGCTGATACATGCAGCCGAAAACAACATACATGTGTGACATCACGGACATGTCTACTTACATACACATTCATCCAAACATGTGTGCCCACACAACTGCATTTGGCATGCAAGCCTACACACACAAGCACCATCCATGTCTCACATATACCAGCCCTCGCATGTGTTAGCCCCACGGCACTGTACACCCCCACCCATACTCGACCCCATACAAACAGATGTGCAACCTGCACACTACTGAACAATCACCACACGCACTGCTCACAATCAGGATGCATGTACACTCACCGCTCAACTCCAGACGGGTCTGCCTCTCAAGGACCTGGACGTGGAGCGCTGGGGATATGCGTTCCAGGACCCTCATCTGTTCTTCCGACAAGTGGCCCCGGCGCCCCTTGGCATCCGCTGCCTTCAAGAGGCGCCGGGCCTTGTCAGGGTCCTGGACCTGAAGTCCTCCCAGCGCTTCTTGACATGTTGTAAGTCGCGGACTGCCACCCCCTCCGCGTTGATGGCAGTCACGATGTCAGTCCAGATCCGAGTCCGTCCTTCCTTGTCGGCGCGGGAACTTCCGAAGAGGGCATCATACTGCCCCAGGACTTGCTCCACCAGGACACCAACTTCGGTGGCACTGAAGCTGGTGCCCCTCTGCCTCTCTGGCCGGGGGTTGTCAGTGGTCTCAGATGGTGTTTGCCCCGACATGACAACCCCAGAGGCAGGAGTGGGTGGGCAACTGGGTCCTGGGGCTGGGCTGTGGAGCGATGGAATCCCAGTCGGGAGTCTTCGGTTCCAGCAGGGGTGGTCACAGCAACAGCACCCCTGGCTGATGTGCAGGCAGCAAATGGCAGGGCACGTGGGCAGCAGGCAGTCAGGCAGCAGCAGATGGCAGGTGGGAGCATGCTCGGGGCTCTGGGGGGCAGTAGTTCGGCCTTCTGGGCAGGAGCGTGGTCTTCCGTGTGCTTACGCATGACCAGCTTGATACGGAGTGATTTGGCACGTGAAAAATCTGCACGTCAGCATGTAATTCGAGAAAAGGCCCTTAGCGCGTAAGCGCGTCTGCACGCATACGCATTTTCATTGGACAGAAGGCCCCTCAAGCGCAAGCGCCCCTGTGACGTGACGCGTACAGACGTGCATGGGCATTTCAGCGCGCGTGAAAAACTGCACGTCCGCGTGTAATACGAGGAAAGGGCCCATGCGCTTAAGCGCACGTGGAAAACTGCATGTCCGCGTGCAATACGAGGAAAGGGCCCATGCGCGTAAGCGCGCGTGGAAAACTGCACGTCCGCTTGTAATACGAGGAAAGGGCCCATGCGCGTAAGTGACGTGATGCGCGCGTGCGTTTCCCTCAGCACGGGTTAAAGGTGAGCGGGCCCAGCAGTTCGCTGGAGACCGACGTGTGTTGCTGCTTCCTGTTGTTTCGCACGCCATCACAACTTCACAGCTATCAAGGACGTATCTCTTCTTTTGGCGGGGGTATTGGCTACTCGTTTTTTCTGCATCGCGCTAGTCAGACGGTGAGTGGCACACGCTCTTTTTCTCACTGCGGGTGCCCCTGTGTATCGCACCCATTTTCGATGTCATAGTAGCCTGCGTGTCCCACGCGTACGCGTTATTCGTGTTACTGGGTGCCACCGCGTACTGCGGGAGGTTGAATCCACGCACGTAGGCTGCAGGGTTGCGTGCACAGTTTTACTGCAGTTTTGGGGTGCCTGAGCGTTGCGTGACCCGTCACCACATCACCGGGGTCACATACAGCCTTGCAGGTGCAGGGGGGCTGTTAACATCTTGCTTCCCACCCCCTTCACCCCAATTGCCCAGGTCAATTGTGGTGTACACCTCCCATTGGCACCACTCCATCTGTGCCAGCACTACTACATCTGTGCCATGGTTGGGAGGCCACCAAAGGTGAGGGGCGCCTCAGCTGGGCGTCCTCCTCGTGGCGGGCGTGGTCGGGGACGTGGCCGTGGTGACCAGGGAGTAGGGGGACTCCAGGGTGTCCAGGGCAGCCACAGAGGGGGAAGAGGCAGCGGTGCACCACTTGAGCACAATGTTGTGCCATGTGTCGGTGCAGCCATGCCACCACCCCCTGTGGTTCCGGGGGATGCAGCTCCTGCATCTGGCACTGGCACCCGTCTGACCCGGCAGTCCGTTCCATCGACTGCCACGGGCCCAAGGGTAGTGGTAGCTGCAGGTGCAGCTGTGGACACCGCCACCCAGGCTCAGGGTCTGCCAGCGCAGGCTGCGTTGGCACTTGAAGAGCCCTTGGTAGATCTCCAACAGGCCAGGGGGGAAACCATAGGGGCACGCCGGGCTGCTCAGACCAAGACACGTGTCCCTGGGGCAGTCATGTCATCTGCTGCCCCGAACAGCCGGGTGTTGGCAAGTGCAGGGGCAGATGCACCCAACAGCACCCCGGTTGTGAGTCTGCCAACCAGGACCGTTGCGGTCAATGACCCTTCCACAGCTGATGTTGCTGCGCAGGGTCCATTAGTGGGCACCCAGCTGCCACTGACACAAGTCAGGCCTTTGGTCATCCCTCCACCTGCCACTCCCTTGGCTCAATCCACCGAACCCACTGGCCATACTGGTCAGGGCGGCATTAGCCAGCCAGGGTCTGCGCCACAGTCCAAGAGGAGGAAGGTTGCACATGCAGCACAGGCTGGGACCCCACACACAGCCACGACCTCCTGCACGTCGAGGAAGAAGCCTTTCTGTAAGCAGGAACTGGACTTCCTCATGGAATACGTGCGGGGCCACAGCCGTGACATGCTAGTGGGTGCCAATAGTAAGAGTACGGCTGCCCAACGTGACACCCACTGGAAGCATGTTGAGGAACATGTTAGTTCATTCGGCCATGAGGTGCGCACGGTGCAAGAGTGCAAAAAGCATTGGAATGACATCAAGCGCAGCACTAAGGCTAAGCGTGCCTCAAATTACAACTTGACTCTGGTGACTGGCGGTGGGCCTGCACCAGAGGAGGAAGAACTCACTCCGCATGAGGCTCTCGTTGCGGAGTTCATACCACCTGAATTGGTCGAAGGAGTGGGAGAGATGCTGGACTTTGATGCCCAGTCCAGTGAGTGTTGATGCGTGTTTGTTGAGGACGTGTGTGTTTGACTTGTGGGATGTGTTGTGCATCATTGCTGCTCCATGTGACGTGTACATGGTTCTGATGTGTAAGTAATGCAATGCTACCGTCATGCATGTCTCCTCTGCCTGCATGCGGGACTCCATGTGGGCATGCTCCCTTGCCCTTCCTCCGCCACTCTGCACCCCAGTTCCACCTTTGCACTGGTCTGCTTCAATCTTGCCAATGTGTAGTTTCTTGTTCATGTGTCCTGTGTAGATGCTAACTTCCAGCGTAGAAACTGCCAGACATATGCCATGTGGTACAGCCTTAGTACTCGATGCAGGGTATCCCACTTGTACTGTGCATGGGTCAGATGTCCCACAGGGACATGAGTGCCCATTCATGCTCCATGTGCATTGCACGCATGCCCCTATGTGTCCTTGACTGGATGATCACTGTAATATGAGTCATTGGTTACATACATTGCCTGCCATCTCATCGGCCTCCCCATGTCAACTGTGTCTCAGTCCTGCGTTGCACACATGTTTAGGCTCTGACAATCTGTGTGGCTCACAGGCCTCAGCCTGTTCAATGGCCAATGACTCTGTCCAACTCTTGTTGTGTCTTCTTCACACGTGGGCGGCCTCCGGAGTTTTCATCAGTGTTGTAATTTGAATCACATTAAGCTGTTGATGCCAGTCAACACTGCCTGTCAATACACAGGTGTATGGTCAGCCTTTTGATACCATGCTAGGCATCCCTGCTTTGGTACTGGGGTGGAGGGGTGCTTGGCTTCTAGACATGGTGCATATTGAATGCACAATGCACGTTACGTCTGAATTTGACATTGCACTGCCTTCACATTTCCTGGCACACACCATGGAGTGCTTGTACATGTAGGTAGTGAGTGGCGTACACATTTTCTGCACTGCATAGACCCACTTCCATGGAAACTGCCACCTTTCAACAGGTCTGATCACAGAAGCTATTCAAAGTAGACCCAGCATGCATGCCAGGTCATATGTTGTGTGTCACATGTCTGCCGGATGCCTTTGCTGTCGGTGGGTGTGTGTGTTGTGTGCGTCTGACATGTGTAGTGACCTTTTTTTCTCTATTTTTCAGGTGATGACGCAATGGAGGTGGAGGTCATGCCAGACACAGGGTTGGTAACACCACATCAACCCGGCACTAGTGGGGGTCGTGGGGTGGTAGACCACGAAAACCCCCAAGTGCTGCAGTCCATCTTGTCTCTGGCTGCCTATGAGTCCAGCCTTGATGACGACTCTGACGTCTATGTTGAGTTGGATGAGCATCAAGTCCATGTGTCAGGGGTGAGTGATTCTGATGTGGACACTCCTCTGTCTGCGACACCTGCACTGAGGGATCAGACAGTCTTGGTTCCTCCGCCCGTGGTGGATCGGGACGCAGGGTCACCCTCCACACCAGTCACTGATGTGCCTGGGACATCACGTCGACGGGGGCATGTAGTCGTGCAGCCGCAGGCGGTGCCAACACAGCGAGGACCCCGGTCCTTGGGTCCCGCAGGGGTCAAGCCCGGCAACGCGGTCGCCGCGCGCAACCGCTGTATACTGATTGGGAGCAAGACATGACTGCCAATTCCGAACGGCAGGGGGCAGCAATGGAGAACATCGCTGAGAGCATGGAGCGTGTGGCCCGATCTGTACTCTCCCCTGCTAGGCAGGTGCTTCTCCAGCAGCAGGTGGCACGGTCCACGGCCCGCTCGCTCAGGCTGGGCATGGCGGCCTCAGACAGGGCACGCCAGGCTGAAATGTCGTCTCTGCATCAAGCAATTGCTGCTCATGCAGAGGCGCACATGGATGCCCTGAGGGAGGAGTATGCTTCCCTCAGATCCACTCTGGGTGTCCTTATGATGTCCCAGAGGCAGCAGGCAGAGGAGAGGTTTGCACAGCTTGAGCGTACCATCTCGGCTGAGCTACAGGCTTGCCGGGAGGTGCAGCGGTTGTCCAGCCAGGCCTTGCAGGAGGAACTCCGTGTTACACGTGCTACCTTGCAAGAGGAAGCACGTGTATCACGTGAGGTTCTGCATGCAGACCTATGTCACATCGCCACACAGAACCAGGCTCACCCGTCCGGCAGACTTGCTGCCAACGAGGGGCAAGCTGCGGCTAGGCGTGGCCAGGCTACTGTGCCACGTCCTCCTTTACAGGATGAGCCAGACTCGGACGACCATCTATCTCCCAAATAGGTCGGGCTGTGCAGGCGTTGAGCCCATGGAGGATTTTTTTTTTGGCTCAGCATCATCGCATGTGGATGTTGAGCAGCACCCTGTACCTCCCCCCTCCTGGGTGCCTCCCCTCCACCCCGGGTCGTATGTGGCCATTTTTGATTTTTCTTTTAGTTTAGTTAGTTAAGTTTCTGTTTGATAGTTAGTTTAAATAGGTTATGTAGGTTTTCCATTGTTAGTGTAATTAGTTAATAGTTGAGTTAGTTTAAAATTGATAGTCTATTGTGCTTTCATGTGACGGTGTGGTGCTTTGTGGCTTTTGAAGGCATGCACTGTCTGTTCCAGCTGGGCCCTTCATGGTTGTCTTGTGTATGTGTTTGCTGCTTGGCGTCCTTGACTCACATATGCCACTCCTGCCTCCCTTATCCATGGGCTCGCAAGGATGGTTCGGTGGTACAGAATATTACACAAGGGTTTTGGACTGTCATATCTGTGGCATGTCTGGTGCTGTGTGACTTGTGTTGACACCCCTAGTGGGGATGATTTAGGTGTCATTGTCCACTGTTCAGCTTTTGCTAGATGGGGTGTGTCATGATTAATGTGTACATTGATTGCTATGCATTGTGTAGTATGTTTCATATCTTTCCTGTACATGTGCTTGTTGCAATTCATGCTGTAGATAGTGTTCCACACTTTGGAAGTGAAAGACGGACTGATGGTGTGATTTGTGATGTGACTCTCTGACATGGTCAAGTAATGAGATGCCTGATGAGACACACACAGATGACTTTGAAGCATTAATCATGTGTTTCATGCCCTTTCTGCAGGGGTATGAGCCTCCAGAGCACCTTTGCCAGCAGACATGGCCCATTGGACGACGGAATTCTGGACCCGTTTGTTGGTGCCCACATGCACATGTGTGCACAAGCAGAGGCACATTGATTGCAGACCCACATCCTAGAACTGCTGACATGTTCCAAGGAACTCCAGGCAAGGTGAGCATCACAGGGGGGCCACGACACAGCAAAGCTTGCACCAGGCGAGTTGCACATACAGGCTTAGTCACAGCACTGAGGGTGAGCTTAGACGAATATTGGTGTTGAAGCACACAATGCAGCTCTGATGTGTTTGTGGACTGATGGCTGTTGATAGTAGGGTTGTCTGGGACACATGCAGGGGCAGTGGCACATACCCTCCGGTACACCAAGGTCCATTGAGGCACTTGTATCAACCATGTAGCCTTCCGAGACATGGAAAGGGGCAGCTCACAGGGACATACAGCAAGGGACATACTCGGGTGCAGTGCATGTCTTTTCCACGTACTTCATCATAAATGCACTGCCAACTTTGTTTCGGTCATGGTGGTACGCAACTTGCTCTGTAGTCATGGCTTGCTATATGGGTCTGTCTGCTTATCCAGGGAACATTGCATGTTGTGTGAATTGTGACACATTGGTGTTCCATTTTCCACGCACCCACCAGCGGCTGACTTACTGCATTGACTGTGTATGACCCGTCACAGGGGTGATGTTATATATGGGTACGAAGCATCGACCACAGATTGTCTGTTTGTAGAGTAGTTTGTTGCTATGGGGCATGTTTGGTGTTGTGTTTTTGTGTAATTGGAACGTACAGGTTGTTGACTGTGGCTCTCTTTGCAGCATTGCAGTGCTCCTGTAACCGGACCTGAGAGTGCGCAGGCAGGAGGCCAGCACTCAAAACCAGAGCTAAGTGTCTTGTTGTTTTTCTTTCGAACTGCTCTGCATAGGCTTGCTGGGGAGTGTACTGATGCATGGATGTATGTGTGGTTCAATTTGGTATGTTTTTTCTCCCTAATCACCCGTGATCCTATGCAATTTTGAAACCTGTACCCTCTACCCGGTGTTCCTGCTTCCCGTACCTATCCAAGCAACGTTCCCTGACCCTCTTTCCCCACTGGGGTTGCGGATGCCTGTGTAAGCCCCGAACTTGCAGGCGCCAAAACCCTAGAGGGGGTGGTTGGTTCGTACCACTCCTGAGCCTGGACTACAGAAGGCCATGACAATGATGTCCAAGTTTGTTTGGATTGTGTATGTGTTCATGCAGGTTGTACATTTTCGTGCATTCCCTAGTTTCATGCGTCATTCCTCCTCCCCTCTCCTGCCACTCATTCCAGTCATCCAGTGTGTCAACACCTGTCCCGACTGCATATCCCTGAACCTCCTTCCTCACCAGGGTCTCAGGGGCCTGTGTGAGTTTGACCTTGCAGGCACCCGGGACATGGTGGGGGTGGTTGTTTCGTGACACTCCCGCGCCTGTACAGGGGACCTGTGACAGTACACATCCATTCATGGTGCATCATCCTATGTCATGTACCACACATGTCTCACATCCTGTCGTGACATTGTTTTGCTGTGCTACCTTGGTTGTTGCATCATTGTGGTAGTACTTGGCCTTTGTGAGGTACTGCTATGTCAAGTCATCTACTGGAGGGTGTTCGGGTTCGTTTTTATGCCTTGGATTTTGTGATTTTGGAAATGAGTGTGGATTCTGAGGGTTCAGGCATCTTTTTACACACAAGGTGGGAGATGGTGACGAAGGGTAAAGGTGATCCTGTGGCCAGGTGGAATTGAGGGTTGGGGGCTCCATGACCCAGGTGCAGTTGTTCAGAGGGTCATGGTCATTTGTGAGGGGGGGGGTTGTTGTTGATAGTTGCCTTGCCCTGCAGTGTGATGGGAACTCTGACATAGTAATGGTGGTATCCTATGTACATGGTGTGTTCTGCTGATCAATGCCTGTTCATGTGTTGTGTTTTCCTTTCAGGTGCAAGGGGATAGTTGTGGTTTGACATGCTGGGGTGTACACATGGTGGATGTTCACATGTGATGTGTAGGGAACACTGATGGTCACTTGAGTGCACATGCATATGTGGAGTGCATGTCCTTGCAGAACCACACACTTGCACTCTGATGCACTACATGTACTCCCACCCTTGCATATCCACGTGTACACTGTTTGCCTTCTGGTGCCCACTGTGTCCCGGCAGCACATGTTCTGTGACCGATTATGGATCCAGTACATGCCTAATTTGATGTTTGATGTGGTCTGTCACTTAGATGTGATGCTCAGGGTGCAGGAGTAGGACACTGCACACATGAGCTGCAGTGTTGATTTTGCAATGCATAATGTGCATGTAGACAGGCATTCATTGTTATGTTACGTCTACGACTGTTGTAATGCATTTGGAAATTACTTATTTTGGGTGGGAGATTTTGTTGGTCTGTCATTTCATCTGATTCCGGGTCAGGCATCATTGTCCAATGCCACTGTACATTTAGGACATGGCAATGTGTAGCTTATCGTTACTGTGTTGGTGTATGGGTATTGCTTGCCATGTCATGTTGATGTTTGGGAGGGTTTGAGTGACATGACAGTGATGGCCATGGCCTGTTTTGCAGGTGTGTGTGATGCACACCTTGCATGTCCGGGTAATCCGCTTCTCAGAGCAACTAGCTGGGGGTAGATTTCTCTCCGCAGCAGGGCCCTCCCCCTGGAACAGACTTCCTGCCTGACTTGAACTTGAGGGGAACCATCTCCAGTTCTGGAAGCACCTCAAGACCTTCCTCTTTGCTTCTGCTTACTCTCTGCCTCTCCCTTGCAGAATTCTTCACTGGAACTGCACAGGAGCTGCAACTGGGCCACTCTCACCGACCTCGGTCCCTGGCCCAGCCACTCTCCACTTGCACTGCCTCCCTGGCAACCCCTGCACTGCAGTACTGTCTCTCTATCCCTGCAGCCCTCCCTTCCCAGCACTTGTCTGCACTTACCTTTGCAGTTGCCACCAGCCGACCTATGTATTATTTTTTTGTGCTACTTCCCCTGTACTGGACCCCCCCCACCCTTCCCCTTGCACTTTTCCCTTCCCCCTACCCCTGCACTTGCACGATCTCCATGACACCTGGCCTAGTAGTACCGTTGTCTGTCTTCCCTTGTTCCCCCCTCCCTGCCTCATTGCGCCTTGAAATACTTGTGTATGGCCCATATCATGTCATATGTCATATGTGTGCCTTTTGGTCACACAGGATAGCTTGTGTTTAAGTAGCTAGGGATGCAGATGATGTGGCACTTCCATGGCAACTATCTCAGGGTGGTAGGGTTGTGACAGTTGACTGTCTCTTTGTCATCATCGATTGTCACCTGGTATGTGCCAGGCCTGTGTGCACTCCGCAGGGGTGGGAGTTTAGGTGAAAAATGTGGCCACAAGCTGGGTCCGGGCTTCCTCGCCACGTGCCCTGTCCCCTCCCATGGGCAGCGCCTGTGCCTGTGGTTGGGGATGTGGGGGCACCACCATGTCCACCGGGACGCCCTGCCGTGTTGCAACATTGTGCAGGACACATGCTGCCACAATGATCCTGCACACTACTGGCGGTGCATAGAGTAGTTGCCCACCAGAGCGGTCAAGGGAGCGGAAACGTGACTTGAGCACTCCGAATGTGCGCTCCACTATGCCCCTGGTTGCAATATGGGCGGCGTTGTATCTTACCTGGGGTGGTGTGGTGGGGTTCCGGATTGGCGTCATCATGTGGTTGCTCAGAGGGTAGGCACTGTCCCCTGGGGAGGTGATAATAGTTGAGATCATTAGGGTTTGGATATTTGTCTGTGTGTGACTTGCATGCATGTGCAAGGGCATTTGTACTGACCTAGGAGCCATGTGTCGCCATGCTGCCCAGCTTCCAGGGCCCGGCTCAGGGCAGACATTCTGTATATGAAACTGCCATGGGAGGAGCCAGGGTAGTTTGCATAGACAGAGGTATGATTCCCTTTGCATCACATACCACCTGTACATTGATGGAATGCCAGTGCTTGCGGTTTCGGTAGATGTGCTCAATGGCCCTAGGTGCACATGGGTGCAATCTATGGCACCGAGCACTTTGGGGAAGTGTGCCACCCTGAAAAAATCCAGGACAACGGCCTGCCTTTCTGCGGGTGTTCTGGGCATGTATATGTGCCTGCGGACTGAGGGGTGCGCTGTCATGATTGCCAGTACCTGGTGTAGGCAGCGTGACTGCGTGGCCTGTGAGACCCCCCCACTATGGCAGTGGTCCGCTGAAATGAACCAGTGGCCAAAAAATGCAGGACATTGAGCAGCTTCTCCAAGGGGCTCAATGCTTGGGAGCTAAGGGTGGGGGATGTGAGGTCATCTTCCCACTCCCTGACCAGGTCTAGGATGATATGGGGTGGAAACCTATACCTGCCGTAGACCTGGTCGTCAGGCATCCCAAAAAGGCTTGTCCGTGGTGTGAACATGCGTGCCCTGGCTATTCTCCTCCTCCTGCGGTGTCCCACGATCAGTGCAGCGACAAATGGGGCATTCATCGTAGCTGTATATACGCGTTTGTTGTTTGCGCGCACTGTTATGCTGTGCGCGGGGACGCCTCCGCCTGCCTTCGTGTGGGCGGACGCATTGACGCCTGTACACGTCTTTTGCTGTGCGCGGGTTTCCCGTATTCGGATACTTGGTAAGACTGTAGGTCCGAGTGTCATCTCGTGTGATCGGAGGGGAGTGAGCGTACACACGATTGGCCTGGGTACGTGTGTTTTGGGGTGCGCGGGAAATTCCACACGCGATTAGCCTGGGTACGTGTGTTCCGGGGTGGTGGGAACTTTCACACGCGATTGGTGGAAATCCACGTGTGTTCTGTCATCACGTGCAATGAGGGAAACACCCGCGCGCGTCACGTCACAGACGCGCTAAGGGCCTTTGGTCCAATGAAATCGCATAGGCGTGCTGCAGTGCATACGCGCTAACGGACTTTCCTCGTATTACACGCGGACGTGCAGATTTCCACGCGCGCTTACGCGCATGGGCCCTTTCCTCGTATTACACGCGGACATGCAGTTTTTCACGCGCGCTGAAATGCCCATGCACGTCTGTACGCGTCACTTCACAGGGGCGCTTGCGCTTGAGGGGCCTTCTGTCCAATGAAAATGCGTATGCGTGCAGACGCGCTTACGCGCTAAGGGCCTTTCCTCGAATTACACGCTGACGTGCAGATTTTTCACGTGCCAAATCACTCCGTATCATGCTGGCCATGCGTAAGCACACGGAAGACCACGCTCCTGCCCAGAAGGCCGAACTACTGCCCCCCAGAGCCCCGAGCACGCTCCCACCTGCCATCTGCTGCTGCCTGACTGCCTGCTGCCCACGTGCCCTGCCATTTGCTGCCTGCACATCAGCCAGGGGTGCTGTTGCTGTGACCACCCCAGCTGGAACCGAAGACTCCCGACTGGGATTCCATCGCTCCACAGCCCAGCCCCAGGACCCAGTTGCCCACCCACTCCTGCCTCTGGGGTTGTCATGTCGGGGCAAACACCATCTGAGACCACTGACAACCCCAGGCCAGAGAGGCAGAGGGGCACCAGCTTCAGTGCCACCGAAGTTGGTGTCCTGGTGGAGCAAGTCCTGGGGCAGTATGATGCCCTCTTCAGAAGTTCCCACGCTGACAAAGAAGGACGGACTCGGATCTGGACTGACATCGTGACTGCCATCAACGCTGAGGGGGTGGCAGTCCGCGACTTACAACATGTCAAGAAGCGCTGGGAGGACTTCAGGTCCAGGACCCTGAACAAGGCCCGGCGCCTCTTGAAGGCAGCGGATGCCAAGGGGCGCCGGGGCCACTTGTCGGAAGAACAGATGAGGGTCCTGGAACGCATATCCCCAGCGCTCCACGTCCAGGTCCTTGAGAGGCAGACCCGTCTGGAGTCGAGCGGTGAGTGTACATGTATCCTGATTGTGAGCAGTGCGTGTGGTGATTGTTCAGTAGTGTGCAGGTTGCACATCTGTTTGTATGGGGTCGAGTATGGGTGGGGGTGTACAGGGCCATGGGGCTAACACATGCGAGGGCTGGTATGTGTGAGACATGGATGGTGCTTCTGTGTGTAGGCTTGCATGCCAAATGCAGTTGTGTGGGCACACATGTTTGGATGAATGTGTATGTAAGTAGACATGTCCGTGATGTCACGCATGTATGTTGTTTTCAGCTGCATGTATCAGCACTGTGTACATGTGCATGTGTGTGTATTTGACAAGGGTGCAACAGTGATGCAACATGGATGCATGTGACAGCGGTATGTGGAAGCCTGATTGGCAGATGTGACATGGATGCCCGTCTGAACACTGCGACACTTGGCAGAGGTGTACACATGCATGCAAGTGTGGTGGTGTGTGTACATGTGTGGTGCACTTCCTGTGTTGCATGTGATGTCTGGCTCACCTTTGGCTGCTCATGCTGTTGTATGTGTATGGATGGTGCTGGCAGTTGCGATATGGCTGTGGTATGGCTCATGTGTGCGAGTTGAAATGACATGTGTATTGGGGATTGTGATGACATGTCTGAGGTTTGCCAATGCCACTCATGTACAACTGTCATGTGTGTATGTGTCCATTGTACAGTTCCCTGATGCCTGTGTTTTGTTTCTCCCTGTCTGCAGCGTCAACTGATGAAGAGGGCGGAGAAGGTGCTGTGGAGCACAGCGGCGGGGATCCCACCGCCAGCCTGAGACGCAAGGCCCGGCTCCCCTCCCATGCTGTGATCTCGTCGGGGAGTGAGGAGTCCGGTGCCGTGTCCCAGGCCGCAGCTGCCGGGGGGAGGTCCAAGAGGCAGAGGTTGGAGTTGGACTCCTCGGCAGCAGAAGGGGAAGCTGGGACCCCACAGGGCCCTACAGGGGAAGATGGCACGGAGTCATCCAGGTTGGTGGGGGGTTTGGTGGAGGAGGAGGAGGCTGTGCAAGCACCAGAGACGGGGTCTGGAGGTGGGGATCCCACTGGTGCTAGTGGTGCAGTGCAGGACCAGGGACAGGAGGCAGCACAGGCCACCGCGGAGGTGCCTTTGTGCAATCCTGTCCCTGATCCTGTCCCTGCATCATCTTGCACCAGCAGGGATGCCTACGTCCAGACCCGTTTTCAGACAGGGGATGAGCTCACGTCAACTGGCCTTCCTCTGCCTGCGGACGTGGCTATCCGGGTCCGGGTTGAGCCTGTCCTGGCTGGTGTGGCGTTGCGTCAACGGGCCATGCGAGGTGACCTGCAGTCTTTTCATGAGGAGACTGCACGTCATCTCGAATGGCTCGTTGACCACGTCAGCCTGCTGGGACAGGTCACCCAGGCCGGATTCCTCCGTCTGATGGGGCTTGCTACGACCCCCTCCTCAACTGGACCCCCTACGCGCCAGTCGTCCTCCGTGCCATCTTCCCACCCATCAGTCACCTGGGTGCCCTGTGGAGCTGCCTCTGACGGTGCGGCCAGGCTGGTGGAGGAGGCATCCCTGCCACAGTCGGGAGTCGGACGTCCAGCAGGGGTGGCCACATCTACGACTGCACCCCAGCCGGCGGAGGATGTGCAGGCAGCAGGAGGCAGTGCACTGGCAGAGGCACAGCAGCAGCAGCAACGTGGTGGGAGCCATGAAGGCTCGGGGCCTTCAACATCGGAGGGGCAGGCATCGGCCGGAGGGCAGGAGGACCCAGGACAGAGAGCGTCTTCCGTGTGGCAGCGGTTGGGCCACGCCATAGATGCGGAGCGGCAGCAGGCAGAAGAGGCACGGCTCACAATGGTCAGGGCGGAGAACTCCATGCGGAGGGCCCTGAGGCGGGCCGAGTGCCTCGAGGCAATCCGCAGGGGTTTGGAGGTGGACACGTCAACGGCCCTGCGGACCCTCGGGGCCATGGAGGAGGACCACCTCCGGGACATTGAGCAGGAGTTCGATGATGCCCTTGCCCGGGACATCCACAAGTGAGCCGTGAAACTAGCCCGCTGCCCTTGTACATAGTTATGTAGGTAGTGTTAGGTTTCATTTTTGTTTTGATTTTATTTGGACCTTTCTGACATTGGCCACATTTTTGTATATAGTTTATTTTATTAGTTAGTGCAGTTAGATAGGTTTCCTTTCTTTTGTTGGGATAATGGACCCTGGCTTGTTCCCATGTACATAGTTCACTGTTGGATTGTATTTATTTTTTCACATTTTAACCATGGAGCAATGGCTTTCTTTTTTATTTCCCATTGGATTTTGTTTTGTGGACATTGACTTTGGACAACATTACTTTGGAATTTTATTTTTGGTTTTGCTTTTTTTCACGGGCATGCTTCTTTTAATTTTTGTACATTCACATTTCTGTTTCTTCATTTTTGATTCTATTTATGTTTCCTTTAATACATATTTTTTTTTGGTGAACTTCAATGTGTGGTATCTCATTGGTTTCATGCATTTCATGATATGTGTTTTGAGATTCACTGACACCCATTGGGTGTATGTGAGGGAAATGTGTTTGTTTCGCAACTTGCAATTGGTGTTCTGTGATGTAATTTCAAATTATGAGTGGGTGGATGCAATACTCGGGTGGGTGTTTTGCATTTGGAGGCTGACCATAGGGACCAGGGATCTAGATTGTGATGACATGTTGGCTGGGGAACATGAGTTGCACATGGGTGGGGGCGTGCTGGCAGGTGCCCCACAGTGCTGGGGGGTGGGGGTGGTGGGGAACATGAGTTGGACATGGGTGGGGGCCTGCTGGCAGGTGCCCCACAGTGCTGGGGGGTGGGGGGGGGGAACATGAGTTGGACATGGGTGGGGGCCTGCTGGCAGGTGCCCCACAGTGCTGGGGGGTGGGGGTGGTGGGGAACATGAGTTGGACATGGGTGGGGGCCTGCTGGCAGGTGCTCCACAGTGCTGGGGGGTGGGGGTGGTGGGAGATATGGGTGGGGGCCTGGTGGAGGCTGCCCCTGGTGGCTGGGGGGTGGGAGTGCTGGGAGACATGTGTGGGGGGCTGGTGGAGGCTGCCCCTGCACTGCTGGGGGGTGGGGGTGGTGGGAGACATGGGTGGGGGCCTGGTGGAGGCTGCCCCTGGTGGCTGGGGGGTGGGGGTGGTGGGAGACATGGGTGGGGGCCTGGTGGAGGCTGCCCCTGCACTGCTGGGGGGTGGGGGTGGTGGGAGACATGGGTGGGGGCCTGATGGAGGCTGCCCCTGGTGGCTGGGGGTGCTGGGAGACATGGGTGGGGGCCTGGTGGTGGGTGCCCCTTGTGGCTGGGGGGTGGGGGTGCTGGGAGACATGGGTGGGGGCCTGGTGGTGGGTGCCCCTGCACTGCTGGGGGGTGGGGGTGGTGGGAGACATGGGTGGGGGCCTGGTGGAGGCTGCCCCTGCACTGCTGGGGGGTGGGGGTGGTGGGAGACATGGGTGGGGCCTGGTGGAGGCTGCCCCTGGTGGCTGGGGGGTGGGGGTGGTGGGAGACATGGGTGGGTGCCTGGTGGAGGCTGCCCCTGGTGACTGGGGGGTGGCGGTGGTGGGAGACATGGGTGGGGGCCTGGTGGAGGCTGCCCCTGGTGACTGGGGGGTGGCGGTGGTGGGAGACATGGGTGGGGGCCTGGTGGTGGGTGCCCCTGCAATGCTGGGGGGTGGGGGTGCTTGGAGACATGGGTGGGGGCCT
Organism: Ambystoma mexicanum; assembly: GCF_040938575.1. NCBI lineage: Eukaryota > Metazoa > Chordata > Amphibia > Caudata > Ambystomatidae > Ambystoma > Ambystoma mexicanum. Next base: position 850,164,664 of record NC_090932.1, on the reverse strand, counting down.
GGTGGAGGCTGCTCCTGGTGGCTGGGGGGTGGGGGTGCTGGGAGACATGGGTGGGGGCCTGGTGGTGGGTGCCCCTGGTGGCTGGGGGGTGGGGGTGCTGGGAGACATGGGTGGGGGCCTGGTGGAGGCTGCCCCTGGTGGCTGGTGGGTGGGGGTGGTGGGAGACATGGGTGGGGGCCTGGTGGAGGCTGCCCCTGCACTGCTGGGAGGTGGGGGTGGTGGGAGACATGGGTGGGGGCCTGGTGGAGGCTGCCCCTGGTGGCTGGGGGGTGGGGGTGGTGGGAGACATGGGTGGGGGCCTGGTGGAGGCTGCCCCTGGTGGCTGGGGGGTGGGGGTGCTGGGAGACATGGGTGGGGGCCTGGTGGTGGGTGCCCCTGCACTGCTGGGGGTTGGGGGTGCTGGGAGACATGGGTGGGGGCCTGGTGGAGGCTGCCCCTGGTGGCTGGGGGTTGGGGGTGCTGGGAGACATGGGTGGGGGCCTGGTGGTGGGAGCCCCTGGTGGCTGGGGGGTGGGGTTGCTGGGAGACATGGGTGGGGGCCTGGTGGTGGGTGCCCCTGCACTGCTGGGGGGTGGGGGTGCTGGGAGACATGGGTGGGGGCCTGGTGGAGGCTGCCCCTGGTGGCTGGGGGGTGGGGGTGCTGGGAGACATGGGTGAGGGCCTGGTGGTGGGTGCCCCTGGGGGGTGGGGGTGCTGGGAGACATGGGTGGGGGCCTGGTGGTGGGTGCCCCTGCACTGCTGGGGGTGGGGGTGCTGGGAGACATGGGTGGGGGCCTGGTGGAGGCTGCCCCTGGTGGCTGGGGGGTGGGGGTGGTGGGGAACATGAGTTGGACATGGGTGGGGGCCTGCTGGCAGGTGCCGCACAGTGCTGGGGGGTGGGGGTGGTGGGAGACATGGGTGGGGGCCTGGTGGAGGGTGCCCCTGGTGGCTGGGGGTGCAGGGGGACATGCGTTGGTGGGCAGTAGTGCAAGTTGACATGTGGGTTGGCTGGGGGGCATGGCCATGGTTGATGGGGTGCCTGCAGGACATGTGCAGGGTAGGCCCCTGTGGTGTGAGCCACCTGCAGGGGCCGTGGAGGGTGTAGAGGGAACACCTGGGAGGACCCACACGTGCAATTCACGTGTGCTGCTCCCCGCATGAGATCGCGTGTGGAACTTCCCGCGCACCCCTGGAATACACATACCCTGCTGTTGTTGCGTGGGATACTTCCCCCGCACCCCGAAATACACGTACCCTGATGAGATCGCGTGTGTAACTTCCCGCAAACCCCCGAAATACACGTACCCTGATGAGATTGCGTGTGTAACTTCCCGCGTACCCCCGAAATACACATACCCCACTCAATCGCATGTGTAACTTCCCGCGCACCCCCGAAATACACGTTCCCCGCTCAATCGTGTGTGTAACTTCCCGCGCACCCCCAAAATACACGTACCCTGATGTGATCGCGTGTGCAACTTCCCGCGCACCCCCGAAATACACGTACCCCGCTCAATCGCGTGTGTAACTTCCCGCGCACCCCCGAAATACACGTACCCCGCTCAATCGCGTGTGTAACTTCCCGCGCACCCCCGAAATACACGTACCCCGCTGAATCGCGTGTGTAACTTCCCGCGCACCCCCAAAATACACGTACCCCGCTCAATCGCGTGTGTAACTTCCCACGCACCCCCGAAATACACGTACCCCGCTCAATCGCATGTGTAACTTCCCGCGCACCCCTGTAATACACGTACCCGGATGGAATTGCGTGTGGAACGTCCCGCGCACCCCTGGAATACACGTACCCTGCTGATGTTGCGTGGGATACTTCCCCCGCACCCCGAAATACACGTACCCTGAGGAGATCGTGTGTGTAACTTCCCGCAAACCCCCGAAATACATGTACCCTGATGAGATCGCGTGTGTTTTACCCGCGCACCCCCGAAATACACGTACCCTGATGTGATCGCGTGTGTAACTTCCCGCGCACCCCCGAAATACACGTACCCCGCTCAATCGCGTGTGTAACTTCCCGCGCACCCCCGAAATACACGTACCCCGCTCAATCGCGTGTGTAACTTCCCGCGCACCCCCGAAATACACGTACCCTGATGTGATCGCATGTGTAACTTCCCGCGCACCCCCGAAATACACGTACCCCGCTCAATCGCATGTGTAACTTCCTGCGCACCCCCGAAATACACGTACCACGCTCAATCGCGTGTGTAACTTCCCGCGCACCCCCGAAATACACGTACCCCGCTCAATCGCGTGTGTAACTTCCCGCGCACCCCCGAAATACACGTACCCCGCTCAATCGCGTGTGTAACTTCCCGCGCACCCCCGAAATACACGTACCCCACTCAATCGCGTGTGTAACTTCCCGCGCACCCCCGAAATACACATACCCCACTCGATCGCGTGTGTTGCTTCCCGCGCACCCCCACAATACACGTGCCCCGCTCACACAGGCCCAATTGCTCTATGTTGCCACTTTTGTGATGCGCTGGGACTCTACCGCCTGCCTTCGTGTGGCGGACGTGTTTCAGCTTGTGCGTGTCTTTGGCTGTGCGTGGCTTTGCCCTATTCGATTCCATGAATACGTGTGGTTCGAGTGCGTGTGGGCGTTCCGTCTGCTTCCCTGCAGTACATCCCCAGTTACGCCCTTATTTTCGCGCGTTGTTCCCCATTCCGCGCGTTACGCCCCGTGTCCCACCCACTTTCTGGTGTATGCGCCGAGGTTGTGCGCTTTCACTGTGCGCGTCGCGCACGCCTTTCGGGATTTTGCAGTGACTTGTGCGCCATGCACGGGTTTAGCGCACATCCCGAGGTGAACACGCGCAGGGACTTCCATGAATCGCACGCGTGCGCCTGTTTTTTTCCGCTTGCGCCTGCTTGCGCCTGCTTGCGCAAAGATTTTCGGCGCACGTTTGTTCCATGAATCGGGCCCTAAAATGGAGGCTAAAGAAACAGCAGTGACCTTCAACAACTATGTCTCACTTTTATGTGTGGAATCAAACTGCTACTACTTAATATTTATAACAGACCATCAAATACATCCAATAAATTGTTAAATATGACTGAAAATTGTATCAGCCGATGGAGAAGTGACCCAGACCTTAACTCATTCGTTATTGCACTTGGAGACATGAATCTGCAATTGAACCCAATGGAAATCTTCAGACCAATTATCGGATGAAGGACATATGCTGTGGGGCATACCCAGTCTCTCTGCTCAATACCCCAAAAGACAACACAAAAGCACCCTTGAAAGCGCATAATTGTGGCTCTCACTGTGGTTCAGAGCTTGTAATGGTAGAGTACAAGGACCACTTCTCTGCCAGACACATCTTTATTTTTGGATAACTTTTAAGAGTCACATTGATTATATATTAATGGAAAGACAAATGTGGGGAGAAGTCAAAGAATTCAAAATCCCTCAGAGCAGCCCCTGCTGAGATTCACGATGATGTATTCACAATAATGCCCTACATGAATTTGGAACAATACCTCTCTGAGTTCAGGGTCCCTTTAAACAAGTGGCCACGTGGGATCAAATTGAAAAAGGCGATTCCATACCTCAAAAACAGGACTAATGGAAGATCAGAGATCCATAAAGCAAGGACCACCAACAAATCTCTTGTTAAGAAAAAAAGCAATATTGCATTAGTGAAAAATTGAGACACCTCATAGAATCTACTCATAACAATGATTCTTCCAGAGTCTGGAAAAAACAGTCAGAAGCAATGAACCCGGATAATGTTATTTTATGTGGTCTTGTACCGCGTAGTCTCTTGGCATTGTGGCGGTTCTGCAATGTAAGGAGGGTTGGGGGTTTGTTAGTGGGATTGAGTGGGGGAAGAGCAAAAGAGCTTTGATTTGCTGTTGGAAGCTTCAGTTCGGAAAAAACAGTCACTAAGCATAGGTGCATTTTTGGCTGGTAGCCGTCATGTGGTGTTGAGGTATGATTGTTCATAGGTGCTTTGTGGACTTGTGTTTGGTTTCATGTTGGCTGTTGTGAAGTGTGTGTGGTTTGTGGTGAGGTAGAGGTTGTGTTTAGCTTAGAGCGCCACACTTTTCCTACCCCAAAAATCCTTCTAAATGTAACACATTTCCTACCCCCAAACTATAGGTAAGGATGACATATTTCCTACCCCCAAAATGCAGTCAAGTACAATGCATTTCCAATCCCAAAAACCCGATAACATGAAATTGCAAACCACCATTGCCCTGTGAAGATAGTATGGCCAGTTTAAAAATCTATATGATGAAACAAGACCCTCATAGCTAGGTAACAGTCCCCCCTTAAGATCTCACAGGACGCCATACCATACCAGTTGCAATCACATTAGCAAAAGCCTTAAGTATGATACAGGTTCAAAAGAATAGTAAAGCTCCAGGGCCCAACAAACTTCCCTCATACCTTTATTAGAAGGAACCTTTGATCTGGGGCCCCCTCTATACATTTTTAACCTAGCATTAGAATCTAATACTGACCCTCAATATTCAACAGAGGCTGAAATTGTACCAATATATAAGAAAGGGGGCCATGAAGATCCGGCGACCTTCTGCCCAATCTCATTATTGAATGCCAAGGAGAAAATATATGCAAGGAGACTCTCAGAACATTTGAAAACATGGATAGAGAGCAAAGGATTAATCCACCATCTACAAGCAGGTTTTCGCCCCTGGGTCAGCATCATTTACCAATGCTTAAGTATGTACTTGATCATCTAAAAATATATGACCCTACGTCAAATCAATCTGTACACTGTTTCATCGATTTACATACAGCCTTCGATGGTATAATGCGTGGCAAGCTCTGGGAAGCACTGACCAACATGGGTCTGCCTACTTCCCTGCTGAATGCCATCATTGTGTTTTATACCAACAATAAAGCAGTAATTAGATTGTACCTACAGGGAGATGCGACCGCCGCATTCGGAGTTCAGAACTGAGTTCATCAGGGCTGTGACCTGGCTCGGTTATAGGTCAAAGGATCGATTCAAAAGGATCAAATGGTCAAAGGATCGATTCAAAAGGACCGAAAACAAAATGATCGAAAAAAAAGTGTTTTTACCTATACGAAAACCTAAAAAATATATATAATTTAAAAAAAAATGTGATCCTTTTGTTTTCGGCCCTATTGCATTGACCCTATTGCATTCGATCCTTTTGTTGTCGACCCTTTGACCGGACACCACCTGGCTCTGACTCATCTGCCGCTACATAAATTGAATCATACATGCTCATCTATAAACCCCCACAGATCCTCCGAAAGATGGCGACTGGTAACTGCCCAATATTAATGTACACGGATTATGCAGTTTTATTCATCACGGACTCCTGCAGGTTCAAGGAAGCAGCAACATCTATTTGCTTAATTCTGCCATGACCATGGCTTGTGAATTAATTATAACAAAACCAAAGCCATGTTATTCAAACCATTAAGGAAAAAACACATACATTTCCAAGTAAATATCAATGGTTGTATGATCAAACAAGTCAAAGGGCCTAATTACGACCCTGCCGGTACGGTAAGAACGGTGGCGGTAAAACCGCTACCACCGTTGTTTCCGGACCGGCTGATTCAGAGTCCTGCAGGCGGGAGGTGTTACTCCTGCCAGGTCTGACCTGGCGGGATTAACACCACCCCCCTGCAGGCGGACATGGAAACATTGGATCTGTCATAGACGGAACCAGTGTTTCCATGGTTCCCATCCCCATGGAGTCCAGAATTCTGCCTCTGGAATTACCGGATCACCGGGGTTGTAATGGCCTTGTAATTCCAGCAATCACGGAGACGGAATGGTATTACGGGTCTGGCGGCATCCTGCTGGTTTTTTCAGCACGAATACCGCTGGACTCATAATGAGGCCCAAAGGTTTTGAGTATCTCGGGTTGAGGTTCAAGGATAATAGCAGTTGGAACTGTAGGATAGAAAAAGCTAACTCAACCTTAAATAGATATATTTCTGCAAACGTGAATTTTGCCAAAACCCATGTGGATGGTGAATTTACCCTAGTATTAAAGGTTTATGAAGCCGAGGCACGCTGAGCGGCACTGTACATTGCAGAATTATGGGGATGTTGCAATTGTAAAATATTATTAGTCTCAGAAAACACATTCTTAAAAAAAAGCACTACTTTTACCCAATAGTGCTGCCACCATACCTTCCCATGCTGAACTCAATCTAGACTATATTGACAGTTTACCATCTCAGAATGCTTAACGCTCTGAATCACAATATGTTCAAAACCACTGCTTCTAAGATATACAATGGCTGTTCAAGACCCATTAAATCAAGAGTGTGGCGCTTCTTTACTCTGGTTCCAACATGTAAAGTGTACTATTATCTCCCTTGATAGTCATGAGTTATGGACTAACCAGCTTTCAGTAAAAATGAGCTACGAAGTAACAAAAGAAGAATTCAGAAGGAAAAATATAGAAGGAGTAATGCTGGGGATAACAACATCATCAAAGTACCAGAAAAACAGGGATCATTGGTTATGAACTCTATTTGGATTTCCTAAGCACTAGACACTGGTACTCTCCCGCTTGAAATGTGTATGTGCCTCTGGGACAGTACGCAGTTTGATGAATGTCTACATTGCAAGAACACAATTGAAATAGAAAATCACTTTCTCTTGATTTGTCCCCTCTATTCTACTTTTGGAAGGAGATACCTGAGATCATGGTTCTTGACCTATGTGATCCACTTGACTATTAGAGGCCACTACATTCTGCAAATAAACTAAAGATCAGTCAAATGTATTAGCATTCACTTCATATATGCATAAGGTCTGGTTGAAGAGAAAAGCCACTGCAAAATAGAAGAAATGAAAGGTATGTATTCTCCAAGATTAAAGGTGTGTATAATTATATTTGTCTATCTATTAATCTCTAAGTATTCTCTCTAATCTGTGGAGTTTTAATACTGATATAGGATTATCATGATGTTAATTAAGAAACAGGAATGAATTTCATTGCGATGATTTTAAAGATTTTAGCCAATTTTGTATTGTTATATTTTGTAAAATAAATGTTCTAATGAACTGTAAACCTTTCGTGACCAACTTTGATGATAATGATGAACTGGCTCCAGTGCGGCATCACCTCAGCAGAGTCCCATCATCTGTCCATCTCGAGCACCAGTGCACCGTGCTGACAACTTTGAACTGCCACATTGAGCCAAGCATCTCACCACCAGGACTTTGCATCACAGCCCAACTCTAACTGCCGGATTATCATGTCACTCATCAACTCGCCACCAACTCACTGCCCTCAAACCTGGTTCATCCCACATCTATAGAAACCCAAAGTCTGGTTTGACACTGTTGAACTGCGATAGATCGATAGATCGATAGATCGATAGATCGATAGATAGAAAATCTTTATTCGGAAGATATACATTTCCATCAAAGAATATAAAAAGAAAAAAACTACAATAGTTAAAACTTGTTTAGCGTACATTGTATATAAAATGAACACACATTAAAACAAGTTCATGATAATTCATAATAATTGCCTACACAACATAAGGGCATTTTCAATGTACAATACATACTTTGAACTATCAATTAGTCAGGAACTGATAAAAGAAACGTAAGGGCTAATTGAACATGTCTTACTCCATGTGCACTTGATATCGGGAGTAACATTTTTTGCCTTGGAATTACAAAAATAGGACAAAAAATAGAAAATGTTATACGTCGTTACTAACATTCTCAGAGCAAACACAACTCCTCCCGGTAATACAATTATTCAGCGAGAAGGGCACTGTATCCCCTGAAAACAGCACTTTTGCCCTAAATATATAATAATTGCCCTCTTCCTTGATGGTACGAGCCATTGGAGAAAGCTGGGCCGAGTGCTTGGTGGGGAAATGTAATGATAAAACTGCACACTTTGCTTCTGCAGTTCACTTTTCCTCCTGGAATTTGCTCTATAAGAAAGGAGGCTGTCCACAATCTCCCTTTTACATGCATTACCGACTACTGATTCCTCACTAAAAGACCAAAGTCTATGGAGAAATAGTTTGATAAAATTTAGCCAAGGAGAAACACCACAGCAATCACAGCTCATTAGATCTTTCACCAAGGTTCTGGTCCCCGGAAAGTGCACCATGAAGGCAGGGTTCCATTGCTATAAGATCTTCCACATAGGACAAATTAAGTTCTTCATAAAGCAAATACCTAGGGAGACTCTGCGGCACACCTATAATTGTCCTACGGAAATGAATTTTCAGTTACTTCAGGTTTATTAGCCTGGTCAAAACCGTACACGGCCGCACCATAGGTCAGTAATGGTGCTAATTTGGCTGCATACATTATGAGAGTATGATCTAATGGTAATCCACCCAATCTCGTGCCATACCTCAAAATTGAGCCATTAATTTAGGATGCTTTTGCCATTTGTTGCTTAATGTGTGTAGCCCATTGCATGTCACAGGTTATCGTTACCCCTAGGTATCGAATCAAAGTAACCCATTCAAGGTTCCTACCTTCTACAGATATAGCATTTCCTCGAGGTTTAATATTGCCAACACACATAACCGTCGACTTCCCCATATTAATTTTGAGGTCTTTCTAACCCCTGTAGGTATTAAAACCACTTACCAGGGTTTGAAGGGCATCCTTTGTTCTAGCCATCAGAACATGCGTACAAAAGTATGCATATCTTTGATTGGTCATCCTAGGGACATCACCTATCAGATCAGCCAGTACATTTGGCAATTAATTTATATAAAGGTTGAAAGGCAGTGGGTCTAATACGCATCCCTACCACATTCCTCAGGTGATTTTAAATGCTTGTGTCATTTTACTTTGGATTCCCATCCTCACCATTGCTGACAAATTTGTGAGCATTTGAACCAAAATGTGTAACATCTTTGCTGGCATACACATTGAGCCTAGTACTTCCCAGAACTTGCCCTGATTGATACAGTCGAAGGTGGTTGAAAGGTCGATAAAACCCAAATAAATCGCTCCCTTATGACTACAAACATACTTATCAAGAACTACGCTCAAGTTTAATGTTTGGTCGACAGTACTAATACCCTCACAGATCCATACTGGTTCCTACGAAAGTATTTGGTTCCCTGTGATCCAGCCCATGATACAATACCCGTCCAAACCATTTTGCAGAGGTATCAATTAAAGAGACTGAGTGGTAGCAGGCTGGATCGGCTCTGTCCCCCTTCTTGAAAACCGGGACTATAATCGCCTTCCTCAGTGAATCCGACAGGGTCTTCAAATACCATCGGGGTCATTACAAGTCAGAGTTAACACGCCGGTTCACGCTGGACTGTAACACCCTTTCCACTCCCTGATATCCCGGTGCCACTGGGACATTACAAGTACCAGTGGCCTGGGATATCGGAAAATGATTGTCCCCATTCCCATAAGAGTCCCATAGGACTCCATAGGACTCCATGGGAATGGGGACTCAGAAGCACTGGCATCATTAGTAACGGTGTCCGTGCTTCCATGACCACTGTACCTAAAGGGGCTGATGCGCCTGGCAAGTCATACCGGCTGCACGCAACAGGCAGAGTTGTAGTACGACGGTCCGGAAAGGGTGCCAGTATGTTGCTACAGGCACCCTTATTTCTGGACCGTCGTACTTTTAATGTCCCCCATGTGACATTAAATATCAAGGGAACAGCTGGCACTGCAACGTCATACTTGAAAAACTCAATTGGGATGGAGTCTGTGTCTGCTGATTAACCTTTGGCATACCCAGCGAGGGCTGTAGCTACTTCGTCCATTGACGACACCACCAGACCAGAACCGGAAATGGGAACAGAATATTGAGCAATTTTATATCAAGCACACTTCTCCTTCTCAGCAATTATGCTATCATGTACCCTCGAAAAGTATTTAATCCACTTGGCCTCACCTACCAAGTCGGCAGGCCCATTCACTGATTTGCCATCAGCGCACTGGCAATAGCTCTCCAGTAATCCTTCAGGTTGCCCAACATTGTAGCCCTCTCTACATTTTTATCAGGCTAACTCAGCTAGTTCCAATTTCCTGGTCTTTAATGTGTACTTGTAAAGAGCCCTGCCATTGGTTATTTCTTCTTGATCTCTACTTTGCCGGCTGAGTGCTAACAAGAGAGTTTATTTTGCAAGCCTACATTTTGCATTGAACCACATGGATCTCTTCATATCGGGTTTCAGTTTAGTGGGAATACTCCTAAATGGGTGGGTGCTGCTTGGGATTATATTTCTCCAAGCTAACCATTTGATCTCACCAGGGGCACCTGGATGCAGGCATTTGTCCAAGTTGACTATAATCGCGTGCATCACCCTAGGCACCAAATGTTCTGGCTCCACCTTATCCCACTGCAATGTTTTATACATGGCCGTTCCGGCCCCCCTGATGCCCAATGGAGGGCTCTCATTCCCAATCCATACTGTGAGGTCAAGGGGATTGTAGTTGCTTTCAATCCTTGAGACCACCTGAAAATCCGTTACCCAGTGCCAATTTTCAACACCCAAAATAATATAATCAATCGTTGAACGATATTTATTATTTGTAAAGGTGTGCTTGCCTGCAACATCTGATACACATCTCCCATTTACTGCTCTAAACCCCAACTCAATTAACACATCCATACATGTCTTGCCCCTATTGTCCGTGCTAACACTGGAATCGGGAACTTTCAAGTGACCCTTTCCTCCAGGTTCAAATTATGGGACTACAGAGACTGGTTAAGTGCCTTTTGCATCTTTTTCCATTAAGAGATAACCTTTTGAATAAGACTGTTGCTTTTCTAGCCTGTTCCCTCCTATACAAGGTACCTAGAGTGATTATGCACTCTGTTGTCTTCTTGTACGGGGGTGCATGTTGTATGATTGATTTGTTTAATTAAAGAATATGTATTTTATAGACCCCTGAATAGACATTCTGTTATTTTAGAACTATTGTATTATTGCTGTTTGGGCTGCTACTGTCTCACATTCACAGCCCTTCTAACAGCATAGCCTTCACTCAGCCCACGGTACCATAAAAGGCGAAGGGGGTGTATGTCCTTGCTGTGCCTGTTTTACCTTTGTGATTGGGATCACTGTTGCTTTGTAGAAGAGGGCTCTGTAGGCAGTTGAGCCACTGCTCATCCTCTACACCTGCAGAGCAGAAGTCATTTGATCACAGTTACTATAATAGAGGATGTTAAGAGTTACACCTGCACTGTGCAAAGGAGGGGCATTTGGGTGCTTCCACAGCCTCCGGGTGTGCACCAAATTCTTGAATGTGCACGTGGAACGCACCACATGAAGAAAAAGCACATAACACTGCTACACATAATACACTGTACAAAAAAGAAAATTGTAAAATGATGCACGTCTTTGGGTTTGATAGTTCATAACACCTTGAACACAGTTCCAAAAGTATAGATTTCAATGGTTGAAAGTGGAGCCGCAACCATATACTGGAATTCTTTACAGCATTACCTTTTGATGCTTTTGGAATTTGGAGGTTTTGACAATTCTGATTTTGATTATGCTTCCAATCAATGTAAAAGGTTATTTCAAATCCCAAGGTCGATATGCTAATAAGCGGTCCGTTAGGTGTTGGCAGTTTGTTATATGAATATATCAATTACCTGGCAGATTGTCACCTGCAGCAAGCCGTTATTTGTTCTGTGAGTTTCTTTTCTTTGCTGATATAAGTTCAGCATTGCTTGATGCATGCTGTCCTGTCGTACTTTAAGTTATGTATAGGTGTATCCTTTAAGGATTGCTTTTTATTTTGGACGGTCTGCATGTAATGGCTGCTGAGTGATATGATGACACTGTTATGCATTTAACTGACACTTGAATAAGTAGGTGAAAATTATATTGTCTCAAAAACGAATATAAAAACTTTAGGAACAGGAGAATGCCTCATTTGTCTGTGCAGTATGGTTTTGAAAGTTGTTTCCAGTGTTTTCTCCAACAACCCTATAACTGCCCCATGTAAGTCAGCAATAGTTATTCTATGTTAATTCCCCTAGTCTAGCATTTATCTGCACTGCAATTGTTTTGTGAGGTTTTCCTTTTTAGTTCAACTTTCTTTTATTATTTGCTCATTAGGCTATTTTTGTTACTACCTAATGAGATACAGTTGTTTCTCGCAGACCTTTCCTGATTTTGGATCTCCAGAGGGTCTTTAAACTCTTGCATGAGGATCACGACTGGTCACATCATCAAGCTTCTCCAAGCCTTTACCTGTTGCCAAGACCCTTAATGGTTTCTGCACGTTCAGGTTTTTTGTTTTTTTAACAATGATGATGACAACATTCCCACTGTCATTAATACATTCGCCACAAAATTTGGAACAGTCCCAGCTCCTGCCAACATCTGACTTGTAAATAAAGAAATGGTACTTTATTTTATTACAAACCAGCTGGGGTACCCGGTGTTGCCTGTGTCCTGACTGAGTGGTGTCTCATGTGCCCTGGAGGATGTTGCTCTTGTCCTCATGTCAGCTTCAGTTTGCTCTGGCATCTTATTTGCCCTGGAGAAAGTTGCTTTTGTCCTCTTGTCAGCAAGTCTTGCTGCTGTTTGTTGTTGTGTTTCAGAAGCTCTTGATATTGATTTTTGCTTTGCATCAGATGGAGCTTTTCCAAGTGATGTTTGTTTTTTGTGCATAGGGTTTCCGTCACTCAATGGCTTCAGCACATTTTAGAAAATGACCAAGAAAGATTGATTGATTGTGCTCTCTTTTCGTGAATGAACTTAAGTAAACTGTAACCTTGCCATTTCCCATATTTGGAGTGGGGTGATAACAAAATTAACATTTTGTTTAATTTTCTTTAAAAATGCTTTAATGAACACTTTCCAACTGTATACAGTAGTAATACATTTCAAAGGAATAACCAACACATCTAACATTTTGCTTCAGACACTTTTACAAATGTTGCCTCCTTCTAGTACCTACTGCAGTGAATCGGGGTGAGCATCAGTAAATGAGGGTGTCTACGGTGTGAATTATTTGCTTCCAAATGTAGACTACAATCTTGCCCCAGACAAATGATGAATCCATGCAAAATTTGGTAGCAGTGGGTTCATCAGTGGGGATTTGTATTGCCGGACAAACATACACACACACATCCCAAAAACGTTTTGCATATAGGATTTTCGCATCCAAATAGACTACGATCTTACCCAGACAAATGTGCAGGTGCTGAAGGGCAGTGCAGTGTTTTCTTATTTTTAAACTCCTGTGTGGGTGAGAAGGCCCCTGCCCACTAACTACCCATCCACTGTACACATACAAGAATAAGAACCGTCTGCTGCATCCATAATAAACTCTGCAAAATGTAGTTTTTTTCACCTTTTGTTTATTTTATAAATGCCACATCCTCAGGAGGAGAGAATAACTCCTGTTCTGTGATTATGACCGATAATCCTATGCAAGTGATTGAAGGGCAATCCTGATATCTCAGGATGGGAGCAGCAGTTATTAATACTCTAAAGAGGAAGAATAGGACCAGGGGTAACTGAAAAGTCATTGGGGCATTACCCCAGCCGTGCACTTTTCACCCAGTGACCCAACTTGTCTTACTCGAAGTGCAACACTTCAGACAGATGGAGCCCATAAGGCACCTCGAGGAAAAAACGGAGGGCAGATGTTCTCAAACTGTAATGGTTAGCAAAAGTCAGACGGTTCGACCACACTACAGGATTATGGAATAAGGGAGGCGTTTAATGGGTTCTACGTTATTTTGCCGAATGATTTTACATCGTGGGACTTTTCATCGCCACCCTTTCATCGCCAAAAACTCCTCTTTTTTTTTATTTATGGGGGGGCTTCACCCCCCAATCATCCCCTTACTTAAATAATCATACCCCAAACTGCACCAAACACCCCCTCCATATAAAAGTAAAAAAAAAAAAAAAAGTTTTTGGCGATGAAAGGGTTGGCGATGAAAAGTCCCACGATGTAAAATCATTCGACGAAATGCGTGTATACAGTTTAATGTATGGTCAAATGTTTTCTTGGAACCACATCCCATATACGATTAGCTCAATAGAAATGTACAAATGAGAAAGCATTTTACCATTTTAGCAGCGTACGGGGTTGAGCCCCTACCAGAAGCTCCCATAACAGCACCTGCTTGGAAGCAGAGCTCTTATAAGTCAGTTGGAATAGGGGGGAGCATATACTGAAAAAAAGAAAAAAAAGTCTTTTCTAGTGAATAGGCTGACTCATCTGGGACAAAGAAGAGGGACAATTAAGCAAGAATAACAGCTGGCAGAGATGGATGCTGGCAGGGACGTCATTTCACCAAAATGCCATGGGTAGTGGAAGTGACATCACATGACCCTTGACCACTGATGACATCACAGGAATTGATGTCATTTGACCCCTCCCTGAAGTGATATCGTGGGAAGCTATGGAACATGACCTTTCACCCATTGACAAAACAGGAAGTGGCATTACATAACATTGTACACTACGAAAAATATGGTTACGATTTCTATAATACTATAATGTGATGTACATTTCATACAAGAATGGATTGCCATATGTATCGTCAAGATCAGTCTGTATAGGCCCTTATTACCAAATTACTGTGAATGCAAGCAGACGTCCATGACCAAATGATAACAGTGTGTTATTATATAGCACTTATGCTTAAGTGCTTTATATAGAAAAAATATACACCCAATATCACCCAACCTGTGTTGGTACTCATTTATCGACCTCAGAACGATGAAAGGCTGAGTTGAGGCATTTAAGAACAGACTAAATCAGTGACTCACCCCCACAAGTGTGCCTGAAATAAACCTTTAATGAGTCTAGCAATTATTGTATAGAATTCCAGAAAGACACATTATTTGGTATTCCTATTCTTTCTTATTTAGGGTCAGTGCTGAAAGTGTTAGACTAATGGCACTCCTGTTTTTATTTTTCTTATTTTTTTTTTAAGGGACCTGAACAAGAACCCTGCCACTCCAGAAGTAAAGAGCCACATGGTGCTGGCCACAGCCCAGGTACTTGCATTAAAAAAATAAATTAAAAAAATCTGTATTTTTTATTTTTTAAATCGTGGTCGCAAGTGAGACCTCAGAGGTCGCAGTTGCGACCTCTGGCGACCCCTAAATGACGTCCCTGGATACTGGATAATAATTAAAACACTATCTGGTCAGAATCTTCGCTCTACAAACGTTTCTTTCTTGCTTTATTTCTTGTATTGATCCTGCCTTCAATTCTTTCCTCCACTATTTCTTAATCTCCTGCACACCCCCCACTCTACCTCCTTCATCCCTTCTTGCATCCCTATGTTACTGTCCTTCCTACCGTCCTGCATGCCACCTTCCCGCTTTCGAACACTCCTTCCTCATCCGGCCATCTACTCTGCCTTATCATTCCTCACCATAGCACGTTATCATCCCTTGCCATCTATCCCCCACCCCATCACCCCTCGCTCCCAATCCTATCAGTTCCTGATCCCTCCCTCCCTCCCTCCCTTCCTTCCTTCCTTCCTTCCTTCCTTCCTTCCTTCCTTCCTTCCTTCCTTCCTTCCTTCCTTCCTTCCTTCCTTCCTTCCTTCCTTCCTTCCTTCCTTCCTTCCTTCCTTCCTTCCTTCCTTCCCATATACCCCATAATCAATGCAGCTTCCCAAATTTAGTTTGCCAACAGAACAGTCCACCCATTCTACAAGAGTTAATGTTTCTGCCATCACCCATCCAAATAGCACTGGCAAGCTACACTTATTTAATTGATGTTATTGTATATTTTTTTTTTGATCCGGTATATTTAGCTTAATGCCAGACTCCTTCATCTTCTAAGTGTCAGATCGGATATCAAACCCATGTGAGCCGTGGTGGAAGTGGAAAAAAGGAACAAGTGGTACTCTGGATGCATCCAAAAAGGACGGAAAGGAATGGTCGGACAGATGTCGGGGGATTAGGGGGGCAGGGTAAAGGTGTTGAGTGGAGGGGAGCAGGATCACAAACTTTGGCTCTAATTGTTGGATTTCAAGGTCTACAGTAATAATGTCCCATATAGTTTACGTACAAAAAAAAATGCTTAATAACATCACATAACATGTAAATGCTTATAGCAACATGGTAAGCCAAAAGAATATCACTGTGCATTTAATGTTAACCATCTTGAATGGTACACTAGAAGTCCCAGAATGCAAGATAATGCCAACCTGAAAAACCTAGTTAACCCCACTGTACTTTCCACAATTTAAGACATGTATGAAAAGAAGTTGTGTAATAAACAAAGATAGGTATGCAGATTATTTGTCATAAGCTTCCAGCTCGCCCTTATTCATGATGTTGAAAACATTTGATTAGTGACTTAAAGCAACTTTATTTGTTTGCATGTCATGATAGTAGACATCATGGATATAAACAAATCTTTGAAAAGGGATCTTTGTGTTTCTCACATTAACTACCACAGATTTGCAGGGTAACTGTTGCTGTGCGAGATGTTTGGGTTGGAAATGTTCCATCATTGCATATGAAAGTGTCTGCCACTGATAAAAGAAATGTGTTTGCAACCTGAGCACCTTAACGACATGCAGAGCCGCGGACGCTGTGTGTGTGTCTGCCTGGTTGAGACCTGGGAAACTGGCAGTGCTTGAATGTCCGGCCTGAGACGATTCTATATTTGGCTCAGGAGAAAGAAAAAGTATCAAGAATATGTTTCTTGAGCCTTTGAACTAAAGGTATGCTCTGGAAAATGCAACCGCACTAGTGGTACAGGGTACCAATGACTTACATTACACTTCCATCTCTGCATGTGAGAGCGTTGCCCTCTGAGCTATCCTCGCTGCCTGTTTGCCCCTGACACTGTTGATTACAAGATGGATTTTTACAAATATATGTGAAGTGCCTTTCTTTACATTCTTGACTTCGGAAATTTGATTTCTGAATTTATAGTTATACTAAATTCAAAAAAAGAAACCATTCTTTAAACATTGTCCATTATCATGCTCATTAGAATGCCTGTAGTACGAGAGTGGGCCCTCCAATGAAATTTGTCAGAATGCAGTCCGTAACTCGTAGTATTTGCCTAAATTGGAATCTGAGTGCACAGGGCATCCAAGACGATTACAATTTGAAGATTTTGAACTGTTAGATCAAGGTAAGGGATTGCATAAGGGACAAGTTCAGTCACCTTGCCAGCTCATGCATTTAGGGCTCTCTGCAGCTCTGCTGAGCCAATTATCCACCATTGGACCCCAGCGGCAAACAGAACTCAAAAAAGCTCATTACACACTGCCTGGTGTAAGCCTTGTGAAAATGGCCACCAACAATGCCTGCAATATCCAGCCTGGGGCACTCAGAGTCAACCAAGGTGCTAATTGGCCAAGGGATGAGGAAATGGAGTACACCCGCTGAAGAGGTATGGCAGCGCTGGGCACGACCACAGGGCAGGAAACAAGATTGCATCCTGAGCTCTCTGCTGCTTACTACCATGGACGCCAGCATTGATGCATTCAGCCAAAGCCAAGCCGCTGCATATGGAAAGTAAGCCCAACTTTAGGAGAACCATCTCCGGTTCTAGAAGCACCTCAAGACCTTCCTCTTTTCTTCTGCCTTCGCTCCCCCTCTCCCCTGCTGATCTGTTCTCTCTTGGCACCGTGCACCTGGCCACCCTCTGTCCTCCGGGCCCAGATACCTGCTCACCCTGCCACCCTCCCGCACTGCCTCCGGGCCACCCCTTGCACTGGGGTCTGTATCTGTGCCCATACAGCCCCCCTTTTTTCTTCCTGCATTTATCAGACCTACCCTGTCTGCTGCCTTAAACCTAGCACTTGCAAATTGCTGGCTGCACTAAAACTGTTTGTTGCCTTATTTTTTATTTATTGTTATTTATCTGTTTTTCCTCTGCTTCGCACTTTCCACTTCTCCCCCCTTCCATGCATTTTCCCCTCCCCCTCTCCCATGCACTTGCGCGTTCTCAATGTCACTGGACCCAGTAAGATCGATGTTTTGTTCTCCTCTGTTCCCCTCCCTTGCCTGGTCGCGCTCTGAAACACTTGTGTACAAGCGAGATAGAAATAAAATATCAATATCAATATCAATGTATATATTCATAAAAGTGGCTCAGTTGCATCCAGTTCGCATCGTTACGTGAAACTTTACTGCCCAATCATCACCATGCTCCCCTGCCCTAAACCGTTCCTAGCCGGAGTGTCTTTCACCTCACCCCCCTAACATGCCCGTGCCACCTGCTCACCCAGTAGCGTGAATTTGCCAAAATGTAAAAGCACCCAGGTTTGCCAATATAGAGGGACCCAAATAACACATAATCACAGTCTCAACCAGCTGTCATCTTCCCAAGCCAAGAGCACTAAGGGTCGTGCCACAAGCAGCACTATTACACATCCTCCAATTTGGCAGCTTTATTCAGCATATAACCTTTAGCATAAATTCAATTTAACAGTTTGTACAAGAAACATACAATAAATTAGGTATACAAATGTTAAAAAGAAATAAAGTAAAAAGCATATATCGAACAGTAAAATTATCAGAGCAAATCCTAGAACACTAGTGAAAATGGTATATCATCTTCATCCAATATCACTTTTATGAGGAGAGCACGCTCGAAGCGTCTTTATTAAAAACACTTCCCATATGTTTCTGCCTTAATAGCCAGGCTCGATATAAATAACGTGGAGATGAAACAACCATTTTTCTATTGCCAGAGCTCATAAGAAGTTGCATAGCTACCTAAGTCCCACCCACTCCCAACACAGCAAATAATGGTTTCAAATACACTAACTAGCATATAATGTGTTAATGTTTCATTAGTAGAAGCATATAGTGGGCATAGCCCAGATCTCGAGGTTGACCATGAGCGGGTGTACCATGATGTATACAATATCCACAGCCTCATTCATACATATAAAGAATGCTCATAAGGGGGTTGGATTCCATCCAAAAGGCTTGTGGGAACTCTGAGCATTCTTCAAGGAGGCCCATTGCACTTCCAGCCTCCATAGCTTTCCTCCTTGCCTTTGCTTCAAGCTCTGTTTTGACAGAATTATTACAAATCGATGGGTTATCCCAGAGAGCTCTCTCATCCCACATATATAATACAAGCTTTACATGGGCCAACCAACCACAACTCTTTGTCCCTTCCAAAAGTACAACATTCGTCAGATCCTCCCGGTATGTTGACAGGCCCTGGGCAGACCATAGTCTGACCCAATAGAGTACCGTCTTGAGAGCAATCTGGTCGGCTATAGAAAAAACACTACGGACCACTAGCACCAAGGATGTCTGAGGACTTGTAGGTAACAAGAGTAACTTTTTCTAAAGCTTATTCTCAATACTTGACAATGGGACCGATTTAGAATGACCCCACAGCTCTGCCCCATAAAGTGCCACTGGTAAGGCCTACTTGTCATAGTTCCAGTACCGGGGAGATTGTCCCACTACCATGACTGGAAAAAAAAGAGTATATTCCACCGCTATACTTCCCCAGGCTTTCCTTAGCCTTAGTAAGTTGGTCGCACCAAACCCCTGACTCATGGAACCCAATTCCCAGGTAGTCAAAGAAATTGACCTGTTCCAGCTTTATCCATCTGCCATTATTCTCAGAGGAATATTCTTCATATAGGGAGGCTTATAGACCACGACTTTAGTTTTGGCAGAATTCAATTCCAGGCCAGGATCACTGCACTTACTCTTAAAAATAGCCAATAATGTCTCTAGACCCCTAGGAGATGTGGACAGAATGACCGCCTCATCAGCATAGAAGAGGATAGGCCATTTCTTATTTGCAATTCTTATGGCAATTAGAGCATCCTTTTCTAGTGCATCTATTAGACCCTGTATATAAAGTAAGAAGAGAAGGGGCACCAGGACACTTCCCTGGCGCATCCCTCTGTTCACTACAAACGGCCTTGATTGCTCTCTCCCCCAGCTCCACAGCAGACTGATGCATCAGATTTTGAGTATAACAGTTTATTAGAATCCACCAGTGGCTTGGGTACATTGCGTTCCCTTAATACCTGCCAAATGGTAGTTCGTGAGGCGGTATCAAAGGCAGATTTCAAATCAAAGAAAAATAGCGTAAAGCCTAGTTTTGGACAGAATTACATATTTTTTATCAATAAGACTAAAAGAAAGCAATGGTCCACAGTACCTCTACCAGCACAGAATCCTGCATGCGCTCCTGTAATAATCCCTGCTTCATTCACCCAAGTTTGGAGTCTGGTCAGGATTATTTTTCCAAATATTTTGCCGACACAATCTATTAACGAGATAAGGCGATAATTCTCTGGAAGTACCCTCCCCCCTTACTTGTATATGGGGACTATGGTTGCCTCTCCAAGTCTTGGGGATTTCTCCCAAACTGAAAACAGCAATAAAAACCTTAAACAGAATTGGAGCCCAGAATAAGATTTCATCTTTGTAGAAGTCCACAGGGATCAGATCCGGGCCAGCTGCTTTTCCAAGTTTTTGTGAATTCAGGGCATTTTTTACCTCCTCACCCGTAATGGGCCAGGGCACTGGTTGGAGTAGGTCGTTCTCTTTTTGCCCAAGCACAATCCCTGCTGGTCAGTCTGGGTTTGCATACAGTCTAGAGAAATGAGTTCACCACTCTTCTGCAGAGATATGTCATTGAAGAGCCTGCTCAGGGTTCAACTACCTTGAAGTTACTAGACTCCAAGAGCTGGCACTACCTCCCTGCGCCAATGCCATATGCAGGACTGCCCACCTTCTTTTGGCTAACTCTGTTTTTTTAGTTAGTATTATGGCTTTATATTTTGCCCTGAGGTCCTGGAGGCAGTACTTATCCAGCTCTGCACGGCTCTTTTACATGAGACAATGGCTTTCTTTGCCTTTATACAGTCCTTGTCATCCCAACAATTTGGCATTGTGGTCTTCTTTTCAGTCAGACTGGTATATATGTTAGAAAGGGGGTCAATTTCCTATTTATTAGTTCAAAGTTCAAATTCTGCAATGATCATTTTATTAGACAAACCAATACTGTGGCTATTTCCCAAGTCATCTTTGATGGAGTCATACACCTCTGACTTGACATCTCTTTATCCATGTAGCCCAGTTCATAGTTTTACTTACAGTGTCAAAGCCAGTCACAGATTGGCTCCTGTGACGGTCTGGCTTCGGCAATGGATTTAGTGCCCTTGTGCAGAGTTGTAGCACGAGGGGATAGTGATCACGCTCACTTCTTTCTACTATTTCAAAGCCCAGGACATTAGACCAGCTGGTGCCTGTGATGAAAATGTAGTCTATACGCGACAAGCCATTATGATCGTTAAATGTTGATTTCACTGGCTGGTCATCTGGTATTCTGCCATTGCAGGCTCCTAGGTTCAGATTCACAACTGTGTATCTACAGGCCCTTTTTGGCAGAGTTGTCTTAAGAATTGAAATAATCCAAGCTACATCTTGGTCATCCCAAAGCTCTAGTGTTTCTTTAGAGGTTCAATCTGGAAGTTCATATCTCCGGCAACTACTGTATTCTCCCTGGAGGGTCAAGGGGATGCTTAATTCGGTCAGCTCTTGAAGTTTTGACATAACTCCCCTGTCAAAGTCCAATTTGGGCCTGTTATAGAAGTTAACTAGCCGGAATTGATCCGCCTCTTGTTGCCACCGAGAGGACCTGCAGATCCATTGAGTGGGTCTCCACATTGGTCATCTTCCACTCCAGGTTTATATCAATCCAAATCTGCAGGCACCCTGGTGGCCCTCCCCTCGTGCCCCCAGTCGCTGGGATAGTATAGTTCATGTAACCTAAGACATTCACTGGGCTTAGTGACCAGGGCTCCTCAAACAGCAGCACCTTATATTTGCTGGCAAAGTTACACCAATCCAGATCAGATATAACTCTATTGAGCCCTGCTATATTCCAGGAGATAATCTTCATCATGTGTTTAATCGTTTCAGCACCACCTTGCTGGCTCGGTCAGGCAGCCTGTTCCAGGGTGCTCGTAGCATAGCCCCAGCCATCTTCCACTGCTCCATACTTACTCTCCCTCTCATTATCATCATGGCATACCATCAGTTTGAATCCCAGCTCAGACAGTGCGGTTGAACAGGCACAGAATAGAGATGCAATGGCAGATGATGCCAGTTTGATAAGTATCCAGTTTGTGGGGCTATTCCACTTTGGTAATTCCACACACAGTAGGTTGCCACTTTTAAGTGATGAGAGCCAAGGGATATCCTTCTATATTGCCAATAATCTGGATTGGGTTAGGCAGGGGCTGGCAGCCATTGGAGAAAATTCCTCCAATTTAACCAGTTGGCCAAGGGATATTAATGATCTCAGACCTTGCAAGGGCTCTGGGCGCTCACGTGGGTATTCTGTATAGGAGTCCACTGCCATACAAATTTTTGCTAATGGGCCAGGAAGACTATTAGATGTGGATCTGGTAGCTCTTTGAGTGTCATTCATAGTGCTGGTTTCGGCTTTATTACCAGATAGCCCGATTCCTTGCATCTGGACCTCTTGGTGCCCGCTCGCAGCCTCAGCATTACTCTTATCCATTTGTCAATGGGGCCCCTAAATTCAATTTACCTTGTGGTCCCATTACCCAGATGTTTTGAAATGGTAATTGGAGTTGGAGAGGCAAATCATCTGGGCTTCTCAGTGCCTTTCATCTCATTGGCAAACGCCACTCTCCTTAGCCTACTTGAGTTTTTCCTTTCGCCAGTTTTTTCCTTAAGCTATTTGGCTGCTTGGGTTGGCTGCCTAAGAGAGACATCTAAAGGCGCTCTACCTTGATGGTATCCCCTTCTGTTGCCGCTGTTATGGTTAAGGTATCCTTCTGGATAGTGGCGAGATGGATCGGAGGGATATCAAGTTGCTGTGGTTCCATTACTATTTCCGGTTTGCTTACTGGAGAACCAATGGTGGTAATCTGGGCAATTTGAACAACAGATGTGTATGGGTCTCAGTAGGTGTTATTCCTACTCGTGTGCTTAGATCCAAACTACTGGCAAGGAAGACATCTACAACTCTTCTGATGATGTGTTTTAGTTCTTAGTGTTCTGCTGCCAAATTTGTACGAAGTGAGATCCGTGCCTCCACTTTAGAGAGGATGGAATATAGGTGAAAAGATAAGACGGCATGAGGGCACAGTTCCATTGCAGAGTCATCATTTGGTGCAGCGTTTGCAACTTTTCCGCATATGCACTTTCCTCGCGAGAGGACTTTGGGCTTGAAGCCAAGGATGCAAGGTTAGGACTTCCTGACAGATCAATACCTCCAAAGCTGTTACCATTATACTTAGCTTGGTTCTGACCCAACAAATTGCTCTTCAAGTCAAGACAGAGGTTAAGCAACGAGCCGCTGTTGTCAATCATGAGGGAGTGGTGTCCCGTTAAAGGCTCTGGGTTCATTCTAGAGTCGGTCAAGGAGGACAGTAGTAGGTTATCGGCAGGGGCTGATGATGGAGGGTGCAGCACTGAGGAAGGTAAATAGATGGTCATTTTGTATTGCTTTCCAGTATTTATACCGGCAGTACCGAGTAAGTGCCTTTTCCCTTTTTTGGGACATGGTTGGACTTTCAGGATCTCTGCCCGTTTACCTAGACTTTGCGGTCTCTTTCCTGGACAATTTGTCCCGCTGTGAAGACCACCTCTGCACCGCCTCAGTAGTTTCATGCTCTCTGTATGATAGATTACAGGAGGAATGATGGGTTTGTCTAGAAGTACCTTTTTTTATTTTATTTTTTATTTTAATATAGATTCCCTTAGACAGCGTGCTCCAGTGGGCCACCAAAACCAGTGTCGGAGCGGGGAGCTGTTGGCACTCACCACCACAAAACACAAGTACAGGTGGCACTCTCTGCGAAACTGTTTATGTTTCTGCTTCTTAATTCTATTCAGGGCTCAGACCTCAATCAGGGTCCTCAGGGGTGGGTGCCAAAGTCCAGGCCAGCCAGATCTAAATGGCACTTAATGCAGGCTGATAGCAGACACTCTCCACTAACCCCAGTAGCAGCCTTCCCCACCCTCTGGGTAGTCCACGCCTTGGGTGGAGAAGCACGGAGTGTACAATGACAAAAAAAGGGTCCGGTTTAACTCTGAGGTTACACCCCAGAGCTTTTTGACCTGTTGCCTGCTTGCTGATTTGCTTGCTTATTTGCTAAAGGTTCCTGCCTTTCTGACTCACTGGCTTGCGGCTATCACCTCCCATCTCTCAGGGGTTTGGGGGCGGGAGGGGTCTTGTGTTGGCAGGGCAGGGACTTGTATCAATCAGAAACCCGGCACTCCGCCTCCCGACACCGCTTCATTACTTTGCCGCCCAGGGAGTTGAAGAGAAAAGGGCCTCACGTAGGAATTCGTCAAGCCACACCTCAATGCATCAGTCAATCAACATCATCTAACGACCGCTTGGCCAATGGCCTCCTTTGAGGAAGACCGCAATCACACGGTAGGAAAAAACCTCAAACCTACCTCGAGGACTATAATACTCGGGAACCTGACTCTAGCCCTTAATGACCCTTCAGATAGTTCTGCTGCAGCTGTTTCTAACGCACTCTCCAACCTTGGCTTTAATCAGCGGGTGTCAGCCCCAACCCACAATAAGGGTAGAACCTTGGAAAGGGTAGCGGATCTGAATAACCAGATCTCAATCACTTCCATCTCACCCTGCCTATTGTCAGATCACCACATTGTGACAATCACCTTCCAGCTGCTGAAACAGCAGCCACCTGCTACTCCAGCCTTGCCGCCTACCCTTTCACGCAGCACTCACAAATTATCCAAAGACTCCATCTCGCCTCATCTCACACACTTTTACCTGAGAATCTTGACTCTGGAGACCCAAAGACAGTAGCAGATATTTACTCAAACACCCTGATCAAGGCTATAAACTTGGTGGCCCCATTAATGCCCAAGACCCAAACCAGTTGGTCAACTCAACTCTTGGTTTAACCCTGACCTACAGACTCTGATCCAAAGAAAAAGACAAGTGGAAACCATTTGGAGAAAGGATGTAACAGATCACTTGATAGCTTTCTTCATCTCGATTGCCAAAGAATATAAACAGTCCATTATTAGAGCCAAAGCGTCAGCCTACAACACTAGAATAAAGAATGCCAGTTCATACTCCCAAGACATTTTCAGAATCCTTAGATGGAAACACTGTCCACCCCCCTACTACTATCATCAAAGATGAGACTTGGTGCATAAATATCCAAATGGCTATGCGATCCAAAATTAACTCTCTACAACAGAAAATAGAAAAGAAACAAGCCCTTATAACCACTCCTACCTTACACCTCTCTACAAATCACCAATTTACACTCTCCTTCCACTTTAGAGAAGTGTCGGAAGTAGAAACTACTAATATACTTACAAAGCTCAAACCCTCTATATGTAAAGGGAACATGTGCCCTCCTAATACTGTTCAGAAGCCCTAGTCTCGTTCATTACTAGATCCAATAATGCCTCCTTCTCAGCTAGCCAAGTCCCAGCCAGCCTAAAAGAATTGTGGTTTCTCCCCTTCCTAAAACAAACATCGCCCCATCACAACTGTCCTGTTCTTACTAAAGAGTCTGGACAGTGCAGTCTACGACTAAATACAAGCCTTCCTAGAATCTAGCCACATCCTTGGGATGCGCCAATCAGGCGTCCAGTCAGGACACGGAATTGAATCGGCATTACTAGACCTGAAAAAACAGATCAATGCCTTCAGAGATGAAAGCAAGCCAGCCCTCCTACTCCTCATGGTTCTCTCTGCCACCTTTGACCTGGTGAAAGACAAAACCCTTTGCCACCATTTTATGGCCACCGCCAACTTCCCCCGTGAGGCCAAGACATGGGCAGCCGCCTTCCTGGAAGACAGATCCATGAGAGTTTTCTCAGACACTGCCAGCGCCCCTCCGATCCCCATTTTGTGTGGTGTTCAACAAGATCCTGCGTCTCCCCTTGCCTCTACAACATCTTCACCAAACCCCTCTTCGTGCTCCTGGACTCCATCTGCATAGCCTACATCTTCTAGGATGACGACAGCCAAATCCTCCACCCACTGTCAGGCATTTATGACATGGACTCCATCAATATAAACAAAATATACTCAGCAATCCACGCCTGGATGGCCACAAACCACCAATGCCTCATTGACAAAAAACGACAATCCCACTGGTGAGGTCACCGTCCATGTTTACAAAACTCAACGCCAATTCTCAGCCTTTCACCATAGATGACATCCCCGTCTTAGCATCTGTAAAAATGCTGGCTGTCTACTTCGATGCATCCCTCTCCCTCACCAGAAAAGTGAACACTATCGCTTCTTCAGTTGCATGCACAGCCTAACTCATCAATGCAGCCAGACAATCCCTCACATGCACCAGCTTCCTTACCATCACCAGAGCAATTATAGGAGCGAGACTTGACTACTGCAACATCTCTTTTCTGGGCCATCAAAACAGAACATTAACAAAATGCAGGTAATCCAAAACAATGCCCTACTTGCAGCACTCACCATCCCAAAAAAGAACACATCTCAGCAGCAAGAAAGGAAGCGCATTGGCTCCCATTATCTTTAAAGCACTCGCCATCAAGCATAAATGTCTTGCTAACGCTATACCCGTTTCAAATAATTGTGAGATCCAAGTCTACCAGACCAGTGAGGTCTTTCCACACCCACCACCTTGTCCCCCCCAAACTTTAAAAAAGTCAGAGGTGTAGGTTTTAGCTTCCCTGCAGTGGCAGCACACCAATGGAATGCCCGCCCCTGCCCTAAGGGCAGAGGAATCTTAGTGTCCCTTCTGCAAGGCCTTAAAAACCTGGCTCTTTGTCTAAATTACATTGTTGTATGGTTAAGCACATCTACTGAAATGACTGTACGTGTGTGGGGGGGCGGGGATTGTCTTGCCTCGCATCTCCTGGCTTGTATGCTATGTGACTGACCAGGGTGCTCATCACTATAGCAACGTAAATACTTACACAGAGGACGCCTAATGGCGCCCCCTCGAGATTCTTTGCAACACGCAATCAGACGCTGTATTGGTACGAGAGGTAAGAGACCGTCTGGCATTTCACGGCCTTTTTACTCTAAAATACGTCAAATTACTTGCACGATAACATGCGCGCATACTTGCCCGATCTTTCAGCATTTTATACCCCACCTATGTGCATTATTGTGTATCTGGACGCCGCGTACCTCCTTTCTTAAACTATAAAGGAGCAATGACACATAACATTGCATTTCGGAGGCTTTTTTAGCAAGATAGCTATAAGTTAACGCTAGCACAAACGTTAATGTTAATGTAAAACGCTTCACACTGACAGGAATACTGAGACACTACTGTGCTGCATCTGAATGATTTACCTAACCAATATTGATATAACAGGTGACAATGTCAATATTTCACATTTGTAGGGACCTAACCCCTTTATTGTGGAGGATTAATTCCAAATATAATAGGGGCACAAGAGGAATTCAAGGTAATAATTCTAACATTTACTATGAGCTTTTCAATGAATACATTGTTGATTTATACCTACCATCAAATGCATTACCTAATAAGTGTCTTGCATTTATCTCTCTCAAAAACACCCCTTCTGTCACCACCCCCTTTTCCCCACCCCAATTATTGTCTGGCTTTTTATTTTATTTTATTTTTTCCATTCATTTAATTTTCATTGAAATGTTTTTCTTGTTCTCATATTTAATTACTGAACTTTATTCAATTTGTTTATCTGTACACGCCAATTCATGTGAATGTCTCATTATATTATTTGTTTCGCGTAAAAAAATGTTTTGTTATGACTATATGGTGCTATGACTGATTAATAGCCCTGATTTGAAAAAAGGTCTCAGGGAGACCGAAACACGTGTCATCACGTGAGGGCACTTTGAAAATAAAACAACCTCTTTGAACATTGGGTGCAGTCTTTTTCCGGGTTATTTATACCTTATATTTATGTGTGTAACTGGTTTCATTAACAGCGCCCTGATGCCCTCGGGTTTAGGCCCTTTGCAAATGTAATAAATAAAACAAAAATATGGCACTTGTGACCAGTTAGAGGACGCAGGTTTTTGTCCCTCACCGTCTGTATACCCCTCGCCCATAACTCACCTCTGAGTCAGATGAAAATTGACGGGCTCCGTGTCCAGCAACGTTACATTATTATGTCTCGTTTAATATTGTTGCCTTATGTAACATTTGAAGAACTGAAAAGCAACTTACTGAGGTCACAACGGATCCCATAAAAACCAGGCAAGCAACTACATTTTCCAGTCACGGGGTGACATGCCTCATTTTCTCCCGAGCAGTGACACTCTTGACTGCAACTCTTTCCGTATGTTCCCGGAGAACAAGCTGAAAGAAACCCAAGTACAACAAAACAAACGCATTAAACTGCGTACACAGCAAAATATGTGCATCACATCATTGCTTGGTAGAGGTTGCCACCTACTGGTATGTTATTGTCCTTACATTTACTTTGGGACGAGTCTTACTTGGTTAAAGAGCTAGACTCTAAGAGGCGGCAGCAGCAGCACGTTTCTGGTTTCGAAACTGCATCATGGAATCATGGTCCAAAAAGTACAAAAAAAGGTAGTGGAGCTATGTTGCCCGCTGCCCCTCACTCCCTCGACCCCCTCAACCGTACTTGCGATACAAACCCCATACCTGGGTCCTGTCTTTTCCCCCACTCTTGCCCCACCACTGTGTTACAACAGTACTAATAAACACAGTGAAAGAAAATGCATTTTTAAATGACCACCGTTACTTTCAGTCATTGTCCCCCAAGTATGCTGCTTCAAACCCCCTCCCCTATCTAATTACCTACCCGTCACACAATTAAAGACTAAAGCGACCCTTCCCACCCACAACCAGAACAGACATCTGTACTTGCAGCAATGTCATGTTCATTGTGCTGAAATGCAGGAGGCAAATGCTGGTCACTGTGGGGGCAGGGTTATGAGGAATGGGTTTCATGTCCCAAGCAGGCTACTGAAATAAACAACAGCAGACCAACATCTGGAAGATAGCTCAGTGGATTGTGACATTGGGGCATTCCGAGCAGAGCCCATGTTCAAATCCCCAGTAAGCAGGCAGCAAAACACAAAAGTTCCCTTTGACTGCCGTCCAGGAACGGTTGCACATCACAAAAATTAGGGAAGCGATGGCTGATTTTACCAAAAAGTAGAGGCGCGTAGTAGATCCTGCCGACTTCGACCTCTGCTTGTGATGCTGTGTGACCAAATGTACTGTACAAAAATTAATACAGGTGACCACAGGCACCTTTCTTGTCAATTTCAAACTTGTTTCAATCTCAATTGTCACTTGCTAGATTTACTGGACACAATTTTCTCCACTCCTGTGATCAAGTAAAATGGTGGCATGCACATTAAAATAATGTCTACAAAGTTTCAAGATCTGCAAAAGGCGGAGAATTCCATTCCCGCACTCTAGGATTTAGCTCAATGATTGGGAGGTGTTCGATGGGATGTAGGGGGTTCCTTTCCCGGCTTTGGGATGCATGTAGTAAATCACATTGCAGCTGCTGATGTGCCAGTAGAGGCAGCCCGGCAAAAGTATGCATGGGTGCTGTAAATGTTTTTAGCAAGGAGCATTGGAAAGTGAGACCTGTTCATAGCAACTCACTTTCTGAGAGAGAAAACCAGCATCATTCCAGGCAGCAGAAATAAAACAGCTCAGAACAGCACAGCCTCCCAGAAGGCATTCTGTCACAGAACCCCTTCCACTTCAGCTCGTCTAGTTAACCACCCATTCCTTTCTTGCCACTTCCTTGTTTTTCATTTTTTCCAATGGAGACGTTACATGTTGGTATCCCAGCTATTGCATGAAATAATCTGTCAAAATGAAAGCTATCGCGTTGGAGATGTTTATAGCATGCACACACTTGTGTATTGTGTTTCATAATACCCAGTGTTTTATAGCACTCATGCCTCCCACTTCTAAATGCTGTCATCATGGATGTTCTTTTGACCCAATTTAATGGTACTCATTCATTGCTCGCTGAAGGATGAAAGGCTGAGTCTTCCCTGCCGTGAGCAGGATATTCCCTGGTCAGAGGCGAACACATACCACAGGCTTCATACACTATGCACCTGGACATGAAGCAAAGCGCGCTAGCAATCAGCTGATGCACATGCTGGTCTACTTGCATGCAGTGCTCCTGCTGGTCCAGGGGCACCTCGCTGCATGTTATCACTAACCTCATCCCTTCTCCTTCAAGCCTAGGGCCGAAGCAGTGCAATCCTACCTGCTTCCCTTTTACCTCCTTCCACAGAAATCATTGTAAAGAGTTGTGTGCTTAATAGTCACTCACGACCACACAATTCCTGTTCACTTTCTGGTTAAATATCTCACTGAGCTCTGTGTTTTAAATATTCAAGTCCAAAAGGGGCCATCTCAATTTCTCATCCTTCTGTGGTTGATAAACTTAGCATCATTGAAATGCATAATATTAGCAACAGTGCTTTGAAGCAGGATAGAAAGCACTATATTCAAACAAACTATTATCTTTAGGTTTATTCTTACCATGGCTCATACACAATGCCTTTGAGAAATGATTCAGAGCAAGGGGCCTCATTCTGACCCTGGAGGTAGAGCCGCCAGGATACCAGCCTTTGGTACTTACCTTTACCAGCACTCGGTCGGCAGCATTGCCACAGGGTTACGAGTGCCGCCGGGGCGGTGTCGGCAGGAGGGGATTCGCCGTCAGTACCGCCACTGGCATTAATGATGGCTTTTTTTGCCGGAAGGGCACCTGGCTGGATGTAACCCAGGTGCCCCACCACCAAATCCGTAGTCAGGCGTTCCGGTAAAGTAGCGGTATCCACGGATAACACTTGTTTACCAAACCACCTGTTTTGGAATGCGGTCCTAAGTGTTTTAGAGAGAACAATAATTCATAACCCAGCGAAAGAGGCAAATTAGCAATGGGTGTAATTGTACTCTTTTTCTGTGACCGTGTTTCTGAAATTTTAAGAGTTTTACAACAAGACTGGAGTCTTATACCACCCTTTGTGGCACTAGATCAGGCCTATTATTTCCTGCCCAAACACCTCCTTTTTCACCCATCTCCTAATAGCTTACTCCCGAATTCACTTTAATAAAAAAATATAATCAATGTTTTACATCTTAGGACACTGTGATCATTTGAAAAAACGCAGAACTGGTTTTTGTTTTGCAGACAAAACATTGGGTGTTCTTACTTTGTTCACATCCAAGGCCAACAAAGCCGTCAGGGCAGACGCACGCTCCTGTAACGTGGTTGCAAGGGACGCCAGCAGGGCAGCGACAGTGCTGGGCACACTTGTTTCCATAGAAGCCGGGCAAGCAAGCTGGAATAAACACCATAATTAGAATTATACGCAACCTCACAAGAGCTTAAGTGCAGACATTCCAGAGGGAACATCACTGGTGACTTTCCAGTTCTAAACATCTAGCAATGTCAG
Organism: Ambystoma mexicanum; assembly: GCF_040938575.1. Classification (NCBI taxonomy): domain Eukaryota; kingdom Metazoa; phylum Chordata; class Amphibia; order Caudata; family Ambystomatidae; genus Ambystoma; species Ambystoma mexicanum. Next base: position 850,133,306 of record NC_090932.1, on the reverse strand, counting down.
ACTAGCCAAATTACATGGAGAGATGATGACACTTGCACTGCAACTCCCAAACCAGCTGATCAGTTGAATTGTGGCTCGGTCTACATTGAGGAATGTAATTTAATCAAGTTCCCACATCAGGTCTGTCTATATCAAGTCCGGTGGGAAATCACTGCACAAATCATAGCTTGACATCTTCATGAAATTTACAATTCTGATTTCACCAGTGGATTTTCTAAATATAGAGTCACAATCAAAATTCCATATACAGAATGTAGCTTGAGCTAAAATATACTTTGCGCCCATCTGACACAATTGCTCGTATTTAGTCTGGTCTATTCATAATGTATGTGGAATGAAGTCTCTTAGCTCTGATTTGATCCTGTTATATTCCAAAGACAAATCTCTTTAACCTAAGATATATGTTCTACCTGGATTCCCCGGGAGCCTGACTCTTTCTTTGCCTTGCTGGATGGCCCATTGTCAAACAGAAATATGAAATTGGTGGGCTGAAAACTGTCACACAATTACGAGGTGTGAACTCACGTTTGTTGCACTGTCTCCCTCGCCAGCCATTTGCACAATAACACAATCCTGACTCGTGATGGCAGCTTGCTTGATGTTCACAGATGCATCTCTCTGAGCAGTTCTCTCCATAGAAGCCAGGAGGGCAAGCTGAGAAATATATAATGTGTGTTTAACAAAAACTCAGTTATAAGAGGTATGACCAATTACATTTGTTTCTTCAAATACATGTGAATCCATTCATTGTAATCACGTGTTTGTATGTATTTAGCTATTTATTTATTATTGTAGTTTTTGGTAAACACTTGATCTCACTGCAGGGTATATGTAGATGTTGCACATATTTGTTAGGTTGTAGTTTTGATCCAAAATGCCATATATAAAGTTGGTTGGACAATGATTGTCAAGACCAGAAATGGAATGTGGAACAACGGTGTATTGGTATTTCAGTGGCATAAACCCACATAACTGAACCCTCGACCTCCCGTGGGCTCTATCCACAAGAGCCCAGGCTTCTCTGCCACCCAGATGATCTGTTGGTGCTAATGCCAGGTAATCCATACTATTTAAAGCTAAACTAGACTGATGGGGACGGCCTTAAGGTTGCCAAGTTCTCTAACTGACTACCTTCGTGGATTACTGAAGGTACCATGTTCTACTCTTTCCCAGACAAATTTGACTTATGATTTGCCTTGTCACAATCTCTCTCACACTTTTCTCTCTCTCTCTGTCTCCCTCTGTCTCTCTCTCTCTTCAGCCTTCCTCTCCTCCTTTCCACTCCCTATCCCTCTCCCCAGTACCCATCGTCCCCTCTGATGTTTCATACCCTTCTCCTTTCTACTGCTCCCCCTCCTGTTCTCCAGCCCCCTTCTTCTACACCTGTCTCACTCTACTCTCCTCTCTCCTCACTCTATCACTCATTCTAGCAATCTCTCAAACCAACCTTGCGCACACTAGGTAGCACTCTCTCTTACACTAACCACCCGCCTGCACTCTGTTCCAAAATCTCCATCACATCCTGAGCACTCTTCTCCATGTTCCATCCTCCGCCTGCTTTCTCGGTCCACTACCTCTCCTTCTGACCTCACCCGAGCAACCTTCGTCCACTTCTGGCACAACAGGTCTTTCATATCTGGGCCTTCCTGTTCACCTGTTTCCTGCCTCCTATTGGTTCTCGCATCCACCTGACCTAGCAGGGAAATCTTCCTGCTCTATTTCCCCTGGGGCTGGTTTACAGAGTCCAACATGTTTAAAGCCCATTCTTATCACTACCCCCCCTTTTGCCACGGCAGCATCTGTAGTGTTACTAAAGCCTTGGCCCCCAATTCATTTGCCGCTCAGGTCCCCGGCCTACTCTCCGGGGAAGTCCGCTTTCCGTCTGGTACCGTGCGGGTGATAATGGGAGCAAGACTCCGATGCAGCGTTGGTGTTCCCACTTCTGGGAACACCAACTCTCTGCTGGTGAAGCACTGCATTCTGAGTCTAGTAGTCCTCCAATAGAAAAGAAAGGACGTTTGCCAGTTATGGCGCTGCAAGGATGGGTGCAACAGGAACCGCTACCAACTTCACAGGTATTCCGGGCACAAAGAGGGGGTTCAGGGACTGAGGCCCTCGCAACCCCCTCACCCTACAACTGGGGTGAGATCGGCTCAGGTGTACACCCTGGTAGATCACCTACCTCAAGTCAGGGGGTCCATGTCTCTGTCTGACAAGGTCAAGGCCCTCACCCTGTTACAATTTTAATGTTGCTGATTGCAACATATAACATTATATAGTGCATCTGAACCATGCACTGCAATCAATAAATGTTGGATCACGTTCACTTGATAGTCCCAAGAGTCTGAATTCATTCAAATGCATTTGATTATTAACATCTAAAGATACATCTAATTGCATTACATTATGACAAAGTTGTAACTCCATTTTCATTGTGGGTGATGTAGTCCCTAAAGCACTTTAGAATGTATGCATGACATATTCCTTTATGACAAGGATACACATTACAAACTAAGCGAAACAATGGTTTCAGTTACTGATATAGGCTTTAAAATAATTGCTGCTATTACCATTGAACTGAATTGTGTTTGGATATGCTCCTACTAGTTAATTGTATGCACACTGGGGTAGGACCACGGTTGTGGATAAGCATTGTGGGTAATGTGGTTATAAAGAGTATCCAATGTTATAGCAAGAAAGAAAATACAAACCTGAACCATGTGATCTTTTTGCAAATAAAAGGAGAGATATTTGGGCATCAGACACTTCTTGAGTACTAGGCAGTAAATATGCATGTGCTTGCTTAGTGATTGGTGCGAACCTCTAAGCACATGTCAGTGAAACAACTACACTGCAGCTAATGTAGGAATTATGGGTAGTTCGTTTTACATCATCAAGGAGAAGCATGCAATGAGGTTGTTGGTGACTGACTATTTATAGAAGTAGAAGGGAGGGAAGTAATTCCAAATGTTGAGAAATAGTATTGCAATGATGTGCCAATGAGAATTTATTTTGTATTACCAAGTTGTATATGATTTCATCTAGTGTGACAGGGTCATGACCCTGGCAGCTAGAAAAAGGGGCCCCCTGACCTGGGATGGGCAGTCTACCAGCATTAATGCCTAAGCTGATCCTACACCAGAGGTTGGGTGAGGGAGTTTGGGGGCCTCAGTCCCTGCCTTCCCATCCCCGAGTAGGCATAGTATGTGTCTGTTGGTACGGCTCTCCCTTCCACAATGCCCGTCAGGCACTTTTCTGGTCAGAGTTCGCTTTTTGGCTTTTTCAGGAAAGCAACTCCCAGAATGCAGCTGGGCGCAACCAAAACAACCCAGACATGAACCAGGGGAATGAAATCAATACCATAAGCGGATTGGACTGGTATTTTTCTTTACAAACAGAGACCCCAGGCAAATAGTGAGCGAGAATGGACTGCAGGCAAACAGGAGAGGTACAGACATTGGCCCTCTAAGTGAGCCGGTTCGAAAATAACTTCGAGTCTGCCGGTAGGGTCTGTGAACTACCGGCAGGCCTGACGTGCTGGTAATTCTGCCTCCTACCCGCAGATTTTTCACAGAAGTACTGGCACCGTCAGTAACAATACCGGTGCTTCAGGGTTTCCATTCCTGTGGTGTCCTATGGGACTCCATGGGAGAGGGAATTTACCCTTCCTCCACTGCCTGAAATATCCCGGTAGCACCAGGATATCAGGCAGCGGAAATGGTAAGGCGAGTCTGCCAATAACCCGCCAGTCGCACTGGCGGGTTATCGGCAGACTCGTAAATAGGGCCATTCCCTCCAAACCGAATTAGAAGCAAAACTCACAGAGACAAGGTCCTGGTCTATTTCTACAAATCAGAGCAACGATCTGGACATCATATCTCACAAAGTTTTTCAATGCAGCCATGGTGGCAAATATTGTACCCCAGATGTGGACACAGGCAGAAATTGTGCCTTTGTATAAAAAGGGTGGTAGAGAGAGCATGGGGGAAATACCGCCCAATATCATTACTTGATGCGCGAGGGAAGATATCTGCAAAGGTACCTTTGTACAACCTGGAGGCCTGGATTGGGGAAAAGGATATCTTGCATTACCTACAGGCCGGGTTCCGGGCAAATATCAGTACAGTTGATCAATGTCTATGACTGGGTCTACTATGTGATAAATATGTGATGCTGAGAAAAATTATACTTTAAGTCACATTTATTTACTTAAAAACTGCTTTAGAAAAAGTCCCCAGGGTGTTGCTATGGAAGATTCTGCCAGCCCTTCAAAGGGCAATACAAAGTTTATATACAGGACATGAGGCCGTAGTAAGATGGAGTGCTGATGGTAGGGTGACTAAGAAATTCCTGATCCAAATGGGCGTACGCCAAGCATATGTACTTGCCCCCAATTTGTTTTGCATTTTTAACAATAACATAATTCATACATTGAAGAACTTAGCCTGTGATGTGCCGATCCTAACTGGAGAACATTGTCCAATTCTAACGTTCGCGGATGATGCTGTACTCTTATACCTGACCCAGTTAGGTATAAAAATAATCTTAAGGCCTTTGAAAAGTTTTGCGATGGAAATGGGCTTTCCATAAATGTGGGAAAAAACAAAACCATGATTTTTAGGGCACACAGAACCAAGGGGCTAAACAGACTCGTACTATCACTCAAAGGGGAACAGGTTGAGCAGGTTAAAGAGTAAGACTACCTGGGTATACTTTTTACAGAGAAATGCAACAGGTCTTCTCAAGTAGCTAGGGCAGATATAACACTTAATCTCTATGGTGGCGCTATTGCCAAGTTTGCTCAGGACTATGGAAATGGTGCAGTAAAGGTAACCCTGGAAGCCTACTCGGCCCAGGAGAGGCAAGCAGCACTTTATGGGGCCGAGCTGTGGGGCGTAATCAATTGCAGTAGTTTAGTATCGTTTATTTGTAGAGCGCACCAAACCCTGGGGTATCTGGGCGCTTAAGCAAATATTGGTTCTTACAAGAGCAAGAACAAAGACGCAGTAGAGACGTAGCTTGTTGACAGGGGTTACACATTGGTCAAACATGCCAGCATTATAATAAATACAGCAAGGCAATACACAGTTGGGAGACGAAGCAATTTACAGAGCTTAACAACAGATGCAACAAAGTATGATTAACACAGAGGACATAGTAAGTGCTAGGTTTAGAATTACTGGTCAAATAGGCAGTCTTTCACTTTGGATCTGAAGGTCCAGAAGGAGGGTTCAGCTCTGATCTTGGCCGGGAGGGCTTCCGGCGCTTAGCCGCTAACACTGGGAAGCTAGTCCCGCCCGTAGTTTTCAATTTGAATTTAGGGATGATGAGACAGTTTGCATAGACAGATCTAATAGGTCTGGTGGATGAGTTCCTAATGAATTTATCAGTCAGGTATTTCGGAGCTGTGTTTGAAAGGCATTTGTGCGTGATTTATTTTAAAATTTGTATCATTTTTACATTTGCATGGCACCATATGTACCTCTGATTCAAGGATCGTGAGCGTTTCATAACAACAACATTAATACTATAACAAGTCAACCTTAACTGTCTCCAAGCATTTCTTCGGGTATAGCAGATCTGTATCAGTTGAGGTATGGGGGGGATAGTCAAACAGGTGAGGGGGGGCAGGGCCCTGAACCAGCAAGGTCTTCTTGTGGCTGTGATCATTTGCCCCAGTGGTTCTATAACTTTGGTTGCTGATCGGTTGTCCGTAAAATTGTCCATATTCATGGGGGCTTGTCATCTGAGGGGTGAAATAGTGACCCTGTGAGTTCTTTCCAAGCTTCAAGAGTCATGCTCGAGGCATCCGTCGACCTGGTGACACTGTCTTCCCATGCCTTTGTTTCGGCGTGCACCCACCGTTCCAGCTCCCTGTACCATGTCCTATGCTGTCGTATGGCGGGTTTCTTCCAGGACATTGCAATTGTCCTTTTTGCCAATATACACATAATGTCCATTAATTTAGCCAGGTGTTTAAGTTTGCGCGGTCTGGGGTATGTTCGTAGGAGGCACTCATCTGGGGTCCATTGGTATCTAGTCGCTCCTGCCTTTTCACTTGTCTGCTGTATGACGGTCCAAAAGGACTGTGCTTTGGCACAGGACCAGAACATGTGAATCAAGTCTGCTCTATCCGCTCTGCACCAGATACAGGTAGATTGTAATTGGGTGTTAAACTTCGCCATCCTGGATGGGGTTAAGTATGTTCGATACAGCAGGTTCAGTTGCATTTGTCTAAACCTATGGTTTCTGGAGTCTGTTTTTGGGAATGCAAGGGCCCTTTCCCATTCCCCGTCAGTTAATTCCCGGCCTACATCAGCTTCCCATTTACCTTTCAGTTCCGCGCTATGTGGGTTAGGGGTGTCACTCAGGTGGCCGTAGATCTGTGACACCGGCTTCCGGCCCTCTCCTAGGTTATACAGCAGCGTGATTAGTGGGTTGGGGTCTGGTTCCTCTGGCCACGTTGCCCACTTGTTACGTGCTATAGTGCGTATTCTCTGGTACCATAGGAACTGCCCTGTGTGGATGTCAGCCTCTTCTTGTACCATCTCGAATTCCTTAAAGGAGCCGTCCTCGTACAGGTCTCCCCATGTGTATACCCCTTTCCTTACCCAGCTCCTAAGGTGTTGCAGATCTGTGTCATTTTTGCACATGTCTGCAATCATTGGTATGTCCGGGGAGTAAGTGTGCTTTGCATGATCAAGCGCCTTTGTTCTGTTCCATACTTTCCTTCCCAGGGTGGCTAAGAAGGGGGCCCTACACAGCAGCTGGTGGGGGGCCCAAATTAGTTCTTTCAAGTGCATCAGGGAAATCATGGGCTGCAGCAGAGGCGTCTTTGATGTATTATCGTCTGCTAACCACTTGGTCACAAAGCTAATTTGCGCTGCCAGATATTATTTCTCCAGGTTTGGGAGTTGGATTCCCCCCTGGCTATATGGTAGGACTAAGGTGGTGAGCGCCATCTTGTGCCTGCCCTTCCCCCATAAGAAGTCTCTAATTATCCTTTCCAATAGGTGAAAGAAAGGGGCCTTGATGTAGAAATGTATATTCTGAAACCCATGTAGAAATATGGGGAGGACAATCATTTTAATTATTGAGGCTCTGACCATCATGGATAGGGGAAGTTTCGCCCAGAAGTCCATGGAGTTTCGCAGAGTGGGGATTGCCGCCTTGTATTACGTTTGTGCATTAGTTCAGGGGTGTGCATTATATTTATTCCGAGGTATTTGAACGAGGTCACCTGTCACTATATCCCCACTGAAGGAAGTTCTTCAATGTCCTTGCCCTTGAGGCCCGTCAGGGGGAAGAGACAGGACTTTATATTGCTGAATTGTATGCCTGAGACCTTGGCAAAGTTATCCAGGACATCTAGCATTGTGGGTGCATTATTGTATGGGTCTCTAACGTATAGCAATACATTGTCTGCATAAAGTCAAATGATGTGGACTACTCCACCTATGCGAATCCCTGCATCGAAAAATTGCTTCCGAAAATAAATGGCAATGGGCGCCAGTCCCAGTATGTAAAGCATGGGGGATAATGGGCATCCCTGCCTGGTGCCCCTGCATATGTCCCACACCTCTGATATGTGTTTACTGGTCTTCACTCGAGCTCTAGGTTTAGTATAGAGTATCTTGACCCATCTAATGAACCCGGGGCCGAAGCCGAAACCCACCAGGACCTCCATCATCCACATTCCAAAAGATGGAATCAAATGCCTTAATGGCATCCAGGGATAGCAGTCCATATGGTTCCCTGCTTGCATCGGTTTGGTTTATGACATGTTGTAGTCTGCGTAAATTCATGGCAGTGTTTTGGCTCGGTATAAAGCCACACTGGTCCATGTGCACAATTTCTCCTATTATTTTAGCCAGTCTCTTTGCCAGGATCGTCGTTCATATTTTCACATCATAATTGAGCATGGCTATTGGTCGGTAAGAATCACATTTATCCGTGGGTTTGTTGGGTTTAATAATCGGGATCAGAAGGGTCTCCCACATGCCATCAGGCAATATCCCTCTCTCGTGTGCCTCCTGAAAGACCTTGTGTAATACGGGTGTTAGGGAGGTCTCTCATGCTTTATAGAACTCAGCGGGTAGCCCTTCACTCCCAGGAGCTTTGCAGGTGGCCAGCGATTTGATCGCTTGAGTTATGTCATCAGCTGTGATGTCTGCATCTAGGGCCTCGGTCTGTTCAAGGGATAGTCTGGGCAGCCCTATCTCCTCCAAGGTTTCTAATATTTGTTCTCGGGGAACCTGATCTTCGTGGGAATACAGGTGCTTGTAAAAGCACTTAAAGGTGTCATTTATGCCCTGTTGTGTTCGGGAGTCATTGCCTTCTGTGTCCTGTATTGTGGTGATTGTGTGCCTCGGGTGTTCCTTCCTGCACAACCAGGCAAACAGTCTGCTCAGCCTATCTGCTTCTGAGTGCGCTCTATTAGTTTTAGTGGTGTAATCGAATTTAGCTAGCCTGTCCCATGCTGATGGGCATTTACCTCGGAGTTCTTTGGAGGCCGTCCCTATAAACACTTATCAGAGAGAGGACAACCTCAGTCTTTCGACCTCGTGTTCCCACTGATCCAGTTCAACTCGCAGCTGCTTCCTGATGCCTCCTGCCTTCGTTATGATTTCCCCCCTTGTTATGCCCTTTAGGGCTTCCCACATTGTACTCACGTGTTCAACACTTCCCGTGTTCACCTCTATAAAGTCGTCTATGAAGTCGTGCAGCTCCTCTCTAAATGCCAGGTCTCCCAGGGTTGCCACCGGCATCCTCCACATAGGAATAGGGGGTCTAGGGCCGGCGTGGTTCCAATCTACCAGGAGTGGCGAGTGGTCCGAGATGGTTCTCCTCAAGTGCTGTGCCTCCTCTATTTGTGATAGGTGTTCCTTACTTATGAAAACATAGTCCAATCTCGTATGTATGTCATGTGGGGACGAGAAGTATGAGTAGCCACGGGTGTCAGGGTGCAGCTCTCGCCATGTATCTGCAAGGTCTAACCTGTCCATTAGCAGGGTCAGGGCTGTCGTTGCTGCTGATGGGTGCCCTTCGGGTGGGGCTGGGACCTGTCCAGTTCCGGGTTATGCACACAATTAAAATCCCCCCCCCAAAGAAAGATGCCATGTCTGTACGGTGTGATTTTAGCGTACATTGTATTCAGGTGCGCCGGAATGTTATTGTTGGGAAGATAGGAGTTCACTATACATATCTCCTCTTGCTCTAGCCGGCCCCACATTATCACAAACCTTCCTTCCGGGTCTATCTCGGACCTCATTAAGTGGAACGGGAGTTGGGGTGAATCCAGGTGTATTTCCCCTGTTGTATTTGGAGTAGGTGGTTCCAATTCCTTGCCCGCCCCAATGTTCGCGTAGTTTAGCCAAAGAGTCCATCGTACAGTGCGTTTCTTGTAACAGTGCTATTTGCACTCCCTTTCTGTTTAAATAGGACTTGATTCTATTTCGACGTAAATAGGTTCCTAAACCTCTCACATTCCAAGTCATTATTTTTATTTTAAAGGCCATAGCGGTCTAGAGGGGTTTCTTTTGTTCCAGTCCAACAACCGTCCACGTTCTCCTCTTTTTCCTCCAGTTTCAGCCTCCCCTCTCCCCTCCCATCCCCCCTCACTCCAGCCACTATAATCATTGGAGACTGTTCAACTAGTGTAACTCTCATTTTGTTAAATGAGGAAAAACAACAAAACAACTTCAAACTTCACTCTTGGCCATCCGGATCGGGTGGTGTGTAGGTGGGTCGCCTGCACGGCTTCCAATGGGGTGGGTTGCTTTTCTATCGCACGTGTGGTCCATCGAGCTCTTGTCTGATCTGGCTAACTCTATGGTAAGGATCGAATGTAGACTAGTTGTCTGCTTTTCTCCATTATTGCTAGGGGATCCAGTTTCACTTTTGTATTGGCGGGTGCATGATCACCCCATATCTGATTTTGATGGTTCTTCATTGTCGTCTGCTAGGTTATTATGCTCAAGCCACATATTTGCTGCGGCCGGGGTTTACAGAAAAATCGCTTTTCCTTTATACAGTATCTTGAGACGGGTAGAGTAGCATGTATTTTAGATTAAGCTTCCGTAGTCTCGCTTTTATAGGGATGAAGGAGTTCCTTGCCCGCTGCACTGTGGGGGTATAGTCTGGGTACATGACTATTGCAGAGTCTTTTCGCCGTATCTCTCCTCCTTCTCTTGAGTATCGCAAGATTGTTTCACAATCTCGGAAGTTTAGTATTTTAGCTATAATTGGGCGTGGGTGCAATCCAGGCGGGGGCTGTTTTTGTAGGGATCTGTGGCCCGCTCTACCGAGAACCCCTGGGAGACTTTCCCTGGACCTATTTCCTATTGCAGCAGTGTTTCAATAAATTCTGTCGGATCAGGTCCCTCCAAGTCTTCCGGGACCCCCAGGATGCAGATGTTATTCCGACGGGCTCAACCCTCAGCCTCTTCAGAGTGCACCTCCAGTCTTGCTACTTTTTGTTCCAGATCCTGGACTTTTATCTTCAGTTCCTGCGTGTTCTCCACATTGTCTTGTAGGGTGGTTTCAGTCACCTTCACCCTTTCAGTTAAGTTTCGGGCGTCTTGGCGCATGAGCTGCATGTTCGATTTTACCTCCTCTATTTTACCCTCAATAGATGTACGGAGTGCTGCTATTGCTTGCAAGACTTGCGTGTGCTTGAGGTCCTCTTCTTGTTGGAGCAGTTCCTCCGTGGCATCCCTATCTTGTTGCGGCTGCCTTTGGGGCCTGACAGTCATGAAGGAATCCATCGTGACCAGTTTCAGTTTGTTTTTGGGGGGGAGACATCTTTCTCCTTCAATCTCCCAGCCTCCTATAGCAGATACGGTTTAACGAGTATGCAGTTCTTTCAGGTGGCCCCTTGCTTGTGCTATGGCCCTTAAATCTCCGGGAGTGTCAGTCTGGCCCAACTTCCCCAATCGGCAGTTGTCTTGCGGATTAGGTTGTTGTGACCAGCTCAAACTTACTTTCCTGATGTCCAGATCAAATGGCCGGGGTGCCGTCCAGGCGGCTTCTTTTCTCAATTTTATCTGGTCTCTGCCTTCTGTATATCCTCTGCCTTGTGGATCTTGCCCCTCTGTGGGTCTACGTCTAGAAGTGTGTTTTCAGAAGATCAATTACCGGTTAGCATGCTGTCGCCCCCTTTATCTACGAGTGGGTGCTTCTACTGCTTGCTGCTGGTTTTCAGGGATTGCGTTTCTCTTCACTTGTGCTCGAACCCTTTCCAGGGGTGGAGCCGGTCACGGGAGCCCTGGGGCTGTATCAGGGCGGGTTCCGTCTCGCTTTCTGCTTCTATGTGGGGCGTTATGCGAAATGATTGTCCTCAGTTGCCTTTGGTACAGGCAAACCGGGGCTCATTGTCCGCTGCTGAGAATTTCTAGTAGCGCAGATATAGCTGTTGGAGCTGCTGCACCAGCTCTTGCCTCCCCAGTCCCTGGGGGTCTCCTTGCCCCGTACGAGCTCAGTGTCTGTTCTAGGCCAGCCCATAGCCCGTGCCGTTTCGTTCTCCCTTTCGGGCCTGCGAGCCTTGTTGGTTACCCCAACTGAGTAGGTGATCATGTGGGGTGTCCCGCGTCCTAGTTATATGAGGTATGAGGGGGGGCCGACCCTTTCCTCTTCACTCCCTGTGGTTTTCTGGGGCCAGAATACACTCTCCTCGCTCCGGTGATCTCTGCTTCCTCTCCCTCGGCCTAGGCAGCCGTCGCTGGTGCCTTCCCCCGCGCTCCGCTCCAATTCAGCCAGCTGGCCAGCCTGTTTTCTCGATGCCTGGTGCCTTCCGTTGCTCTTCCCATCAGAGCTCCTCCCCCGACGTTGGTGCTGCTGGCCGCGGTTCCTCGGTCTTCAATTCCTGCAGCCCCTCAGCGCGTCCGTATGATCTGGGTTGCGGCCGGGGGTTCAGCGACCCGCCTGGTCTGCTCTGAAGGGGGAAAAATGCTCCCCGATGCCATACTTTCCAGAGTGAGTCATCTGCCTCGTACCTATTCCATAACGGGCGCCGCCATCTTGCGGGTCACAGGGGCTCAGCTACAAGTCCCGTGTTTATAGTCTTTCTTGCTCCGATTCACTTCAGGAGCAGATACGAGTGTTGGAAGCTGGTTCCCCTTCGTGGATGTGTGGTTTTTGTCTCTGTGCAGACAATTTTAAAGCGATATTCCAATCTCCATAAGGATCACAGACCGGAGCTCCACGGAAGCCTGTGTTCACTGCATGCATGCTGGCCACGCCCCGCATTTGTGCATGATGACTAGTGTGTGCAATGCTATTCTGTTGCGTACTGGGAGACAGTGTACATCGTGCCTGAAGGCGGTGATATGATTAGACCGTGGGCTATTTAGTGCCGACCTGAGTTCGTTATTCTGAAGAACCTGTAATTTATTGAGGTTGCGTTCAGAGGAGCCCAAGAATAAAGTGTTGCAGTAGTCCAACTTTGGTAGAATCGATGCCCTAGCAAGTGTTAGGCAGCAGTTTGTCGACAAGTAGATTTTGCACGCATTGATCAGCTTGTTGGTGTACGCTGTTGTTGAGGCTGTGATGTGAACTTGTTTTTTGAGGGAAAGAGTAGAGTCTAGGTAGAGACCTAGTGTTTTGACCTCGTTGGCGACTTTGATGAGGTTCCCATCAATGTTAAAGGTCTTGTATTTTGTATCAAGTCTATTTAGACGGGCTTGAGATCCGATGAGCAAAAGCTCAGTCTTGTTGTCGTTAAGGCACAGGCTGTGAACAGCCATCCATGCCTGGATTTCCAGGTAAATCTTGTTGAGCATTTTAGAGTCTCCGTCATAGCAGCCAGTCGGAGAGACGCAAGAGCCCTGTGGGACTCCACAATGGATGGGTAATGGATCAGCAGATGCTGAGGGTATGAAGACCCTTGTTGTTCTATTCAAAAGAAAGGATTGGATTCAGCTAGCAGCATTTGATGAGAACGACGCAGCGGTCATCAAGTGTTTGGTTAGGATCTGATGATCAACGAGATTAAACGCTGTGTAGAGGTCCAGCAATAAGAGGATAGCCAGCTTGCCATTGTCTTTGGCGTCATCCATTTGGATTTTTAGGTGCAAAAGGGCAGTTTCTATACTATGCCTTAGTCTGAAGCCGGATTGGTGAAGGTCCAGCAGGTTGTTGTCATCAAGATGTTTTTGGATTTGTAGATATGCTGCTCTGTCTAATATTTTTAAGAGAAAAGGGACTGTTATAATAGGTCTGTAATTGGTGGTTATTTTAGGGTCTAGATTGGGTTTTTGTGAGGCGAGGCATCACCCAAGCCTCTTTAAGATTGATAGGGACTGAGCAACTTTCGAAGGATGAATTAATCAGTGCAGTAATGAAAGGAGCTAGCTCTTTGGCTCCATCCTTGAAAACCGATGCTGGGCAGGTATCTCCCTGGCATCTTGAAAGCTTTAGTACAGAGATAATGTTTTCGACTTCTTTTGCTGTGACTGGGGAGAAGTGGAACAGAGGGCAAGAAGGGGGTAGGTGATTAGACGGTATGCGAGAGTCAGAGCTCACCGCGAGGCTATTCTTTTTTGGCTCGATTTTGGCTTGTAGTGTTTTTTTTTATCTGACGAGGCCTTTTGGATGTTGGCGCACCAGGCAACACCTTTGATGCAAGCTTCAGTTGGTGGTGCATGAGATTTCAGTTCCCTTACAATGATAAAGAGTTCTTTAGTGTGAGAGTTTGCTTTTAGAATTCTGACATTTTACATCTCTCTTTTGGGGTAGAGAATGGCTGTGTTGTAGGTGGTATCGGCTAAGATAAGTTGTTCGTTGTTGGGGATTGACAGATTTTTTTCTCCAGTTGGCTTCAGCAGATCTTTTCACTTTGCCAAGTGTTTTTAGCTTTACTGTGAACCATTTATTCAAGTTGGCTGAGGGTTTCACCTTTCACAGTTTGAGCGGGGCAATTTTATTTAAGGTTTGGTCCGGTGTACCGTTGTACAAGTTTACCAGGGAGGATGGGTCCTTGTCCTGGTTATTGAAGAGGTCAGTAATAGGCTAAAGTAGCGGTAGTAAGTTGTCTAAGGTAATGTTGCAATTGTTTCTTGAAATGAATTGTGCAATGGTAGTCTGACCAAGCGCAGGGGGTATTGTTAAGGATTGTGGTCTTGCATTTTAAGTCTGCCAGCCAATCCAGTGTTCTTCTCTTATTGTGTGTAGGTTTCTCGATGCAGTGTTTGAAGCAGAGTTGTGTAATGGAATTTTCTATGACTGTGGCATTGGAATCATTAGTGTTGTGCAGGCCTAAGTTGAGGTCTCCTAGCATTACAATTTGAGAACCTGGTTTAGTGTTATGAGTCAGGAGGAGGGTAATATCTTCCTCGAAGGATGAAATAGACCCTCGAGGATGGTAGATGAGATGTGGTAAGAGGGTCTGAGTGGCTGACAGAGGGAGTTTCACTGATAGAAGTTCTGCTTAGGGTAGGTCTGCGTTGGAGAATTCTCTAAGGCCCAGGTGTGCTTTGGCTACGAACACCACTCTGCCACCTTTGCCAGAGGCTCTGTCTGCTCTGATAATTGTGTAGTTGTCAGAGAGCTAGTGACAAGGTTGGTCCTGCCGCTGGGTGTAATCAAGTTTTGGTTATGGCAAGGAAGTCTAGTTGGTTAGCTAGGATGAAGCCTGCTATGTCAAGAGCGTGAGCTAGCAGGAATTGTGCATTAATGAGGGCTCCTATGAGAACTGGCACATCCTCTTTGGGAGAAAGGGCGGGGGCGAGGTCAGCTTTGTAGGTGGATATGCTTGCATGTAATAGTGAATTTATGTCGTTTATGTGTGGTTGGCAGGGTACTTAGATTGGAAGTTGTTGAAGGGATTGAGTGACTAGTTCGGGAGGAAAGTCTAAGATTCCTTATAAGACCAGTGACAGGATAAGAAGCATGGGAGCTGTTATGGGATATAGGGTCAACCATTTCCCTGAAGTGGGTGGGTAAGAAATTCAGGGATGGTAGTGTTAGTACAGGGAATGGTGTGACTTTCGGGAGAAAAGGAGTAGGGCAAGGGAGAGGGTGATGGCGCGAGCAACCCATTCGGGCAAGATCATGCCCTATTCTGATGAATGCGCCAGTTGCGCAAGGCACAGCCCTTGGGTTGGAAGTAGCCATACTTATGGTAAGTAGTAGGCAGTAGATTAACTATAAGCAAAAATACATGAATTAAGAATTGTTGGGGCTCCCTAGGAGCACCCTCAACATGCTTGTTTTCACAGAGGTTTATGTATGGAGAATTGAGTCTGTGCGCGAGTTAAAACCCTTACAGTATTGGATTAGGGTATGGTCCTCGCCTAGTCTCGTAATGTTTAGACTGGCATTAGAAGATATTTTGTTGCAGGACGGGAGGCTGTTCCCTCCCCTATATGAGATACTTAAAGGATGCTGTGAATACACTAGGTTGTTGCGAGTATTGGAAAGAACCTTAACTCGTAGACCAGGGGCACCGACAAGGATCAGGGAAGTCTCTATGTAGAATGAAGTAATTGGATCCTTGGC
Source organism: Ambystoma mexicanum (assembly GCF_040938575.1). Lineage (NCBI taxonomy): Eukaryota > Metazoa > Chordata > Amphibia > Caudata > Ambystomatidae > Ambystoma > Ambystoma mexicanum. Next base: position 850,117,811 of record NC_090932.1, on the reverse strand, counting down.
TGACATGCTAAGTACTAAAAGGGGAAGGAAATATTGGGACGGGAAACAGACTCCTGGTTATGAAAGATACCTGGACTTTCTGTCGCCAAAATTTTCTAGGGCCTCATTCCTGAAAGTTCGGGTTGGCAGACTAAACGTAGCTAAAGTTAAGCATACATTGAATAGCAATGCCCCCAAATGATGACCCTCATGTAAGAATGAGATTGAGACTGTAATGCTCTGATTACTTACCGGTAATCTTCATTACTCCTAGTCCTACTCTTCCTCGTCACAGTACTTACTTCATGAGGCCCCGGCCTCCGACACAGGACCTTCTTCTATTTCTTTAAATTCCTATAACTCCTCCCCCACATCCACGTCACTCAGTTTCATATTACCAAGCCAGAGCATGGGACCTTCCCCGCAGGGAGGGTGAGGAGGGTCGTCAGTACTGTGACGAGGAAGAGTAGGACTAGGAGTAATGAAGATTACCGGTAAGTAATCAGAGCATTACCTCCACGTCCACTCTTCCTCGTCCCAGTACTTACTTCATGAGGTATACCAAAGCAGCAACGGGGAAAAGGTCCCAATGAGAAACAGAGCTAAAAACAGTGCAGCAAACACACCCACAATAACTCTTAATTCACATCCCCACAGATAAAACTCCAACCACGAAGGAACCAACCCCCCGAGTGGGAGAAATTCAACCCATAGCGGCTGCCATACAAATCTCTTGCAGAGAAAAACCCTCCTTGCATCGGCCCAGGAAGCCGCCAAACCCCTGGCGGACCGCCCCTGATCGTGCGCAGGCACAGGCAGGCCAAAAGCCATATAGGCACTGGGATCACAACCCGGAACCATCGGAAAATGGAAACCACAGATGCGTTTTGCCCAGCCCCAGTCGGACCACAAGCAATCAGAAGACTATCAGATTGGTGGGAAAAAGCAAACCTAGCGAAATACTCCAACACGTCCCGCCGGACATAATGTTAAGCCAAGCCACCACCTCATGCATTCTCGGATCATAAAAGAAGTCAGGGAAAACCAGATCCTGAGAGGTATGAAAACCGAGATACAACTTAAGGGAGGAACTTCGGACCACACCTCAGCAGCACCGAGTCTGGCAGCACCCTCAGGAAAGGAGGGTGACATAAGAGCGCCACAATCTCCCCAAGCCTACGTGCAGAAGGGAAGGCAATAAGAAAAGCAGATTTCAGTGTAAGATGTTTCATATCAATCTCGGAAAAGGGCTCAAAAGGAGGCCCTTGAAGGAACCATAATACAAGAGGGAGATCCCAAGGGGGAAGCCCTTTATCAGAACACCTTCAGAGTGGAGGGTCTAAGAGCATCCCTTATGTACTCAACTACAGGATCTGAGAACCCCTGAGATGTCAACCTAGACTGAGCAATAGCCACACTGCCCATTGCATCCAGTGGATTTCCAACCGCAGATCCCCTTGAAGGGGACACGGCCACCTTGGAATCAGCCAAGGTTCCTAGACCGAAGCTCCAACAGAGAGGGGAGCCAACTCCGGCGGGACCAGAACTGAGCTAACAACAACACAGTCACCCTGGACACTCTGATGCGCCAAACTACCCGGGGCAGAAGGGGAATAGGCGGAAAGGCATAAAGGAAGACCCCAAGGCCACTGTACAGAGAGGGCATCCATTCCCCAATCCCCCCGGCCTGAAACCGAGAGCAGAAGAGGCGAACTTCTGCTGAGGCCGGGGATGCAAACAAGTCTAGAACCGGGGACCCTAATCTGATACAGGTCACTGCAAAGACCTGGGCCAACAGGACCAGTTCCGCCGAGGAGTGAAAACCGGCATCTGAGAAGATCCGCTTGAACATTGCCCACCCTTCTGATACGTGAGGCCACAAGAGACACCAGATGAGATTTCTCCCAGGTGCCTATCAGCGCTGCCAGAGCATTCAAGGAACAGCCGGAACCCCTTTTGCAGTTGACATATGCCAAGGCCGTCGTATTGTCTGATCGGATCAAAACCGCCGACCGTCCAGCAACTCCTTGTAGTACACCAGAGCTTGGACAATGGCACAACTCTTGCCAATTGGATGATCGCCGGCTCTCCCCAGATCTCACAACCCTTGAGCTGAGAGGACCCCCAATGTAGACCCTTTCTGCTGGCGTCGGTAGTAAGAGAGGCCACAGGAGGATGGACCATGCACACCTCAGCCTGTAGACCTGAAACCCCCCGCCACCACAGCGGGGAGACTCGCAGCGCTGGGGACACCGAAAACACAACTACGAAAGCCGAGACGTCGGAAACCAGTGGGAGAGAGAATAAGACACCAGGGGACATAACCGAAGACGGGCTCAAGGAACCGAAAAAAACGCAAGACGCCACATGCCCCGTAATTTCAGCAACAGGCGAGCCGAGACACACTGCTTTCTGAGAACCCAGCCCAGACCAGCCAGCAAGCGCCCCCCTCTGCACAACATCTAGAGTACACTCTCCCCAGACATCCGGACAAGCAGTGCAGGGTCTTGAGACCCATAAGCAGTTGACACATCCTAGAAGGCATAGGGACCAGGAACACCCGCAAGTAGAAAACTTGACCCTGAACAGGGAGAGGAACGGGCAAGACGGTAAACCACAACAATCCTTCCTAGAGAACGGATCCCATGGCCAACTACTTGGACCGTGAGCTGGGTACCAAAGTCCTAACCATGCAAACCTGGACAGGAGGAGACAGGAACTGCAACCGATACCCCCCTCCGGAAGGAGCCCATTACCCAGGAAGCCGAACCCCACCGGTCCCATACACCTCAGAGAAGATAGGGACGAGGAGCCAGGGAAAACCGCCAGTCACCGCACTTGCACCAGAGGAAAATCACAGGACGTTGAAGCATGCCTGTGCCACAATATAACAGCATGCTTGTCAGCCCACAAAAAGATCCGATTTATCCAAAGGAAGATACAGGACAGCCCAGAAGTCCAGCAGACCAGGGCCCCCCCAGCCGACAGAGGAGCCACCAGGCTGGCGTCAAAAGGGCAGAATACTGTCACAAAGCAGGGCAAAGCAATCCATCCCGGATAGCAGACATCAAAGGCAACCCCCCACCTAGGGTATTCCTACACTGGAAAAACCCACTGAAGTGACATCCCCCTCCACAGGCACCAGGGGCTCTGAGAACCCCTCTAAGCACAGACATGTGCCATATCACTTCCCACAAGTCTGAGAGGAGGCGTGAAAGCAACACGTCAGCACCGGAGGACCTAGGCCCTAAAAGAAGAGACACTGGGAACCCTCTGAATGGCCATTACTTCCATGATGCATTTTCTATAATTCCATGCCGGACAAGGGAAAAGAGAATCATCTCCTTTGACCTTCCCTGGTGCAGTTCAGAGGAAGAGGACAAGGAGTCTGCGTCCATAGCTAGTACAGACGCAAAGACACCACTAACTCGCCACATTACTGAGAGGTGGCTTGAGCCCTGTATCCAGTAGCTGGTAGCCCAAGCTCTAAATTGTTCCAATGCGTCGGTCTAGGAAGGATGAAATGCCGAGTCAGCACCGCAGAGACTCGAACCCAAAGTGTAGACTATGCCAGGCCGGTACCCTTCAGGCCGCTTGCAGACCCGTCCAAATATGCGCTGTTTTCACAGGCTGCACGCAAAGAATGCAGCCAACATCCGGTGCATCCTGGGCTGCGTGTGTCTGAGGAGCGGGTAGTATGTGACATGCCTGTGACAGAACAGAGCCCCAGCACTTTCAAAGACTCTCTGCCTCTGTCACCCCACGACAAGAAGCAGAGAGGCCTTCACAACAAAAAGGGAAGGCTAGGCCATACTGCCAAGTGCTTGCCATTATTTCCAATAAAGATGTGTATACAGAGCACGAGGAAACGGCATGTTGAAGGAGTCAAGATGGCCATACCAGCAGGAGAGGGGAAAAATATCAAGCACAGTCCTCCCCTCTCCTTACCTTCCCCCAGAGAATGCAGCTAACATCCGGTGCATCCTGTGCTGTGTGTGTCTGAGGAGCGGGTGGTATGTGACATGCCTGCGACAGAACAGAGCCCCCGCACTTTCAAAGACTCTCTGCCACTGTCACCCCACGACAAGAAGCAGAGAGGCCACACAACAAAAGGGAAGGCTAGCCCATACTGCCAAGTGCTTGCCATCATTTCCAACAAAGATGTGTACACAAAGCACGAGGAAACGGCATGTTGAAGGAATCAAGATGGCCATACCAGCAGGAGAGGGGAAAAATATCAAGCACAGTCCTCCCCTCTCCTTACCTTCCCCCAGAGAATGCAGCTAACATCCGGTGCATCCTGTGCTGTGTGTGTCTGAGGAGCGGGTGGTATGTGGCATGCCTGCGACAGAACAGAGCCCCCGCACTTTCAAAGACTCTCTGCCACTGTCACCCCACGACAAGAAGCAGAGAGGCCACACAACAAAAGGGAAGGCTAGCCCATACTGCCAAGTGCTTGCCATCATTTCCAATAAAGATGTGTACACAGAGCACGAGGAAAAGGCCTGTCGAATCAAGATGGCCAAAACAGGAGGAGAGGGGAAAAACATCAAGCCCAGTCCTCCCCTCTCCTTACCTTCCCCCGGGCCATGCAGGACCCGGGACACAATGCTCACGCTGCGGTCCGGAGCCCAGCAAAGAACCGAGCGAGGCAATCCCGCTCAACTGTGACCCCAAGCCCCGCAGGTGGCCCAGGAGCAGCGCCGCACCTGAGGGAGCCGAGGGCCCCGCCACACAGCCCCCCCCAGGGGGCCAGCAATCGGTGCTCCCCAGTGCCCCTCACCGGGAAGAAAAAGTCCAACCTGCCGGAGGCAGGAAAAATTAAACTGAGTGACGTGGATGTGGGGGGGAGTTATAGGAATTTAAAGAAATAGAAGAAGGTCCTGTGTCGGAGGCAGGGGCCTCATGAAGTAAGTACTGGGACGAGGAAGAGTGGACGTGGAGGTAATGCATTTCATCATATTTTTCCATCATATCATCCTATTAGAGACATCTCATACCTCTATTTAGACTCAGAGCAGTCGGCTCTGTAAATAGAGCTCGAGCACTGTGCACTTATACAAAAGAGGAGTTAGCTGTTCATTCGATAGTGAAATATTAAACTAATGTATGGTAAATGAGATCATGTTGCATTGTTTAATTTAGTGCTCATGATACTAGCGGAGAAGACTGGGAACCTGATCATGTTTTTTGTGTTTTGATATGGGTTTATATCACTACTGGGCATCTTATTATTTTTGTATTACTAGGTATTTTAAATCGTAAATTAGACCTTTTGTGGGAATTTAAATGCAATTGTGTGATTATGACTAATTTCTGTAATTTTTATTTTATACTTTGCTGTGTACCTGTTTGTATTGTATTTAATACTGTTATGGTCTGATTAAATTGACCGAATGAAAGTTGAACTGACTGAAAACTCCCCAGAACATGACGAACCCCACAATGAATACATACAGCATGAGCAGCTGGCAACTGCCCGTCAAATGGAGATTTAGAAAGTGGCAGCAAAAGCCTTTCTGGAGCCTTCCAGTAATAGCCGAGCCAGAGATTGGTCAAAGGCAAGGTTTGACTAGAGGGACCAGTTAGAGCTGTGAGGAGTGTTGGAAGAGGGAAGGCTTTTCTACAAAAGCCCAGCCAGCCCATAGGACAGTGTTTGGTGTTTGGGTGAGATCAGGTGGAGCAGTGGTGGATGAAGGGATCAGACAGAGGGAGGGTGGTGGACTGAAGGGTTGAGGAGATTGTGGTAGTTTTCTGAAAGAGAGCAGGTACAGTGTGCAGGACAGAATGATAGCAGTTGGGTGTAGTGTAGTAAAAATGTGTGGGTGGTAACATGTAAGTGAAAGAAAGGTAAGAGATAGAGAGGGGAAATAAGTGTGGCAGAATTTAATTTAAAGAAGGTGTGAGAGGGAGAGTAAGTGAGGGTGAAAGTATGAAGTAGGAATAGTATTGGGGAGGTCAGAGAGAAGAAGGAAGGTAGTTTGAAAAGACAGGCGGAAAAAGTGTGCAAGATCCGAAAACAGGGCAATGGGCATAGGTAGAGAGAGAGGAATAAGAGGGAAGAGGAGAGGTGCAGGTAGTGCGTGGGTGGCAGAAGTGAGGGGAGAGGAGAAAGGTAACTGGATAAGCAGGGGAGAGAAGATAGAAGAGAAAGGAAGAGGTACAAATAGAGAGGTACGCAAGGAAGATCAAAGAGGAAGGAACGATTAGTCAGGGATAGAGAGAGAGAGAAAGAGAGAGGGGAGAGACTGGAAGAGAAATCCGTGGTGACATTGGGCAGTCTAACAAACCAGAGGTATCCTTTAAAATTTCCCAGAGGGGACTACATAGAACAGGCTACATCCTTTCAGTTTCCCGGTCAAGATCAGAAAGACCTAGATAGTAGGGGTTACATTTTGCTTTAGAGAACATCAGGAGGTAGGTAAGGGACGCCTGGGCTAGAGACGGAGGAGCCCATTGGGAGGTCGTTTCAACGGCCCGGTTTTCCTAGACCAGTTCTTATATACTTTAATTAAAAACCTTATCGCTACTATTTTTCTGTGGGGATTTATGAAGCCATCTGTGACACTAGAATGATAGAAAAAGAAGTCCTTACGGAGAGTCCTGTAATTGACCAGATTCGGAGGTTTACCCTTAGAGGAAGAAATGCAGAAAGGAACTCTGAGTTTTCGACGTGTATAACTTGTTTAAACTTGAACACATGTTTACCTTAGCAGTCTCTCTGAGTGGCTGAGGGACTTTGTTGTTTCCCAGCATTCAAGCAAACGTATACAGCAGTATGTGCTTTACCAGACATTAGTGATAGTCATAATTATGCAGCTTTACTATTTGTATCTTTATACAGGATAGATAAATTACATTCATTTAAGTTTCTTCCTGAATTTTTTTTCTCAATGGTATAATCAGCTCCTAAAGATGGGCACTGAAGCTAGAAACTCTCAGAGGACATTCATTTGGTTCAAATATCACATTGTGATTATAATTGTGAATGTAGCTGATGAAGGAGCTACCATATACAGATTCGACATGACATAACATTTGTAAACTTACAATTAAAACCATACTTTGGAATGATTCTTACTTTTTGGACACAACTTAAATATGTTTGAAATGTGTTAATGTTTATTAGTACCCGTCGAGAGTCAAGCAGAGTGCAACACGCATTCTGATTGGCTCTTGTTAGGTCCTTACACGGCCGAGAATCCTAGCCACATTGTCCTCGGCAGGGGGGCGTGGCAGCCCCTCAGCCAATGAGGAGGCTCGAAGCTGGGCCATCCCCGTTCCGAGCCCCCCCACGGCTGAGAGGCTGCCTTTGCCCCCTGCCGGGGACTCAGGTAAGCTTTGTTTTTTGTTTTTTTTTCTTTCCCTTCCCTCTCTCCTCATGCCCTCCCCACCCCACTTACCTTCTTGCTTCTGCATCCCCGGTGGGGGACGATGGCAGCCTCCAGCAGTGTGGAGACTCGGAGCGGGGCCATCCCCGCCCCACCCCTCCACACGGCTGGAGGCTTCCATCGTGCCCTGCTGGGGACTCAGGTACATTTGTTTTTTGTTTTGTTTTTTCTTCCCCTCCCTCCCTTCCTTCTGCCCTCCCAACCGCACTTACCTTCTGCTTTTTTTTTTTCGGGAGCAGACGCGCTGGGAACTCTTCTGTTCCCAGCGTGTCCGCGCCCGATGGGCGCCATGGAAAGGGAAAAGTTAAACGGACTCAGTTTTCCTTTTCCCGGCTGCCATTTTCTTGGTTGTTTTTTTTTTTTTTTCTGTCCCGAAACGCTGCAGAGTTTCGGGACATAAAAAAATAGCTTTTAGTGCCCTGGTCTCACATATATTGCGGGCCGGGGTACTAATAGCAACATGACCCTTGTGGCGGGGGCATTACCAACTTAGGTAATGCCCCGGGGCCTACGTTAAGGACCTCACTTTGCTCGGGCCTATAACTATGGGCCCTGGTGCATTACCTGAGTCGGTAATGCCCCCGTCGCTCGGGTCATATTGCTTAATTAATGGTGAGCACACTAAAACCTGTCCAACCATTAATCCACCCTACAATAATCAGTCTCATCAAATGACCCCATTGCCAGACAATAGTTTAAATGGATGACCATTAGATTCACAGTTACTCATCCCTTTCCAAAGCTTTGCCTTTATATATTAAGGTACTCACCCATTGTGAGGGATTGCTATCAAAAGCAATGGGTCAAACGTCTTTGCATCAAATGGCCAGGTATTAATGCCACTGCACAGGTTCGGGAGGGCAGCCTTGTTGATGCAGCCGCCATGTTGCACTCTACTTTTGTTCACTGGCATTAAAGGGGAGCCAAGTGTGCAAGCGCAGTACAGCATTGATGAACTCGATTGTCAGTCACCACTCCTGCTATTTGCAGTGTGATCACAAAGCTTGCTTAGAGCGGAGGGGTGCAGGGACGCTGCTGCATAACACCATCAGGATGTCGCGGCCCACACGCCACCACCCTGTCCTTGATACCCTAAACAGCAGGTCCAGTGGGACAGACGTGGAGAGAAGACACTGCAGATGCCCCATGAGACACTCATGGTGTCCCTGATGACCTCTGCCTGACCTAGCTCCTGTATCCTGCTGCTGCCATAGGCAAGTGGTAAGAGCAGAAGAACAGAAGCAATTCAAAGTGTTGCTAAGAGGGTGTGGGCCTCCTGGTGCAGGCAGCTCAAAAGGTAAATAATCTTAGGGGGGGCAGAACCACATTTTTCGCTCTCCTGTATGCTGCCTGCTCTGGAGGGGATCTCTTTCCCCCACTGTTCACTTTCTGTTGTGATCTAGTAATTGCAGGAGATGATCCAAACAATTGGCATACCTCTAACACCTATGCATTCAACTCTTGACTCCAAGATTGACTTGTTTTGCAATATCAAACGCTGTTGAGCTGTCCAATGACACAAAGTCCTCTACATCTACTTTATCTATAATAGCCTTAGATTGTTAAGTGTAACAATCAAGGCAAATTAAGTTGCGCCTTCTTGTTTAAATCCTGACTGTAAAGGGTACAATAGGTCATTGTCTCCAATGATTATTTGGTGCTGTGTGACTGCAACTCGTTCATGAGGTGTCACAGGGTGGGGGTGATCGACATTTGATGCTAAATCATCATGTTCTAGAGCTGGTTCCTTCATAAGGGGAATTTATATTAGTAAAACATTTAGAATTTAAGTTAGTCTCACAAAGTAAGATTTTCCACTTCACCTGCCCCCGGGAAATATTGTGTGCAGATTGTATTGCTGTTATATTATGAGATAATGAATATAGTAATGTAAATTGATCCAAGAAAGTACCTCTTTCGCATCGGTCACCAGTCCACCCAGGGGGACAAGCACATGCCCCCGAAAGTTGGTCACACGTTCCTCCATGGCTACAGTTGCATTGTGGCTCACAACCTTCTTCCAATTTTCCATGTTCACACTCTGAAGGAGGAAAACATATAATGTCATCATCATCTGGGGAAAGTTAATGTATTTTGATAGGATAGATTGGATTTTCAGATCCAGTTTGACTCGCCAAGTTCATAAACTGCACCAATCCAGCCCTTGGGAGATTTGCACTTGCCACTCATATGGTTGCAAGTACTCCTCAATTGACAGATACAGTACTGCAAACATTGTGCACCATACAAACCCAGTGGGCAGGCTGTGAATGTACAATATCACTATTATAATGATTTCACAAACATACATGTCTTCAGGGATTCATTAGGCACCTGGCCATAAACAGAATTAGTATGTATTATTTAGTATTGTTTTTATTTTTTTGTTATTGAGACAAATAGTTTATTACAGACGTGTGTCTTCACATCACATGCAAAACAGCTAACAAATCCTTCAATCTGTATATATATTTCCAGCAAGGGCAAAAGGTTAAAGAAAAAGAATAAGAACAAAGGGAGAAGCGTATTTGCAATTCTAAAATATTAAAACCACTTGTTCACTCCTAAACTCATTTTATAACCCAAAATCGAGGGGTGAATATAAAACTATTACACCAGTTCAAATGCTTCACCTTAAACCTTTGTCAGAGCAATCGTCATAGATACATTTCCACCTGTTAAAAATGATACCCGCCAGTCGTCTGCTGTAAGAGTTTGCCTAGCTTCAATCAACCTTCCAATGTGTCTAATTCTTAGCATTGTGAAGCCAGGACAAACAGTGTTATATGCTTTAAAGTTTCTAACTCCTCTCCCTTAGAAGAAAATCTACAACTAGGCTGGCTCTAAGTCTGTCTTTTTATATACCTCGGGGTCATCTTTGACTCCACACTCTCCTTTTCTCCTCATATCTCCAACATCACTAAAAGGTCAAACTACCAACTGCACCTACTCAGAGGTATTCCCCTTCTTCCCCCAGAAGATTACTGTCTATAGAGCTCTGGTTCTCTCTAGACATGACTACTGCAACAGCATCTTTCTAAATCTACCTGCTTCTACTCTCCGCCCTGTGCAACTCATGCAGAACAGGATTGTGAGACTTGTCCTTGGCCTCAAGCCCTGGGATCGTATCTCTCCAGCCCTGAAATCTCTTCGTTGGCTCCCAGTGGCTGCATGGATTAAATTCAAGACCATTTGCATTGTCCACAAGGCTTTGTGGGGCCTGGGACCAAAATACCTTCAACTGTCCCTCTGTAAATATCTTCCCACTCATGCTCTCTGCTCCTCTGCCTCCATCTCCCCCAGGGTCAGTCGCTTCTCCAAGCAACAAGTTGGGGGTAGATCTCTTTCCTCAGCCGGGGCCTCCCACTGGAACATCCTCCCTGCCACTCTGAAACTTGAGGAGAACCACCTACAGTTCCGGAAGCACCCCAAGACCTTCCTCTTTGTTTCTGTCTTGGCTCTTCCTCTCCCCTGCTGATCTGGCCTCTTTGGCCTCTTTAGCGCCTTCACCTGCCTACCCTCTGATTTCGGGCCCAGGCCCCTGCACACCCAACCACACACCTGCACTGCCTCCTGGCAACCCTTGCACTTGGGTATGTATCTGTAACCCTACAGTCCCCTTACATGCACTTATCAGACTTCCCTTGTCTGCACTTCAAAGCTTGCACTTGCCACCTTGTTGGCTGCACTACCAGTTTTTGTTGTTCTTATCCCTTGCTCAGCACTTCCCACTTTTCCCCTCTCCCCTGCACTTGCACGTTCTCAATGTCACTGAGCTTAGTAAGATCATTGTTTTGTCCCCCCCTTGTTCCCCTTCCTTGCCTCATCGCTCTCTGAAACATTTGTGTATGAGCGTGATAGAAATAAAATATCATATACCATTTAAATTTGCTTTATAGGATATATGTTCATTCGACCTCATGAATCTATCTCTCATTAATGGACATGGGTCTCTAATTAGATATTTCGGTAAAGAAATATATATGCTTTAGATTGCATTCCACGATTGGCATTCAGACAGTATTTATTTTTGATTTCGATCATCTAGATCCAATCCTGCAGCCATAATGTCTTTTTTACATATTATATCATAGGTTATTTATAACGCATTTAATACCCAGAGGTTTCTAAGCACAGACCCGAGGATCAAACCTGTGTTGCTCTGTGTCGTCTTGCTTCCAAGGCAAGCACATTGCTGCTGAGCTATCCTCCCAAGACGAGAATAGTTGGATTTGTCATAAGTATCTCCTGGTAAGTACCCATTGCTCTAGAATAATAATAATAACAATAATAATAATAATAATAATTTGGCATTTATATAGCGCTACAAACCCTCAGGTATCTGAGCGCTGCTTATTATTACCCACGTGTGTGGTGCTCATTTTATCGACCTCAGAAGGATGAAAGGCTGAGTTTGGCTCCTCCGGGATTCGAACCTGTGTTACCAGGCTCTGCACAGATGTCAAAGCGAGCGCTCTACTCGCTGTGCCACTTTAAAGATTGGGAATTAGCTCCCTTTCCCACGTGCCTTTTCTAAAAATGCATCTAATAAGGAAGGGCAGAACTATACATGGTATATTTCCAAAACAAATCAAGGGATTTCCATATAGTTCTTGCATACATTGATATTAAACCTCGTTCATATTGTATTATTGATGTCGGAACACCTCTGGGTAATCTCAGAAGTCTTCTCCAAAATGTGCCCTCCAATGATGCCCATATTTTACACAAAGTAAATAAGAATGCCTGTGCACTATATGTTAGTGTTGAAGTGACTTTCATTTTATCAAAAGACAGTACAGGCAAGATCGGGAATTTCCCATACTTCATACGAATTAGGGAGATCTGAGCAGTCAAGCTCTTGACCGTGTCTTTCAACTCCTGAGCAGCCTACGCTGGAGTCCGATGGAGGTCTGGTCAATCAAGACTAGGTCATCTGTGTAGAGGATCCAGGCCAACTCCTGGTTACCAATTCTAGGGGGAAAGGATCTGATGGGGTTTAGAGTGTCCGCAAGGTCAGACGGGAAAAGATTAAAAAGCGTCTGGACCAAGGGGCATCCCTATTTCAGCCCTCTATACGTACGGATCTTTTTAATTAAAATGCCTTGGGCATTTAATAATCTGATCTGAACTTTTGTGTTAGTATATAACAACATTATTGCTGATAATACATCAGACTGACACTCCCAGGCCACTAGATTAGACCAACTAACTACTGTATCAATGCTATGAAATGTGTTTTTTAGGTCAACAAAGGCCAAATATATTTTTGGACCATTTTTTAAATCTTTTCATTTTAAAACATTCAAAAGAAACAAATTACGTCGGTCCCGACACCCCTTGTAAATCCTGTTTGCAGTGGATTTCATCTTTTTGTCTCTTTAACCCATTTCTGCAGGAAAGATACAATTAGTGCTGTGAACAGTTTGCCCAATACATCCTGAAGGGTAATAGGGTGATAGTTGGCAGGATGAGCCCTGTTGCCCCTCTAAATAACAGCACTTTTATAGCTGGTCTCCAAGACTTCAGTACATCTCCTAGCTGTACTATCTGGTCAAAGAGTTTGCCAATAAAAGGGATCCAGGCTTCCAGGGCCTTCTTCATATTTCATATTTGTAATAATGTCAGGCCCGGGCCCTAGACAAATTAGCATTGTTGATCAATGATTTTAAGTCAGAAGAATCAAATTTAAATGCTCATGGAAATCATGGGTCTCGGTAGAATATACTAGTTACATGTTTCAAAAGGGGCAAATCATTTCCCATAAAATGAGACCCAATCTTCATCCATGACTACATTTGTTAGGACAGCTGCCTTAGTAGAGATCTGATTATTTAATCAGTTGCCACGTTTGCAGCGCTTAACATCATTTCACAACCCGACAGAAACATTTCAGCCTTGTGGAGTGACAACCACTTCTTATACTTGTGTTTCCTTTTTCTTAGCCATTCAAATCTTTCATAACTCTCTGAATATTTCATTATCTGAAGATCCTTCAGTAACTGGTTTTTTTCTAGTGTTATCCACTTAAATAGGAGTGTTAGGTAAAACATTCAATTTAATTCCTCTCTATCGCTTACCCTAAAATCCCAGAGCAGTGGAACATAGTTTACCTCTGTTGAGTTACTCTTCGAGTGTCCGATACATTTTATCAGTTCATCAATCTCCTGAGGTGTCATACGTAGGCGATTGCTTCCCTGAGAAAGGTCTACATTGGGCAACCAGGTTGCATTTTTTTTGAAACCCGTAACTTCCAGTAGTGCATGGTCACGGTTTCCCCTGGACATCACTTTAAATGTTTTTGCGATATTTACTGTGTTCCTTGAAACAAAGAAATAATTCAAAACTCTCAAGTGTTTGGCCATTAAGCATGTAAAAATCCCTGCTGTTCATTGCATTACTCCATGTTTTCAATCTCTCGTATCCCTTATTCACCAAGCCATCAAAATCATAAATGATCATTCCATTTTTGTGAATACAAAACATGTTCAGATCCCCACGAATGATCAGGAATAAAATATTAAATTACTTAGTGAAAGTGTCATTAATGTTCATCAAAACGTCCAAAAGTACATCAGAGGCAACATCCTTAGCATTCCAGTACACCTTGAAAATCAAATCCCAGCTTACTGTGTTTGTGGACTCCTGATTGATTTTACAAAATAGTAATTGTAAAAAAAAGGGTTAACATTCCACATTTCAATAACTGTAATCTCAATTTCTCACCAAAATCAAAAGACCCGCTGCAGGTGTCCCACGAGTAGCTTTGTATGCAGGATTTAAATAGACACCAAAGCCGTCTACTACAGAGGCCGACTGCAACCAGATTTCTTGCAAACACATTATTATCAAATTTCCCCGATATTAAAATCAGACTTGGAGAATAAATGTAAGAATCCCCTGGTGCTCCATGAGCCCATCATCCAGTCACTTTCCGTAGCATGCACTTGTTGTTATTTGGGAAATCGGACTGTGTGCGTGTTCATCGTTGGGCGTTGTTTAGAATCGAATAGATGGCCTACCGAAATTGAGTCTTCTTTGATCTTGCGAGCCTCATCTTTTCCACAATTGAAAGTGATTTTAAATCCCCGTTTGTGATTTTACTTGCTGGACTTTGGTCTTTTATGCCCTACCCCACAGAACATTTATTTTTCCTCTCTTCTCTCAGGGGAACAGGCCCTCTAAGCTTCCACACGTGTTTTCCTTAGATTGAGCATTTGTTTCTTATGTCCTTAAAGAGTCCCATTTCTAGCTGTAGAATCAATCGGCTCAAAACCCAGTGGAAGTAATAATGGGGCTGCCTGTAAAAGAGATGATTTAATCACGTTTAAGCTTAGATGTAAAACCACTTTATCTGCTTGGTATTCACTCACAAATTCCACAATTTTAATGTTTTCCATGTTGACAAATATCTTTTCTGGAATGTGATGAAAAAATCTAAGCACATTTGAACTATTTAAAATGAAACCATCCTCCGCTGACAATAAATGCTCCAGTAACAGAGTGTAAGCCCACAAGCTGTTCTCATCTCTTAATGGGCAGCCGGCGGGTTTCTTTTAGTAGTAGAGTTAATGGTCGAGCAAGAAACGTCACTTTCATGATCTCTATGTATCGACTTAAACTTCAAGTCATCAGATAGGCTCTTTTCTGCCAAAGTGTGGAAAGAGGCGCTTGTAGCAGGAACGGAAATCTGTGATCTATTCCCGTCTTCTTCAAATTCAGCAGCCTCCGAATCATAATATTCTAGAGACTGGAGATTCCCGTTCTCAATGTCTTCCTCCTCCATATCGATCCTGTTCTTCAGCTTGGTCATTCTCCACTTCATAATCCATCGTCAGACCACCTCTAATACTCTGACTGTTCTGGCTTGCCTTAGGACCCCGTCCTAAAGGCATTTCGTTTTTATGTTTAGAAAAGACTTGCTTCAGAAATATTAAGGATCTAAACAAATTTCACAAGACATTTTTAGCTTCGTTCAAATTCCGATTTTTATGTTGCTTGATGTTTTTTTTTCTTCATTTGTACCACGGCTTTTGCACATTTGCTCAAAAGTTTTCTTTTCTTTCGCTTTTGAAAAATAGGAAAAGGGGGATCCATAGATGTTGAAATAAACCCTGGGTACCTCTGTTGGAGCATTCCTGCCCTTGGCACATTCTCCTTCTACAATCATGGTTTCAGGAGTGACCCCTCCATTTGACACACTCAGCATGATACTTGGAGCCTCTCTGTGTTGTAAGCTCACTCTACTTGGGGGTTTCCATTCTTCTCTGTGTCGCACCAAAGATGACTGAATTTATTGTGCATTTGTTATACTTCACATCGCCATTATGAGCAGAAAAATGGGGTGCTATGTTATGTCACCTGGGGAAAAGTCACCAGGTAGGCAACTTTTTTTCCTGCACCCCTAAAAGCATTCCCCCACTTATTCTAGGACGGCTATCATTTACTATTACATACTTGAGTCATAGAATATTTGGGTAAAGGGCTTGATTTTCTTGGCAGAGCAAATTTGGGAAATGTCGCGCCCTGGCGACTATTTCCCAAACGGCGCAATTATTGAATACCTGAACATGTATACTACTTTTACTGGTGGGGCAGTATTAGTAGATATGCAAACTTGTTGGTTTAATGTAAAAGAAAATGCACATTTTTACTGTGCCCCTTTCTCGTTAGAAAACACCTGCAGACTGCACTTTCTCTCCTCCTTCAATGTCACATCATCTGTAAGAGCTTAAACGCTGCTCACAAAATGGAGGAAAACATTACCAATAGAAAATGCATACAAAAATGTTCAGAATAATATACATACATATGTTTTTATATTCTTTTCCCACAGCTGGAAAATAAGCAGACAATAAAACCTACAGAGTTAGCAGCAACCTAATTCATTTTCAAAAAATCTATATGTCCCTTTAAGGTTAGAAATGTCACTCGTACGATGCTGAGGCGCATGGCTTTACACCAATTTGGTGGTTATGTGTGAGATTGTATACTGTTATGATATCAAGCAGGATCGGATTGGCCCCTCGGCCTTTCGGCCCATGGCCATGCCGAAATCGTCCCTGGGGAGTGGGGGCTGGTTTCTGGCCATGTCTGGGCTGGTTTTGAAGAAAAAAAATATTTAATTTTTTCGATTTTTTTATTTTTCAAAAAGCCTTTCATCCATTATTCTTAGGTCGATAAATGAGTACCAACACAGGTCGGGTGATATTGTATGAATATTTATTTTATTAAAAATAGCTTAAGCGTAAGTGCTATACAATAACATTATCATTTGGCCTTGGACGTATGCTTGGATTCACAGTGATTTAGTGTACTTAGGACCAATGCTATTGGATTCCACTTCCTGTTTTGTCATGGGGTGAAAGGTCGTGTTTCATCACTCCCTGGGATGTCACTTTGGGGTGGGGTAAAATGGCATCACTTCTGTTGATGTCATCAGAGGTCAAGGGTCGTGAGGCGAGGGGTGGCCACTTTTTTTTGGGTGACCGGGCCTATTTCTTGTCCCAGTCCGACCCTGATATCAAGTGTTTTGTTATGCCCTGGTGTGCAGTTAAAGTGATTTAATATTGATGTGCACGCACGCACGCACGCACGCACACACGCACGCACACACGCACACACACTTTCTGTATTATAAGACAATTTAATTTGGATTTTATTTTTTAATTTAGAGATGAAGGATGCGTTGCTACTCTATTGCCCCGGGTAAGAAATGCTAACTATTTTCAAATATTTATTTGAATTGGAATCGGAGGATGAGAATGGTGAAGGCATGAAAACATTTAAGGAGTGTATGAAGAACCACGTCCTACAGGCAAACAACAGAATAATCTGGACCAATCAAAATCAGGCAATAAGGAGTCTGATAATTTCGCAAAAGGACTTCAGGCATAGCCAAAGGCACATGGGTGAGAGCCAATCAGAAGATCGGGTTAGGCCTAGGCAGAACCCCTAGCAGGGGCCAATCAGAAAAGTGTTAGGAAGGAAAAGAAAGCTCTGATCGTCCAGCGGCACATCAAATAATAAGAAACACTGGGAAAACTCCATGTGTGAAAGCACAACAAGCATGGATGCTTACTGCGCAAACATGGAATCAGAGCACCAGAATATATGTCGGCTTCTGCCAATGACAGGTGCAGTCATGAGTCTGTTGACGAGGATAGTGAACTACACATATTAGCTGCAGGGAACTTGGGTCGGCTGTCCACAGGGCAAAGCCAGGCTGGCAGACCGTATGCTCAGAAAGGCTCAATATGGGGGCAGATATTCTTTACCAATCTAAATGGTAAGACAGAAGCCTTGGTTCTTCAGTGCTTATAGGCTTACTTGTGGGCAGCTGATTTGGATTACCTCTCTTAGTGTCCTATGGAGATTCCAAGGAAGTTATTGATGACCTAGAAAGGTTCACGAGTTCAGGACGAGTCTGATAAGCTCTGGGTTGCAAAGGTTTCCCAGCAGGTCACCCAGGCTCTATTGAAATCTCTCAGTGGTTGGTATCATTTAAGGACCTACAGCGCTCATCTGTACTCCTGATGCCTTCGGGGGCCCTTGGGACTAGGCTGGAGAACTGAGTGTTATCCCAGTTTCTGGGTAGAAAGAGCAATCCAGTAGATGCAGAAGATATATAATCAGAAAGCCAGTCCCCCTACCTTGTTCTAATTCCCGACTATGCAGAGCTTGACAGCAATCAGGAGAACTGCAAGTACTGATTGGCCCACGCTAGCAAACCAATCATGGAACAGGAAACTGGCAATCCTGCACATAGGATCTAGCTTAGTCTCATCAGTTGATTAGCTTTCACCTTTGATCAATCAAGAGCCAAGATAGAAACTCTTAATACTTTGAAAACATTAACAATTTAGTCAGTTTCCCCCAAGTCTGCCAAACTCACATCACTCCCATTGGTCTCCACTGACTGTGATTGAGCGAACGTTTGCACAATGCCTTTCCAGCATGTCATTGAAGGCCTGGATCTGCGGTAAACTGCTGCATAATGGCTTAGTCTTTTCAAATTGGATGATCTTGAACAAACCGTGGCTTAACCTCTGGGGATTTGGTTGGTAGAACGCCCTCTTGCAAGTTGGCAGCCTTCATTGTGCTGGCCAACGTTAGGTCAATGTCCAACACTATCCTGCAGTATTGAAAGCCCTCCCACAAATCTTTGGCAGACAACTTTTTCTAATGGCACAAATAACAGTGTATGCTATGCAAGTATTATCTTAGAAGTAAACTGTAAAGCAAACATCCCTGTTCCTGGAATATTTACAGAAAGGCACAGTGTGATAGTCATACTACTGCATGAGTAGATTATGGAGACTGCCTATACCTCAGACTTTCTCTTGCAATGCTAACATAAGCTGCAATAGTTGCATGGCAGGGAAAATGTTGCCCCTGACTGCCAGGGGCCAGCAGAATTAAGCACACAGTCTTATGCATAGTTCACCAACTCGTCCATTACCACTGACCAAGCTTCATCTGTCAGAAGCACAGAATCTATATTTTAGGAAGAGCCCTAAGATCTTCAAATGCTTAAGACAATTTTGAAACCAAAATTCTGCAGAGCGTTTGATGGAGAAGTGGAAGGAGCAGTGGAGGGTGGAGGGGCATGAAGGGTCTTTTATGTATTTAGCACATCATCTGTAGAATTGTCTTCCCAGGAATCTTCAAGACATTCACACTGTTTACTTCTTCAAAATGTAAGTTACACTATTTTCCATTGGGGCATTGACTTTTTATAAAATATCTTTTGAACTTGAGTATGGATTAAGCATCACATATGAGTGCTTAGATGCCACATAGCTGCAAGTGAGTACTCCATTAATCAAACCTAGGCACCTTAAATAGCTTTATAAAAGCCTTGTATTATTTCATCTATTACCATTGAAATGGTGCATAACAATTCTTGGACCATCGAGGGAAAGCTTTTGGGCATCATTACAAGTTGGGCGACATCCCGGCGGAAAACAAGAATACTGCCCAACTGAATAACCGTCACCACCACTTGGTCTGGTGGATTTACCGGCGGATTACAAGTGGTAGTGGCGGTGTAATTCCCCATTATTTTTGAGTTCATTGGACTCAATGAGGCTTTTGGTGGAATAACCGCAGTGGAATTTCTGCTGCAGTAATTCCACCGATTCTGTCGATTTTTTGGCGGTGAGTGGCAGAATTTACCTCTAGAATTTTCCAGGAGGATAATCCTCCACTCCAGGCCCGACCTTATAATTTGGTTTAGTGGTAAAATTGGCAGTAATGGAGTTACTGGCAATTTTTCCACTTACCGCCATACTCGTAATGCGGCCCCTCTTATCTTGAAAGGTTATGCTGGCTAATGAACCAGGAATAGAGTGATTGTTGATGCTGCTTGTTTGTTACCACATGTTGTGTTTGTGAGTGTG
This sequence comes from Ambystoma mexicanum, assembly GCF_040938575.1. Classification (NCBI taxonomy): domain Eukaryota; kingdom Metazoa; phylum Chordata; class Amphibia; order Caudata; family Ambystomatidae; genus Ambystoma; species Ambystoma mexicanum. The sequence goes on along the minus strand of NC_090932.1, from coordinate 850,098,040 downwards.
CGAAGGGGGAGAGTGTGCGCATGCGCACACGTGAGTGTGTATATGCAGACTCAAAAAGTTTAAGCAAAGCCAAACGTTCTGGCTTTTCAATAGGCCGGAATGAACGGCCATTCAGTTATTTTTTATTGTACAATGTTCTGCAAATGGATGCAATGTAATTAATAACGTCACTACTAGTGTTAATTATTTATGCAGAAAAGTAACAAATTAGATAAACAAAGTAGTTTAGTTGAGGACTGTGCGTGTGGGATGCTGTATCGCTAAGAAACCATGGGTTTGAAGACACTTGGTTAAGTGGTTTTATAGCAGCAGAATCTGCTTAAGAGCTGCCCTAACACATTATCATTGCCAAAGAAGCTACTGCAGGCAGGGTTGGCTCTTTCGATCACCTAAATGCGACAGTAATCTAGAGAAGGCTCAGGTGAAGAGCTGGAATTAGCCCGTTTCATTTCGGATAATTGATTTTGGAGACAGATATGACTGCTCTAAATCACCTACATGTGAAAAGCATCTGAAAATCACAGAACAATTGGAACTGGTCGTGATTGTGCCGTATATGTAGCTATTCACAAATGTCAGAAGAAAGTGGCAAGGCCACACAGTCTTCCTTTAACACGCTATTTCTCATACAGGCGTCTATTAGCAGTGCTATGGACACAACAAAAAATGGGTATTGCCTACTTAGGTACACGAACCTGTTTATATTGAATCCCACGTCACCACAAGGTGCCAACTTTCCAATGCGTGTGAATTCTTTTGCAAGGCACCTTGCTTTGGCCTGCACAGTCTAATGTTTGATAAGTGTTTCTGTTTCAGATACATGCCATAGCCGGTAAGATGGCTCAGCGGGTTAAATACTCCTTACTGTGATCTCTGTTTGATCTGCAGGTCACAGGTTTGAATCCGGCAGAGGTCAGCTCACCCATCCTTCTGAGGTTGATAAACGAGTAGCAATTTTGATTGGGTAATAATAGTAATGTATGTAAATATGTCCTATGTAAAGTGCTTAAGATTAAAGCACTACATCAATACGTATTATTGTTCTCCTTCACAATACAAATGCAAAGAAATACACATTTCAAAAGAAACATCAAGAGCGCTTGTTTAAGAAAATGCAACATTTGTAAATTGGATGATATAGAAACGAAGTACACTGAAGGTAAAGAAAAAATACTATAATTCAGCTTGGGATGTGGCATATAGCAGCACCTAGAGGCAATTGGATTTGTTTAGTGACGATGTAGTGCTATTATTCTAAATAGCTAACCTTGCTGGCAGGCATCTCCTGTCCATCCTGCTGCGCAGAGGCACTGCCCAGTCACAGGATCACAGCTTGCCCCATTGTGGCATGTACAAGTCTGGCTGCAGTTTTCACCATATTTGTTGTCCACACAGGCTGCAAAAAAAACAAGAGAATTACAATGAACATTTGGTGGACTTATGATAAATCTTTCTCAATATTTCTATCAGTCCAAACACATTGATCAGTTATGCCGGACATCGAAGGAATTGCACTTTGTAGTTCCAAAATCTATTTATCTGTTCTTATGTTTCTGTTTGTGAGGAATTCGACCATCTGCGCGGGGAGAGTGCGCTCGCCTGGGCTTTTTTGATTTTTTAATCATAAAAATTAATGATGGGAGATCAGCCTCTGAGAAATGTGCAAGGCCATTATGCGCACATTTCATCTGCTTCCCGCACAAAATGCATAGTCACATGTATTCCGGGAAGACACAGCCTATAGGCGGCATCCTCCCCTGTCATATTCAGCTGTAATGTGACAGACCTAGGTACACCAAAGCATCTCAAAAAGGGGGAAAGGCACACCTTCCTCCAGCCAGGGGAAGCCTAATTTAAATATCAAAGACTCCATGGATCTGCATTCCTTTTGTCTAATCCGGCTGGTGGCAGTACATACTAACCAGATAATTGAAGCAAGTCTAGAGGAGAGGCTTAATTGCCAGATAGACAACAGAAAGGAGCAACTAACGCCCCTCTGGTATGCAATGTGTTAACATGAACCTAGTTCCCACCTCTCTGTATGAAAGGCAGTGAATGGCCTGTCTGGGTCCAGCAGCTACTGCAGCTGTCCCTCTTCTGTTATGCATGAGTGCTCTGCAACAGGACAGACAAGGGGTGACAACTTATACCTAAGTCCAACCCATCATCCTGTATGTTGAAGATCAAAGTGTCTCTCTGATTAACTGAGCCCTCTGTGACTCTTAAATAAAGCACCGGTCTCCCTTGAAGTGTTAAGGATTTCAATTGGGTGACACACCTTGGTCTTAGCCTAGTATGCAGTGCACAATTGGAAGGCTTTCTCTTTTTATTCTACAAATTCAATTTGAGATGGCACACAACCTGTCTCACACCCCCTTTTCCAAAAACCCGGGTCACAATGGACCAGGAACCAGGCCGGTTGGTGTGAATGCAATATTTATTTATTTTTAAAATTCAAAGGAAATCATACACATTTTAATACTGGGCAGCAATCACCAATGGGGTGATGATTACAATGGAAACTGACCAATACACTTGGTTAACCTTCTACAAGAACATATACAAAGCACAAATTAATAGGAGCACTTTTTCTCTTTGGGTAGATAGCACCTCAGTTAAGATTTCCCCCTGCAATGCTCTCCCAAACCCCTGGGAATCGAATTTGGAGTGGACAGAAAGAAGCAGCAGAGAGTCAGGGATATTGTGCAGCAAACAGAATCAAAATCTGACCTTCCCTCATAAAATAAGATACAACGGATTTTAAAGCCCTTTGCAATGGCAGAAAATGTCACTGGGAAATTGACAAATAAATAATTAATGTACGGTTAAATCTATGAGGCAAATATGATTTCTCACGATTGCAGGAATGGATAAACACTAGCAATCACAAGGCAAGTTCTCATCAAAAGGCATACAGTTCAATAACAAGGTGAAAGTAATAACATGATGCAGCCGAATCACACGTTGGAAAGTTGCATTTTACACGGATGCAGTTTTAAATGCCACAAACGGTTTGTATGAAAAACGGGTAAAATACTCAGATTTGGAATGCGTTTTTTGTGCTGGGGAGCAGATGTATATCACAGGGACAGTATAAGAGTGAACGGATGGTTGTAGCTGAAGATGTGTATGAGATTTGCAAGATCAAAGGAGGTTCGATTTTGGCAAAATGAAGCTGTGAAAGAGAGAAAATCGGCTTGGAAAGAAAGACAGATTTTACTTAAACTAGATTATTAAGACTATATTGTTAAAGAAAGACACGGTAGGATGCTGGGTTAATTTGCAACTTGACCCTTTCACCCCGCATTCAGATGTATATGGGAATTAATTTCAATTATTCCAAATATCGCTAAAGAGTTACAAGATGGGTTGAATGAAAGAATGGCGCTAACACTAGGAAATCACAGACAAGATGCACAAAGAATTCGGATAGTAGGACAAATTACCAAGGCATGGGTAGGATGGCTTAGAGTGTGGAATAAAGATAAAAGCGTCAGAATGGGTAGGCTATGTGTTTCTATTGGATGGGAAATACTCACAGTCCCTGCTTGAGTTTTGGGATTTTGGAACAGTCAACCAGGTCTGGTCACCGCATGGCGGGCGCCCCTTACAGCAAACAGCTGGGCAATTCTAGTCACTGGATGTCACAGGTACAGCCGGATGCAGTTAGTGGGTAGCAAGCCGGTCTGGTCACAGGATGATAAAGGTACCACAGCTTTTCCCCTAGTTAATGGGATTTTAGTGGGATTTCTAGATCAAGTCCGTGCTGGGATGGGTCAGCTATGCTTTAGCCTGTCAGTGAAATCTGGAATCTGAAAAAGATGGATGTAGAAGATCAGGAACGCAGGCGCTGGAAATTCAGGAGAGAGTGTGTCTAGAGTCCTGTCAGCCACCCTTTATATAAAGCATGGTGACATCACAGAATTATATGGTAGGGCAGGCTTTAGCAGAGTACACCACTAAACAACTGGATTGGTCAGGGGTGATTGTCACTGCCTTCTTTTTAACTGATTGGACTCTTAGAGACATGACATCAGCTTTATGATGTGGGTTTACTATGTAGAGAACCTCCCAAAGTTAATTTTGCCAGTTTTGACATAAATGGCACATTTTTAAAGTTGTGGCATCTTAACAAATCACATGGGCAGGTTACATATTTTATGTAGAGTATGGGAGTCCAATTCTCACAGTTGTAGGACCTTGTTTCATCCGTTTAACAATTGTTCATTTTTAGTGAGAAATATTTTGCCTAAAATTATTTAACGCTATACATGTGTATAGATTATTATTAGGCATATCAGTATTGAAGTTCACAATGGCATCATGTACACTTTCCTCAGAATGTCCACTTCTCTGCCATTTCTGTTCCCAACATGGCCGTGAAAGCCACAAAATTACATTTACACTGTTAACTTTTTACATTTTTGTGAAGTCCAGTTGCAAAGATAAAAGTCTTAACATTTTATTAAAAACAGTCTTTGGAAACAAATGGGGCGGGCCTTTGTCCTTCACTTGGCCCATTTTTTTCTCAGCTACCACCAACTGTCATTTCAGCCCTGGGTCGGGATGGGGGTTTCCCAGTTTGATTGAATGTTTATTGCCACTTCTCCACTTCACAGGTTGGTGTCTCAGAATTTCAATTGTAAGATGCCTCAGCCCAGACCGAAGTCTGCCCAGGTAGCAGTTATCACCCATGTGTGCCCTAAAATCTACTGTGAGGGGCCTTCTGTTGCTAGCCATCCCCAAGCAGAAACCTGTTTGGGGCTGATTTCCCCCATGTAACCAATGCAATTTAAATCCTTATTTTATTTATTTTTGTCCTGAATCAGAAGAAAGCCTGTTGAATAAAACCTCCCATATATGTTTCACAGCACAACCCCCTTTACATTGCTAGATAAGTGCATTGGCCTTATCCAACATGCACTTTTAAACAGGTATTTTTCTTATTTGCAAAAGTACATTTAAACATGTGATGATTGCTGGCATTTTCCTTGCAATTTTGGGGTTTCTCTTGCATCTGAATTCCCACATTGTTCTGTAGCCATAGTTAGTTTCTTGTATGCAGCAATCTGTTAGAAACACAGATGCAATGAAATGGACATAGGCCCAGAGAGCTCAGTTTTGTTTGAAGCATTGATCTTTTTGACATTTTAAGACTCAAATATCAAGCGTTTTCTATGGCTGAAAATGAAGTTTCTTTTGATGTTTTTTTTCAGATTTGGCTGGCACAGCCTGTCATTCAAGGATTATGCTTTCTTCTGCTGAAGCACAATGTGGATATCGAAGGGCATGGCAGTGTCTTTTTGATAAAAACAATGTGATGTGGAATAGTTGAAAATAGCGTTAGGGCAGCATCCTTTTCAGTGTAAAATATTCCCTTTTCAATAGGAACGTTTTGCAAGCAGCAGAGCAGCACTGCTTTGATTAGCTTCTTTTGGGTGCACCCAAGAACACACTGGCACCTTTCTCGGTGTGCCCCCTGTTCCAACTCGCCCAATAGGGGTTTGGCAAGATGGTGCAGCCATCCTTTTGTTGCAGCAAAATGCTGTTTTGGTGCAATGGTGCTGCAAGGAGCCAGCACAGCCATTGTGCTGTTGCCGGCAAAAGCGCAGCTTGGCTATGAATGGGAATTCTGCTGAGTGGGTCAATGTAGCCCACAAATGTTTGTGCTGGGAGAAGACTTCTTTTCTCCCCTAAATCACATCCTTCGTTCCTCTGAAAGGGGTCTGCTCTGAAGGGACGCCTGCCGTAGATGCTTGACCCAGACAGGACATTAACTGTATTTCAGAGAGAGAGGTGTTAACTAGTTTCAAGTTGACACATTGTATACCAAAGGGGCATTAGTCCCACCTTCCTGTTGTCTGTCCGGCAATCAAGCCTCTCCTCTAGGCTTGCTTCAATTATCTCGTTAGTATGCACTGCCACCAGTCGGATTAGACAAAAAGAATGCAGATCCATGGAACCTTTGATATTTAAATTAGGCTGCCCATGGCTGGAGGAATGTGTGCCTTTCCCCCCTCTTGAGATGCTTTGATGTACCCGGGGCAATCACATTTCAGCTGAATATGACAGGGGAAGAAGGCACCTCTAGGCTGTGTGTTCCTGGAGTACACGTGACTATGCGTTTTGTCCGGGAAGCAGATGAAATGTGTGCGGAATGGCCTCGCACATTGCTCAGAGGCTGATCTCCCATCATTCATTTTCATCATTAAAAAATCAAAAAAGCCTTGGTGAGGGCACTCTCCCTGTGCGGATGGTCAAATTCCTCACAAGCCCCCTAACCTCAACATGTGAACCACCACACTACCGATGGTCTGGTTCGTCATCAAGGTGAAAGTACTGGCTGACGCCATCTGCATTTGCATACTGGCGGCCTGGCTTGTGCTGTATGTCCATATCTAATCCCTGTAGGGATATGGCCCAACACAAAAGCTTAGGGTTCTCCCGTTGCATGGCCATTAACCATGGCAGAGGCCTGTGGTCCGTCTGGATCATAAAGTGAGACCCAAAGATGTAGGGTTTCAGCTTCTTTATGGCCCACACGCCCACATATTCCTCTTTCTCTAGGACAGTCCAGTTCCTTTCCTTTTTTGTCAACCGCCTGCTCATGTAGGCGGCAGGTTGCTCTAGCCCTTCAGAGTTCAGCTGCGCTAACACTGCTCCAATCCCAAAATCACAGGCCTCTGTCTGGATAATTAATTCCTGACCATTGTCCAGCCTTTCAGACCTGGGCCCCTGCACAATCCATCCTTTAAATCCTGAAAGGAGGATTGACAGGTGGTGGGCCAAGTTACCTTCTTTGCTACTTTTTGCACATTACATCATTCAGGGGCATGGCAATGGTCCCATACCCTCTGATGAACGACCGGTATTACCCGGTGAGACCTAAAACGTCTCTCACCTGCGCCTGTCTGGCGAGGATGTCCTAATCCTTCAGAGCCTGTACCTTCGCTTCGAGAGGGTGTTTATTTATTTATTTGTTTATTTGGATTTGTAGAGCGCACGTCAGCCCGGGGGCATCGTGGCACTTGTTATAGACATATCTTAGTTGCATATAAACAAGTAATACATAATTTACAGGAGCAGGTATGACATTTGTACAAATTTACAGTGCAGTATATTTACATAGGTTAGCGAGTGTCACGTATTATTGTGCAAGGAAGGAGGTCTTAAGTTTCCTACGAAAAATCGGGAGGGAGTTCTCTGCTCTAATGTCTGCAGGTAGAGCATTCCAGGACTTGGCAGCAATGTAGGGGAAGCTTAGGCCACCGGCTTTGGCTTTTTTGATGTGGGAGGGATATGGAGTAAGTTGGTGTATTGCGTCCTGGTGGGACGTGAGGAGGAGGTTTTGGAGATGGTCTCTGATAGGTAGGACGGGGCGGAAAGAGAGGCATTTGCGTGTGAGGGTGAGGATTCTGAGTGTGATCCGCTCTTTGACCGGGAGCCATTGGGCTGAGTGTCTGGCCTGGGAGATATGCTCTCTTCTTGGGATGCTATGAGCGGCCTGGAGAGCATTGCTCTGTGTGACCTGTAGTCTGTTAAGGTTTTTTTCCGATGTGCCTGCTAGGAGGTCATTGCAATAGTCCAGTTTGGCTCCAATGGTTGCTCTGGCTATTGAAAGGCAGTTAGGTTTTGAGAGGTATGGCTTGATGGTGTTTATAAGTTTGGTGGTATGCGCAGATGAGGAAGTGATTGTGCTGACTTGTCTGGTCATTGATAGTGAGGAGTCTAGGTATACTCCCAGTGTCTTGACAGCTGTGGATACGGGGATGATGGAGTTGTCAATGGAGAAGTTGGCGTACAGTTTGTCTAGGGTGCTCTGTTGACCAAGTATCAAGATCTCAGTCTTGTCTCCATTAAGGCAGAGGCCATTAACAGCCATGCAAGCCTGGATGATGGAATAGATCGTGTGGAGTGCCTTGGCGTCTTCGTGGTATGATCCTGAGAGAGGTAGAAGTACTTGTGTGTCGTCCGCGTAGTTCGTGTACGTGATACCATGTGAGTCGAGTTTGTCAAAGAGAGGCTTAGTGAACAAGTTGTAAAGTGCGGGTGCAGTGCAGGATCCTTAAGGGACCCCGCAATGGATTGTAGTGGGTGTGGCGTTAGCAGTGTCCGAGAAGACTTTCATGGCTCTTCCCTTGAGGAAGGAGGTGATCCAGAGAGCTGATTCTTTAGAGAAATTGGCTGTGTGTGAGGTGTGAGGTGAGGGTCTTGTGATCAACCAGATCGAATGCGGCTGAGAGATCTAGGAGGAGCAATAGGGCTGGCTTGCCCTTATCCATGATTTGGGTGATCTGACTCTTTTGATCCACCAGGGCTGTTTCGGTGCCGTGTCCTTTCCGGAAGCCCGATTGCCTGGTCCCTAGGATGGAGTGGGTTTCCAGAAAGTGTTGGATTTGGCAGTGTGCGGCTTTGTCCAATAATTTCAGGAGGAATGGCACTGTAGTTATCGGTCTGTAGTTGATGGGTTGAAGGGGGTCGAGAGTAGGTTCTTTTAGGAGGGGGCAGAACTAGGCCTCTTTGAGGCTAGCTGGGATAAGGCCTGATTTAAAGGACGCATTGATGAAGGCCGTAAAGAGCGGCGCAAAGCAGTCTGCGCAGTCCTTGATGAGCTTGGGTGGGCATATATCGCCTTTACAAGGGGAGGGTTTGAGATTTTTTAGTAAGTTGATAAATTCTGGTTCAGGGACGTCCCTGAAGGAGAAGTCGGGTATGGTGGGCTTAGATGAGGCGGGTGTGGAATTGGTAGGCTTGGTTCCTGTCTGTTGAGGTAATGCTTTGCAATGGTCTTTGATTTTCTTTTGATGAAGGTCAATTTTGTGTAGCATGGCAGCTTGGATACTAGCACACCAAGATTCATCTTTGATTATTTCATCAGGTGTATTGGAGGGCGGGGGGGGGGAAGATGAGCTCTTTAAAAATGGCGAAGATTTCTTTAGAGTGCGATTTGGCATTAGAGATTCGTGTGTTGAAGGCGCTGGGTTTGACAGCGGTGATGGCTGTTTTGTATTGGTCGGAGATTAAGTTGAATTTGTTTTTGGCACTGCTGCAGGGGTTGGTTTGCCAGGTTTTTAGTGCTTCTCTCTTTTGCGGGAGCGCATTGAGTGCAGTTTTCAGTGAACCAAGAGTTGGTGTGTAGTGATTTCTTTTCTCTTTTCCATTCGAGTGGTGCTATTTCATTAATAGCTTTAGTGATGACATCTTTGTAGATGTATGCTAGGATATTGGGGTCATTAGCGAAAGGGGCTGCTAGTACGGGGGTGTTGAGGTAAGGGCGCAGGTTATCCTCTTTAAGCTTTTTAGAGCTTCTGACTTGTGCAGCAATAGCAGGTGTCAGAGTTTTGTGGTTTTTAATGATGGGAACAGAGAATTCGATACAGTTGTGGTCGGTCCAGGGCAGTGAGGTGTTAGAGGTGATAGTAGCGAGGCAATTATCGTCCGCGATCCAATCTAGAATGCGGCCTTTGGAGTGAGTTGGACTTTCTACTTTCTCGGTGAAGCCTAAGTCACTAAGTTCCTTGGTGAGGGTGACCGCAGGTTTGTCTTTAGCATCATTGAATCCCAGATTGAGGTCTCCTAGTAGAAGGGTTTTAGTGGAGCTTTTGATATTATTACTGAGAATGTGGATGATGTTTTCCTGAGAGTCTAGGGTGAGGCCTGGGGGACGGTATAGTCTTACCTCAACCAACCAGTTGGCCTAGCTAAGTCATGGTACCCTGCGTTACCTGGTGCTTCATGGCCTTGATAGTCAGGCCTGCATTCTGCATCACCAGAAGCACTTGTTCCAGGTGCGATACATGATCCCCCCAGGTGTGGCTGAACACAGGAATGTCATCTAAATAGGCGACACTGAGGTTTTCCAGTCCAGACAAAACCTGGATAACCATTCTCTGAAAAGTGGCAGGGGCATTCTTCAATCCGAAGATCATCTAAGTGAACTGATAATGTCCTTCCGGGGTTGAGAATGCCAACCTCTCTCTTGCTCCATCTGTCAAGCTGTCTGGCCAGTCCCCTGCTGTGAGGTCAAAAGTACTAAGGTACTTGGCAGTGCCGAGCTTGTCAATCAGCTCATATGCCCGAGGAATGGGGTAAGCATCTGTCTTTTTGACAGAATTGAGCCCCCTATAGTCCACACAAAAGCCAACTTCAGTTATCCCACTGCTGGTCTTTTTAGGGACCAGGGGCTGTGAGATGGCTCTTTCACTCATAGGGGCACATCCTGGAAAATTCCTCCTTGATGGTAGCCCTGACCTTATCGTACATCCAGTGAACCCTACTCTTCACCGGCTTACTGTCTCCAGTGTCAACATCATAGGTGCACCAATCTGCGCGACTGGGAGTCAGCGAAAATAGACCGGAAAACTATCCCAGTTACCAGCGACAGTCTGTCAGTTGCTGTTCAGACAAGTCTGTTGCAAAGTTGACCCCTTCCACTGACCCATCTGTGGCTTCAGTGTGCAGGAGGTCTTGGAAGGGAAGGATCTCCTCCTCAGGCTCTCCGTCAGTCACTAACTTCATGACCAAGTCATCCCGGCTATAATGGGGTTTTAGCCGTTTGATGTGAAAGGCCCTGCACATCTGTTTAGGTCTTTCTCGTCAATGAGATAATTCACCTCATCAACCTTTTCCAGCACACCCTACAGCCAGTCCACTTGTCTTGAAGGACACTGGGTATGACAGGCTCCATAATCCACACCCACTGGCCTGGAGAATAGAGTGTCACTGTGGCCTTCTGGTTGTGACAGTACTTCATCAGTTCCTGACTGGCTTTCAGATTCTTTGTTGACTGTTCCATGTATTTTGCCATTCTAGACCGAAGGCCCAGTACATAGTCCACCACATCTCGTGAAGGAGATGAGGGTTTGCTTTCCCATCCCTCATTCACTAGGCTGAGTGGACCCTCATACAGGGTGTCCAAACAGAAGCTCAAATGGGCTCAACCCTACTCCGTTCTGTGGCACCTCCCTGTAGGCGAACAGATGGCATGGCAGGAGAATATCCCATTTTCTCCTCAAGTGCTCTTCCAAGCCACCTATCATGCCTTTCTGGGTTTTGTTGAACCGCTCAACAAGCCCATTGGTTTGTGGATGAAGGAGGTAGAGAACTGGTAGGTGACTCCACACTCATCCCACATAGCCTTCATATATGATAATATGAAGTTTGATCCCCTGTCAGAAACTTTTTCCTTAGGGAATCCAACGCGGGAGAATTTCCCAATCTGAGGCTTCGCAACCATGGGGGCTTTGATGCTCCTCAGAGGGAAGCCTCCGAGTATCTTGTCCACCACCACTAAGATATATCTGTTCCTTGAGCTGGTTTGAGTATCCAAAGGACCCACAATGTCCATGCCTATTCTATCGAAAGGCCGCCCAACCACGGGTAGTGGAATTAAGGGGGCCTTTGTGGCACCACCTGACTTGCCAGAAGCTTGACAAGTTGGGCAGGACCGGACAAATTCCTTAACTTTTATGCTGAACTGTGGCCAGTAAAAGTGCACAGACAATCGGCCTGATGTCTTAGTCACTCCCAAGTGACCCCTAAAGGAATTTGGTGAGCCAAATCCAAAAGGATCCTTCTGTGGTATTGGGGAACCACCAACCTTCTGGTGTCCTTGTCCTCAGAATCCTTTAGCTCACTGTACACGGGTCCATCCTTACAGTACATGTTTAACAGACCACAGGCCTCACCCTTAGCCTGCTCCTCCACCTGCTTCCACAGACTTGCCAGAGTGGGACACTCTTTCTGTGCTGTGTAGAAGTCGGTCTAATCTGGGCCCCCAGCTGATGTGAACTCATCAAGCTTGGGCAGAACCTTCAGATCTGCAACCACCTGGTCCTCCAGCTCAGGTTCCTGCACTGTGCCAGGTAACTCTGAAGTCACAGGGTCCCCTGCTACCAAAGTAGGGTCCTCCGTGGCTACTAGCCCCTCTCCCGCAGGAGTAGGCAACTCAGTAGTCTGTGGAATGGGACGAGGAGCTACCGGCCATGCCAGTCCTTCCAACATGCCCCCTGGAAGTACTCCAGGTTTTAAGGATTTGAGAGCATTCGATCTGATAATCTCTTTGGCCCGCAAAAGTGTAGCCGCTGTGACTACTTCGGGATCAGGAAGATCATTACCCAACAGACATGGGACAGGGATGGAGTCTTTCTCTGCTACACAGTGCTGGGTCAGTTAAATAATAAATAATATTAATTTGGCACTTATATAGCGCTACGAACCCTCAGGTATCTGAGCGCTGCTTATTATTACCCACGGTGTGTGGTGCTCATTTATCTACCTCGGAAGGATGAAAGGCTGAGTTTGGCCCTGCCTGGATTCAAACCTACGTTAAAAGGCTCTGCGCTCGGATGTCAAAGCGAGCGCTCTACTCGCTGTGCCACTTGACCTCACCAGCTGAACTCTACTATCGCCAAGGGGCACATACTCTTACCATCAAATCCACTTACACACAAATCAGACCCAGTAATATACTGGCCTGGCTGTACCCATTGCTAGGTGACAGCGGTGATGCTAGGCGCATTGTCTCGGACCACTGGAGTTTTGTGTCCAGATAGAGTTGAGTATTATTGGGAACTGGGGTCTCGTCTGGAGATCAGACACCGTTCCCACTCAGTGTAACCAATCCACATTCGACCACTCCTTGGCCTATTGGGAAATCCTCCTCTGAAAAGCCCACACTAATGATGGCCTCTTCCACAAGTCCAAAATTGACTATGGCTTGCTTGGGTAAACCCTTGCAAGCAGGATCCTCTTTCCTATGACCCAGCTCCTTACACATAAAACAATCTTTGGGTGGTGAGAACGCAGGTGTCCCAGTGTTAGGGGTGCCTGCACTCTTCTTTTCTGTGTGCATGGCTGAACTAGAGTTTGGGGTTTCCCCTTTGTTCTTTTGGGTAACTGACTTTGAAAAGGATTGGGTTGGACCTTTGTCCTTCCCATCCTTGTTTACTTTTTTGTCTGCCGATTTCTCTTCTGGTTTGGGTGTGCTCGTCTGAGTCCTTTTCTGGATTTGAGTACTCACAAACCTGTTGGCAGCCTTTGCAAGCTCCCTAGGGGCTGTGATAGGATTGTACAGAAGATGCTGGTGTATAGGTCAACCTCACAATTTTTCAACACATGCTCACACACAATCAAATTGTACATCCCTTTAAATGTGTCAACTTTGTCATCAATCACCCACTCACTCAGAGAATGACAAGTGTGTGAATGCTTCAAATGTCTGCCACTTTTCTTTCCAAGCTCTCTGAAGCTCTTCAGATACTGTTCTGGGGTTTTACAGAACTTCCTGAGTAGGGCTGCCTTCATGCTCTCATAAACGTGCCTTTCCTCATAAGTTAACTGAACAATTGTACCAGTCCTTCGTGTCGGTAAGCGACTCAACAGGGCTGCACCCCACAGTACATCATCCACCTCCTGCAGCTGTAATACCAGCTCGAGCGCTTCAAACCAGTCAAAAATATCCTTCTGCACTTCATAAGCCTGTACTAAATCTTTGGGGATGTGCTGTCGGGGTTTATCTCGGGCCCTCTGGTTTGAGCCACTAAAGCTGTCTTCGCTAGAGGCGGATCTGTTGGCCGCCTCCTTCTCTTCAGGCACCAGCTTGTGCAGCCCTATGGTGGCCCTATCCTGCTCAATGGCATCCTTGTCCCACTGTTTTGCTTCCTCTGGCGCTAGTCTCCTCTCCTCGAGCAGGTTCTTTCTAGCCACTAGCTCATTAACAGTCGGAACAATTACTTGGTCACTTAGAGACTGTGCTGAGGTCTGGGACCTGCGGGATGCCGCACTAGCACCTGTCCTCAATGACAGTCTTGAGTGTAGAGGAACCACACTTGCCCCCCCGGCGGAATGATTGGCGAGAGACACTGTTCATGCGGTCGTCCTCATCATTTTCACCTTCCAGAAGGTTTTGTCTTTTTGGGTACCCGGGCCTAGCCTGTACCCTGGGGTCTTCTCCCCAACCACCCTTGCTTCTACCCAAGCTTGGAGGCTGGTCAGCAACTGAAAGTTTATTAACCTTAGTGCTGTGGGGCAGTCCGCTCCCTTGACAAAAGACACGCAGGACATCCTTGGTCATGACTTTTATAGTCTCCATGTCAATCTCCATGACTATTAATATTACCTAGCAGTGACTAAATGTTGCCTGCAAAAGTACTTTTACTGTTGGGTGACTAAGCTGTGCGCAAGGCTCCAATCGATCCGACCGCTTGCCACCAATGTGACGTATCAACTTCTGAGGCACCAGTGGTCCAGGGATTAATATCGGTTTCTAAATCATCAATCAACCTCACACCTCTGGTACACCAGAAGGGATCCGAAACAGATTGGAATACAAGTGAATTATAAGATCTCCTATTCCAATTTTGGTAACGTAGACAGAACAGCGGGCTTATCTCTCCAATGTTGTGGATCGTTGGTTGGTTGCAGCACAGCGAAAATACAATTATTACCCGATGATAAAAGGGACTGTCCAGTCAAGGTTGCATTCAAAATATCTACTTTATTATTACTACAACAGACAGTTCTAGCACACTAAAAAATACAACCCACCCTGTAAAGGAACACAGAGGACAAACAGTTTCACAAGGAAATATGATCCACCCTGGACACTGATAGGAGGATAGTTGGTAAAGTAATCAATCTTATTATTCAAGGTTACTCGGTTCCAGCACCACAGGGGGCAAAGGGTTGTAGCTGTCTCTAGGGGCCTTCGGAGAAGGACCAAGGGGGCAGAACCACAATGTACCTGATGCTGAAGACATTCTTGGTGCTCGATGGCGCTTCGCAGTCCTTGAGACAGAGTTAGTGGCGGGAGACAGCTGAGGTTACCAGGCGGCAGGCAGTTCGGCAAGCGAGGCTGGATGGACGTCTGCAGGCTATCCAGCGTGGCAGCTCGGGCCAAGAATCGTCATCTCTGTGCTGGTTCGCAGATCTGGAATGCTGGTCTAGGTGACTCAGATGGCACGGCTGACTGTTGTCACGATGCAGTCACCAGAGCCATCCGAGCTGCCTCGACCAGCATTCCAGACCCACCAACCCGCACATCGTCAAATTGTTCCGCACAGCTAAGCCGCAGCACCATGTCTCCGAGGAGCAGACGGACCTGTAACCAATATGATGTCCGCAGACCTCTTTTTCACTGTGCATGGAAACTGATCCCTGTTGTGAGGTGCAGTAGCTAAAAGGTGTGGACAGAAGAACCCCAAAATCTCGGAAGACCTGGGCTCTTGCCTGCATCGCCAAACGTGGGGATGGGCCTTTAATCACCATAATGCAAAACAGGCCCACCACTTAAGAAGCGAGTACACAGTTGTACATAAAGCATGTTTATTGTGAAAATCTCTGGGGACTGGTTAGATGGTGTTACAGGACCAAACTATCCCTAGGTTCAACAATACAACATCAGTTGGAATCTTATATACTTTTTGCAACAATGAAAACACTCCCAAATACTTTATCACAATCCACCCACCAAATGTGGTTGGACAAAACCTCTTCAAAGAAATCCCATCTTTTCCCAATTCTTCCATTTTCTTTGGCCAGTCTTATCTTGATTATTATCTTTAGATCCTATTCAAAATACACCTCTTGTTGGGATTCATCCGTAGTAGTCCTTGATGTCAGTACATAGTTAAAAATTGGTAATGAAAATGTAATTAGTTTCTAGCAATAACTGGCCTAAGGCCTTTGACTTTAAGTGTGATTGCACACGGTCCGCTTATGCATTTTAGCAAATCAAGAAAGGTCTGAATAAACAGGATATTATTTGAACTACTGATTGCGATTTCAATTCCCCAGACTCCTGGCGCATTTAAAAGACCTACTAATTTATGCGGCCACATACAGCCTCTGAAAACCTTTAAAAACATTAAACCGCCGGATACCCTGGCCTCAGGCCTTATGTTTATTACCACAAAACAGCATGGCTTACCCTCTCTATTGATTTCAATACAAAGACCAAGATAACGTCTGTTCCCTTGTGGCACTGTAAACCCTGCCCTGTTCATATGCAGGCCTTCTTACTAGGCTACTCCTTCTTTCCGTCAATAAAGTCCCCGCTACTTAAAATTCATGTGCAGCAGCTAACCACAGAGCAAAGCACCCCATAGTGTGGATTGTGCTTGTCCTGCATTTGCAGTTTTAATATTTTATCATTCTACATGAGTGAAGATCTAACATGTATACATTATAAACAAATGTAACACTAAAAGTAACATATCCCATCCATAATTGACTCCGATCCATACATATGGATTTGCAACATTGCCCCAGTTTGCTGCCACCCCCCTGTTATCCATATGGTGTGCGAAATTCTGGTGTCCCAGGCACAACATTTGTTATATGTGGACAATCACAAGAATTTTTTAGGTTCTTCAACTGATAAGCTGAAGTTGTGGGCCAAGCTTCCTATCTCCCTGTATGGGAGACTGTCTTTGCTTAAAATGGTTGTAGTCCCTAAATGATTATACTTTTTCAGCACCATCCCGATCTGGCCTGGGTGGGCATTCTTTGTTAAGCTAAGGTCTATGTTGGTGGAATTTGTGTGGGTTGCAGGGGTTGCTCAAATGAGCTGGGAGAAGCTGGCTCAACCCTAGGAAATGGGGGGGGCTTGCTGGGCCAGACTTTGAACTGCATTATAGCTTCATGCAGGTGCAATCCACTGGGTATTGGTACTCTCTGGACTCTGGCCCAGTGCATAGAGCATTGGAGTGTTATAACGCTTAACCAACAGATTTTAAGACTGTCCTCTTTAGCAACCTTTATGCAGATTCCTGTACTTTTGATCCAGTGTGCACCACTGTAAATTCAGGGCCCTACATATTAAATAGGCTGTGGATTAGGGCACCATACAGTGGCACGGTCTCTCTGTGGCCCTGCCCTGGGACTTTCCTCCATGTTTGTTTTGGACGTGCAGATGTCCTGGGATGCAGATCAGCAGATGTTTCTGGGAGACCTTTTCCCGGTAGCGAGATGTGTGATGTTAGAGAAGTTTGTGACAAAGCTGGGTAAACATCTGTCTAAAACCCTGTAATATTTTCAGACAAAGGCAGCAGCTAGGCGTTGGTGGCCATCGTTTCCGCAGGAGCCAGATGCCCATAGATGCATGGAGGTGGTTGTATCAAGCGGTGGTACTAGACTATTGGTTTCTTGGTTGTATTTGCTGATTCCGGCCAACCAGACTTAAAAAAATACAGCTAGGGCTCAATGGGAATGTGATCCAGATGTTGACATGCAATATGTTCAATGGCAGAAATACGGTCTTCTCACAAAGGCGGTCTCGCTCAATGCGAGGTTACGATGCATACAATTCAAGGTCCTGAACCAGTAATATTATACACCAGCGAGACTGTCCAGGTTCCTAGCAAATGCAAGTGATACATGTGTGAAATGCAGGAGAGCAGGGGCTGACTCCTTTCAAATGTTCTGGGACTGCCCGCTGATTAGGGGATTGTTGCAAGAAGTGCCAGACGTGATGTATGATATGCTGGGCATTCCCTCAACACTCTCCCCTCCTACAAACCTTCTTGGTGATATCGGTAAGGTTTCAGTACTATTACGGAGACTGTTTAATCTTGGTTGTATTAGAGCAAAAAAATGCATTTTGAGACATTGGAAGTCTACAACGAATACCTCATCCCGGGAGTGGCTCAAGGAGCTAACGTATGTCAATAAGAGGGAAGAAGGATATGCAGCAATGACTATGGCATCATGTAGTGCTAAGGATATTTGGGGGACCTTCCATGATTATCTCTCACGAGAACAGCAAGAGATGAATGGGCATTGAGATGTGTTGAGAATGAACCACTGGATCTCTAAAATGTAATGTCTGTTTGATTTACTGGGCAAAGGTTACTGAAGGACAGTGCACAATTTTGCTTAGCATTGTAGGGGTTATTTTGGCTTTTTTTCTCCTTTGGTCTGTGGAAGTGATTTGTGGACTGTGACTTGCAACGGTTTAGAACAATTTTACCTAACCCCAAAAGTTTGACTCCCAAAAGTTCGACCCCCAATTTCCCGCATATATATATGTGGGGTGGTAAAGTATATAAAAAATATATAAGGGTAAGGTAGGGGGCTTTGGTGGGTCCCCCCCTACATATATATTTGCGGGAAATGATAAAAAACAAAAGTCGAACTTTTGGAAAGTCGAAGCTTTGGGTAAAATCGCCTAGATGCACTTGCAACATGACTGCCTGTTACCTAAATAAAGTTTTTTAAAAGAAAGAAGGGTGGGATCTTCAAATGACGAATGGTAATTTTGAAGGCGACATACCTAGACGAACTACTTGGCATGGTGGGTGTCATAGCTCAAAGACGAACAGGGTTGCATGCTCTTTCGCTAATCTCACACTTTTTAACTCTCATGACATGTTTTGAGCCTTTTTTGGAAGATCAAATGGAGAAACTAATAGCTGATAATGTCTTGATTTTTGGGACAATTTTTATAACAGCATTACCTCAAAAAGGTGCAAAAGAATATCGAAAGCTCATTGTATGTCAAACTTGTATAAACAAAAAAGAAAGAATTTCGATTTAATTTGAGTCAAATGAAAAAAATATGTTTCACCTAACCTCCAAAACGTAAGGGAAACACGCATCAATCGTCAATGCTGTAAATACTGGTGTACGGGTTACCGCAATACTCTCCTGCAGAAAGACGGAAAAGCGATGCTGAAAGTCATTACACAAAAACACTTGCACACCTATTGGGGCCTGATACATGTAACTCAAGGTGAACCTCAATGCACGTCAATTAAAGAGGAGTCTTGGGGGATTTATTTTGCTAAATTATATATCAAGAAAACCCAGACTTCGGCACTGATTGTCTGAATATTAGTTGTAGCCTGCTTTTCTCTTTAGAAGAAGTAGTCTGGTTTTTGAGGCGAGCCTCAGAATCAAGAGCCCCTAGCCCAAATGGCTTGAGCAATTTTGTAATGAAATAAGCTCTGAATGTTTGGGCAGTGATTCTGCTAGTCCTTTTCAATGACATTATGAAGCAGCAGAAAACACCTAAAATGCTGCAGCTGTCGATAATCATCACTGTCTATGATAAGGGAGACCGTCTTAATTCGTCAAATTACCACCCAACCAATTGCGTTATTCAACGTGGTTAGCAAGATCTTTGCCCCATTGGTACTTGGAGAACTGGAAGTATTGGCAGTAAGAAATGGGTGGCGCGAGAATTCCAGACAGGATTTAGAAGAGGGACTGGAACTTCTCTTAATGGCTTCACTATAGATGTTTACAGCAGACTGCTTGGTGGGATGAGGCTCCATGGATTGACTTTTTTCTAGTCTGTGACATATTTCAGAGATATGATGGGTTATTTATAACGTGTTTAATACTCGGAGGTTTCTAAGCGCGGACCCAGGGATCGAACCTGTGGGGATCCGTGTCGTCTTGCTTCCAAGAAGAGCATGTTGCCCCTGAGATATCCTGACGAGACTATCCTTTCTGCTGGTCAAATAAAAAAAAAATAACATTGCATGGGACCTGTTGGCGGGCCTTGTGTACTTGCACAGACACAGAGATCCAAATCGGACTAAATCAACAGGGTGCTCTGACAAGACCACTCCGGACCTCAAGAGGTTTGCGATGGGGATGCGTTGTGGCTCCCCCTCTGTTTAATTTATATGTCTCAGACAGGGACCGGGGGGCTTGAAAGAAGAATCATTTGCAGCTCTGCACATTGATTCTATAAAAATCTGCTTACTTGCATGGGCAGATGACATTGTTGTATTAGATCATACTCAGTAGGGCCTCCAATATTTGATTAAGACTCTTGAAAATAATGCTGTGAAACATGGGCTAGTGATAAATCATAAAAGGACAATGATTATATAATGTTCAAAAGCTAATAGAAATCCACTGTAGTATACTTGGGAAATAGGTAATTTCTGCTCTCAATCGGTGCAACAAATTAAATACCTAGGCTATAATTTTGTGGCTACACCGGATAAATGGGCCATCTTTGAAAAACTAAAAGTAAAGCCACTCCTTTTGATGTGTGAGAAGAAGAGTATTGATAGACACGATGGGAGATTTTCAGTAACACTGCATACTCATTTTAATAAAGCTAAAGCTATTCCTTCTTTACTCTATGGATTTTAAGTTTCCCATCAGGTACACAGAATGGTTTGGCGAAAATAGAAGGTATAAACTGGAAAGAAAATGTTTCGGATACATAATTCCATCCCCCATAGCGAGAGTCAGCTAGGAATTAAGCCAAGTCTCCTTAGACGGCTGACTGAAAAGGAAATTATTACTGCTGTACAAATTGATTATATCTCCACTGTTGGGATTGCTGTACCAGGATCTTCAAATCGCTATGAATAAAGGCAAATTTGGCCCTGTAGTCCATTTTAGGTCAAGATGGGAGAGTATCGTAACCTCTATTGGGGAAATGGCTGCAGCTCTATGCAACAGCCTTTCACAGTAAAAGAAAACAACTTTTTTTTTTTACATATATTTTTATTGATTTTATACATGCATCGTATAACTCGTGGCAAATAGGTTGAGGGCGCAAGAAAACAACTTTTTGAAAATGACTGGATTAATATCCTTGATAATAACAAGAAATAAGTCGTCTCAGGCCATTGCCCTTGGCGGGCGAAAAGAGACTTGGACACCTACTCCAATACTTATGTACATTTCGGAAGGCTTACTGACGAACACTGTTTTTTCGGATCAGGTTGAACTTGTTACCAACGGGAGAAATTATAACTATATAACTATATTTGAGCATTACTTTATTTCGAGAGTTTGTCCATACAACGGAAAGTCTTTCTTCAAATGAATATTGGCAACAACTATCGACAAGTCATTTATAATCTCTGTCTTTAGCAGCAACCAAATATGTGTACTGTATTCATTTGATTAATTTGAGATGGTGAATTTATGATTACAGTTATCTGTTTTATATTACTGTATTCACTCATTTAAAAGATTAATCTGAGCAGGAAATACAAAGTGATGGATGAATAGGTGTCAATTTGGAATATGTTTTTATAAAGGTACTGCAACTTTTGATTTTGGATATTTATATTATTTTCCATTTTAATGGTGTGTAAGGTTTTATTCAAATTAACCAATTCTCACAAAAAATAAATAAAAATAAAGAGCGACAGGATTGCCATAATATTTCTGTTGGCGGAACACATGAAATATTGCAATACGTCAGAGGCTTCCTTTCCAGCAGTACACGGGGCAATTCACAGCAGCAGATCATATATGTGCCCAGAAGAGAACGATGTGCACCATAACAACAAAGAAAGCACAATAGACAAGGCAATGCCTGATCAAGTTGATTCTTCCATACTGGGGGCCATTGTGTAACACCATTGCCAAATCTTGTTGAATGTGGAAGAGCTCTAGTTCAAATTGTGCTTTACTTTAATTGTGTACTGTACATTTACCATTTGAGTTTTCCATGCAAGGCAACTTTGTTCAGCACTTTGTTTTTATGAATACGTGTGCACAATGATGCAACACCAACAACATTGTGCTGCACCCCAGAAGAAATATTTTACTAATGATCGTTTCAAATATGTAATAGTTTCAGACGTCACTTCCTTCCAATGATGCACATTTTTCTTTATCTTGTTGAGATCAGAATATTTTTCTTCTCTGCTTATCAATGGTGGCAAATTCCCATGGGGCATCGGGTTCGGGGTGGGGCGGTCTGCGGAAACACATGGCATACACATTTTACTTAAAAGAAAATAAGTGTTCAATTGGGAAATTACTGTATATATATATATATATATATATATATATATTCCATTGAATACATAATCTCTTCTTCATGTGTTTACCTTGCTTTAATATCCCATCCTTGTAGGCTTGTTTGCTTTAAATCAAGTGGCCCCTGGGTGATTTACCACTGGTAGCCAAATCTTTCTCTCATGTTAAGAAAACTATCAAAGGCCCAATTAAAGTGTCTCAGGGGTCCACACCTTGATCCAGGCCTTTTGTTTGGCACCCCTGTTTTAGGGGGATGCTCTATACAACCTATAGGATGTGTGCCTTGTGTGTGGAATATGCCAACATGCTTTGTGCATTCTGGGACAGATAGTACGAGTTCTCAAATGGGAAAAAGAAAGGCAGCTGTGGGACTCTTTACTGCAGCGCTGCACCGAGGTTCTTGATGTTGACCTCCTTCAGCCCTTGACCTTCCCCTGGCAGCATGACTTTGACAATCATATAACTTGCTCCAGGTCTGTGTGATTCCCTCTGTCTTTTTTTTTTAAATGTACTGTACAGCGAGTACTTATCAGTACAGAACATGTAAAGGCTACAGATATGGTGCCACGTTTCAGGAAGTGTCTATAAAAAGTGAACTATCATGCATTGTTCGCAGATACTTCAGAGAAACCTATTTCTTTTTTTTAATCATAGCATGTATTGCCATGACACATCCCAAATTATGGCTATGAACTATTGTATTTTCTTATGAGTGAGCCTCTTACATTTTGTCGTTGCACATCAACGCCTTCTGGTTGCGGCAAGGACAATTTCAAGGATTATTTAAATAAAAAGATGACTAGTCATACAAGACTAAACATTCAAAAGTATCATATTTTTTAAGATAGAATGACATTACTGAGGGACAGAGGGATAATTTTATTAAGGAGCTGGCAGTGTAATCATTCGTATACATTAGGAAATGGCACAGGAATAATCGGGTGCAGGTACATTATGTACCCTGTGGGAGACTACACCAGGTTACCTATTTCGGTCTGGGGGCAAATGGACTGCATCCTGCCTTTAAACCTGTGTTTAAATGATTTGGATGAACATCTTCAGTCCTACAATTGAGACTTCCCTGTATCAAGGGCAGTGGTTCAATCTCTGACAGGAAATGGCTGCTGCCTATGTAGATAGTCGCATTCTTTCTTTACTTAGGGCTGTGTTTTTTGACAAATAATACAGCGTCCAACAAACAAATACATCCCACAAGCAATTTGACCTACTAGGCAAAAACCTGTTTGATAGCCCTTTATGGGGCCAATCTGTGGGGTTGTGCCAGGGTTAGCACCCTGGCACCTGTGACAACAAATTCCTACAACAGCTTACTAGTTTTCTATGATTGCATTGTTAGCTGGGAATGACCTGTATTGCGGACCAGGCAACCCACAGTCCTCTTATGTACTGGGTGTGGCTGTTGTCTAACACCCGTAATGGAATGAATGGAGAAGACACTAAGATGCTCGTCTCTGGACAGTTATTTCTGGATTGACTGTATTGTTTACACCAGAGAAGGCCTTTGTAATCTGTGCTTAAACGTACTTTGGACCCGTCCTATGAGCCTTAAAAGAGTAGATCTTGTGGTTCTACAAATGAGACACTTGGATATGTAGACGTCCTTAGGCTGAAGGCATGAGGGCAGGTACCCTGGTAGGCACTTATTTGTCAGCATTTCTTGCAGATTGTCAACATCCATACTTGTCAAGTATGATCTCTCTCTCCCTGGGCTCTCTATACATGAAGTTTTGATTGGGTCTTTCTATGATGGCTATATTGCTATTTTTCCAAGAAGCTGGGAGGGCTCATCTGATCTACATGCAGGTATTTTTGTGATCATTTATCAAAGGAAATTATGTCATGGTATGTTAATGACACTTGAAAAGCCTACTATTCACCAGCTATGTGGGTTCCTGGCACTGCATGCTGGAGAAAAAAAAAGGGTGTTAGCAAGGCTATAAGGAAAGAACCAGGTCTCCAAGGCTTTCCTCAATGATAGAGGTCAGTTGATGTCCATAAGGAGTTGGGTGATGGAATTCAACAAAAGGGGGGTCTGGTGCCAAGCTGTTGAGTAACTCCATGTTTCAAATTATGTGGCACCTTTTTATTATTTTGTCCTAACTCAAAGCATGTTAGGAAAAAATGATTATACCTTGTTTTTACAATCTGGGGATAATGGACGGCAGGTCAGCACTTTGAAGTACTGGGCATCTTTGCAAAGGTATATCCAGTTATATGCTTTCTAGTCAATCTATACAGTGTATGCCAACAGGAGGACATGTTTAGCAAAGTAATTTTAGTGATTGTGTATGATTTTATATTCCTTTTTAAGCAAAGAGTCTCTTTTTTGTATGTTGTTTGTATGTTTTATATTGCAATGACATTGTTTTAGTCAGCAGTAAAGTTGAATTGAAATTGAACATATGTTGCTATTATCCCATTTACTGGTAGATGATGTGAGCCTGAGCCAGCCCTAATACGAACTGGTGACTAGTGGGTGAACACATATGTGACCAGTGAGCTCTTACGTCACTGGTCTGACGGCTGCATGTTCAGAGCTATCACTGCGTCAAGTTTCTCAGAGGCAAACATAGTGGATGAACAAGGGCTTATCACAAGGTGTACAGTCTCGAGACTGCATTTCCTAGACCGCCTATTAAAGAGGCATCCCAAGAAAAACTGCCCAGAGAAGACTGCACCAGAACATTAATGGTATGCATCGGGCCTAGAAGAAGGAAGTTACAGGTTTGTTGAATAGTTTTACATGTTTACACAGATGTGACACACCAATATAATGTTCCCACTTATAAAATCCCATCTCGCAATTCTGGGCATCGAACAGCCAGGGAGGTAGTTAAAAATCTAAATGTATTTAAAAGAATAGTTTATTTTCAGACAGCTGGGTCTCCAGCTTTATGCTGGAGGACATTACAATATGGTTTGTATATAAAACAATTATTTAAACCAAAATGACATTTTACCTGCCTATATGAATCTCATTATGACAAGTCCAAAAAGGCATCCACTAAAAACGTAACACTCACTATATAAGTATGCTATATTCTAATAGAAACTATACCTACTTACATTTCTACATAGCATTAATCTCTTTTCTGAACATCAGTAAGGTCTCAGTAATAAAATGCAAATGTGGTTAAACATTTGATTTTCTCAAAATCAAGACAAGTAAGGGACTGGAGAAAATGTCATCAATTAATAAAATGCAACTGCCCACCAACTCCCCTGAGCAGCTGTAAGATAGTGATATATTAACCATATAGTGTCCACTTGACATTTAGGAAAGTAACAGCGAACATAGGGCTATGTGTCAAGCCATTTATATGCAAAAAAAAAGTGAATCATTTTCATTGGCTCATGAACGTTTGTTTGCACAAATGCTGTTCTCAGGAATATACAAATTCTATTCTGAACCCACATGTATCCTATGTTTATTGAAAGTGTGGGTGCAGTTTTCTATGTGTGTGTGTATATGTGGCTATCACTAAACATAAATGTGCATGTGTATGGCTTTCCTTGCACATAAATGGAATCCTTTCTATCCAGAAACATGCATGGTTTTAAAAGAGGCCTACATGTAAGGTATTTCTGGGCTGGAGATAATTTATTCTCTAGTAATATCCATTTAGTTGAAAATGAACTTCCCTCCCACACTACACCTGATTCTGCCTAAGTATTGAAAGACAGGACAATGCAGATAATTTCACTTTGTGCAGCTCTTAATAAATAGAATATATTCTTTCAAAATGCATTTCATCGTGGAAACATCCAGAATATGCTATTGTCTCTGCGGACTTCATCAAAGCATGATATCATCCCAGGCAATAGTGCATGCCATTGCAATGCGCCCTGCTGCAAATCTCAATACCAGTTTTGACCACTAACTATATTTGCAAATAATACTTAGCTTTATAAAGGCAATCCCACTTTAAAGTGGCAGCCAAACTGGTTTTCAGTTTTGAATTTCATTTTTCATTGTAAAGTGGAATGGTCCTAAAAGAAACCACATGCCGCTTTGTATTTTATAGATAAAAGGAACACAAAAAATTGGGATTTTAGCACCTGTACCTTTGCACCTAATTTCTAATTGCACCCCCTTTGCAGTCACCTGTTCTTTTCCATTCACAAATTTTTCCCTGATAAAGGTTGTACAATTTTAGGGAATTGGCAGGGGTTTTATATGATTTACCTTTTAAGATGCAAGTTCTGGTTTTGGGAAAATCAGCTTGGCACCAAGTGAGAAAAACATCTGTCAACAAACCCTCAATTCTGGTGGCCTTTATTAAGTCAGTCACCAAGTGCCGGCAAGTTATTTCTCTACAGGCAGCTCTGGCTTCCTTCTCTTAATAGACAAATCTCCTCTATTGGTAAAACAGCCCTTTTATTCTCCAGTCTCCAGCTTCTTCCCCTTCTTAGTCTTCATCACCGAGATTCAATAATCCAGACTTCTCCCCTTCCGTTTCTCTGTCCTATGTGTATGCCATTATATTCCCTCTAACTCCACTAACTTGTCAGAGATGTGGCTTTCCACTCCTAGGGTAGATAGGCGCGTTATAAATGCCATATCATATCATCATATCATATCCTAAGGGTGGCAGGAAAGTTCTCCTTATTGAGAAACGCCTCTACTTTCTGATTCATCTATGCTACCTCGATAAAACCTATAGAGACAAACATTTTGATATATTACATAAAGGAATTCGGATCATTTTTGACAGTTTTATTTGTTTTCACCGTTTTTAAGCCATTTATAAAAAATGACAATATATAATTCTGTTTCAATATTCTAACAGAGCTTGTATTTATCTAAAATATATTTACAACGCAAGGCTTAATTTTATTTTTACACGTTTTAAGTGAGATTTCTGTTCACTTAAATGCATTGGTATTCCTGTGATGTGTTATTGATCAGTTTTCCTCAAGATGGCATAGATGGCAGAACGACTGAATATTCTTTCTCTAAGACACCACTATTCACAGTAAATGGTCTTCATTGAACATAACTTCAATGACATTGAACCATGACTTATGGAAGTCAGTAGGCTAATGCCATGCACACGAGTGTCAGTGACAACTTATGTTGATCTCCCATAGGCTAATGCATATTTGACATAGATGGATGATGAAGTGGTCACAGTTTATCTTTGAAATTGAAGACTTGTTTTCACCAATGGCTGCCTAAAGTAGATTTGTGTAGCTTATCTTCTGTGAAGCCTGTTGTGTACACAATGAAAGAGCATGTCAATGCAGTCTTAAAAGCTAGCTGGCCTAACTATTACATATACTTTTTTTAAAACAGTTCCAACTGCACTGGAGGCTGTGAAATCTTCATGTATCTTAAACATGGAAACAAAACCTAAAATGCAATTCATATTCTGCTCTTTCATTCCCTCTTCCTTGGTTTTTATGTTTTAATTTACTAATGCCGAAATGTATTTTCAATGTACATCACACAGCAAAACACATTTCATAAGCATTTCCATTCCTAATCTTGATTTTCAAAAATAATAGTATGAATGATGTACTCAGATAGCACAATAAAAGGACAAAGTATATGCTAATTCTCACATTGGCTGAAATTTACCTTTTGATGTAATTACATAATTTTGAAATATGCTATTCACATTGGAAAGCCACATGAAGAAATCCAAGTGTAAACTTATGATTAAATGACTTGCGGTATTCGCTTCAAAATAAGTACTTTATTTCTGGGCCTGCCTTTCACATGTAGCAGGTTTCATTCTTGAAAAGAAATGGCAGTTCAGTTCGAACATTACAGTTCCTCTATTCAAAGCTACATCCCAAATGCACACATCCTGCGCTTAATGTTTTGGGCTGAGGATTTCACACACAACATAGATATGCTTTGCCAAGAAGGCCATTCTCATTTTATTCATGCAAGGCCGTTCCTTATAAAGTATAATGCAAGACAAGTACTGGCATGGGAGTAGATAAGTGTTTGGAGGGGCTGAGGGGATCAGGGTGGGGGACACAGCGTCCTGAAGGAGGTTGACTTGGGTGGCGATGGTGATGGGTAGGGCCCTGTTGGCCAAGATGCAGCAGTGACAAAGGGAAGGGACGGCCAGGGCATGGAAATTTAGGAGTGAAACCCATCAGGGAGCCAAGACCCGGTACTTTGGAGGCACTCTGGGAGGTGTGGACACCATTGGGCAGGCTACTAACATTGCTGCTTTTCACACTTGATCTTACCAAACGTTCTTAAGGTAGCATAGGCTCGGAAGAAAGACAGGCCTAAGGGGTTTGGCATGTAGGTAGAATTAACAACACTTAGACAGGGCCAAGTAATAGAGCTCTGCACTGATGAATACAATACCATATGTATTAGCCCCACAACATATGCAAGCTAAACAAAGAATAATATATCAGAATCACACTTATATTTACATATAAAGTAATTAGCATCAAAGTGAGACTACACAACAATTTACACTAACAATCTCCGATATACAATACAGCAAAGTATATAATGTAGAAAATAAATTTAGGAGAATAAAAGTAATTAAACAATACCAAAATACCTGCCATATACATATAATGCAGCTATTTGTACTATAAGCAGTCCTTCCCTAACTAGGTAAGAAAATTCCAGCGTTCTTGAATAAATTCAATCCATAGGTAAGTACCTGGGGCGGGATTTAAAAAATCAGAAATGTTCCCTGCACACAACTTGGTCTCAACCATAAGGTAAGTAGTTATTTAAAGTAAAAGAACCAATAGTACAAACAGGTTAAGAATAGAGAAGTAACTACTCATCCAGTTCCTAGACTCTTGGGGTTACAGACAGAACTCCACCGACCACTAACAGGCAATGGTAGTATTTAGAGAGTGGAATGTA
This sequence comes from Ambystoma mexicanum, assembly GCF_040938575.1. Taxonomy (NCBI): domain Eukaryota; kingdom Metazoa; phylum Chordata; class Amphibia; order Caudata; family Ambystomatidae; genus Ambystoma; species Ambystoma mexicanum. Next base: position 850,069,425 of record NC_090932.1, on the reverse strand, counting down.
TGGCAATGGAATCCCTATGGGCAAGGAGGGCACAAAGGCTGGTATGAAAGCTTGTGCCCCTTGCTCCAAGTTGGAAAACAAACACCCTCAGTTATGTTAGAATCAGTGGAGCAACTCACCCACACCATTTGTCCCATTGCAAGCTGCCCAGGGGTTTCATGTGCAGTAGTTGAAGTAGGTGTCCAGCTAAGCAGAGATTCCAATCTTTCAAGTTACCCAGCCATCAACAGACAAACTGGCAGCAGCTGTTCAGTCATGGACAGCCTGATACCCCACATCTATCCAGCAACAGACATCCACTTTGAGAAATGTTGATTGGGACCCGACTATCCCAATTCCAGTTTTAACCAGTCCCACAAAGGACTGATTGGGAGTCTAAAGCAGGGCCTGGCTAAAGAGCATATCCACATTTGAACGCTTTCAGCGAGAGAAGGCAAGAAGATGACCAAATACAAGAGGGCTAAAGGATAGATCTTGAAACACAGGGAGCAGCCATTTTGAGTATATGCTGCCCATAATAGTATTACTTAAAAAAAGTGGTGCATGGTAGCACACCAGTAAAACGTGGTTCACTGCAACCAGCCTGTCCGATGTTTATCACAAAGGCATAGAAAATGTGGCCACAAAAAAGGATAAAGGTCACAGAGTGTCCCTGAAACTCTCCACAGACGGAGTGTCTTACAAAATAAAAACAAAGCACAACATGAATGGGCTAAAAGCCCCCTACACTGATAGCCTAAGTGACTGCTCAGTGCCAACAAAACAAATGATTTTAGCAGATGAGTGAAGCTAAAAAGTCTTTACCCACCTCCAAAAACAGACGGTATTCCAGAACATAAACCTGATGGGGGTGTCATTGAAATCCATGGAGGGAAATCTGCACAAAGAAACATGTCCTTAACACCCGGCTTCATTCTGAGGAGCTACCTACACAGTAGGAGGACATCATGAATCTGTAGGGTAGTGAAATTGTGCTTAGATCACAAACACAGTATATGGGGCAAACATTCTGAAATATGCCATTCATGGTGCCTCCAGAAAGTGTTATGGCATTAGTTAATGTTATGATTAGTTATATGTCATTCACAGAAGATTAAAAGCTTAAATAAGGTGCAACTACTTGTTATATTTTAATTGTTTGACAAGTTGTGAAGATGTATTTCATGCCAACATTGAAATGATTATTATTACAAAGGGCATCGTCACATGATCATGGAAAGGACTGCATAATGTATTTAAAATATGCTAGGCAAGTTTCTATATATATGCCCTTACATTGATTGTACATTCGAGTATTTATGTTGCAATTGTTTAAAACTTTTATGGCTTGTGTATTCTCCGAAAGTAGAGTTTTTGATTGACTGACTGAGAACACGTGTAAGATGCACACTACCCACAGTGGGTCGTGACTGGTCCATTTGGTAATCCAGAACGCACTGTCTTTATTAGCAACTTCTGGATATTCTCCCTCTTGTGCATGGGGCCAATCAACACTACAATGTGGGTAGTTGCAGTCCCCGGCATATGTTGCTCATCTGGAATCTGCATTTGGGGATAGACCACCCAAAATGTGCTCAATCTTTTTCACCCCAGTTCTCTAACCTGAAGATGGATTAAGAAAGGAAAAGAGGTTCCGCACCTGGCCCTTTGCCACTCCCCAGCAGTGTCTGGTGCTATGAAGCTTGGCTGCGCATCACAGAATGCCAGCCTTGCATTTGGAGGGAAGCTCCCTGCCTCTCTGAAACTTGAGCAGCACCACCTCCAGTTCCGTAAGCAATCCCAGACCTTCCTTGTTTGCCTCGGCTTTCTTTCTTCCTCTCCCTTGCTGATGTCCCTGACTGCTCCACACACTGGTCACCTTGCCTCCCACTGAACTCTGACCCAGGCTCCTGCATGTCCAGTTGACCTTGCACTGCCTCCGGGCTCCCCTTCTCTCTCTGCACTTATGAGCCATCCTCTGACTGCACTTACTGAATACCTGCACTTCTCCCCCGCCCTCCTGGCATTTATTGAGCTACCTGCACTTCTCCCTTCCCCTCGACCCCCCCTCCGGCCCCCGGCCCGGGCTCTTCTACCCTCCCTCTCCCCTGCACTTGCACAATCTGAATGACACAAGGCCTAGTAAGATCGTGGTTTTGTCCTTCTGGTTCCCCCTGCCTGTCTTGTGGCACCTAGAAACGATTCTGTACAGGTGTGTTATAAATTACATAATATACTATATCATAAGCTCGGTGTTAGGGAGAATTCTCAGAAATGTGCCATTTCCCTCTACATTAGAGACCCCCAGACACTTTGCTGGATTTTGAGAACTTTATTTTTTTAAACTGGAGAGAGTGAGACCCTTTTTCCCACTCTCTCATGTATTTTAATATGGTTTTTGTACTCTGTTTATTTTGGTTATGAAGACTGACAAACTCCATAGGCATAATCTTTTACATTGTGACACACATCACCTTTACTGCAGTGGCACAGGGAAGTCTCTTAGATTAACCTAACGTTTGAATACCTTCTCTGGGATAAACTACTGTTTCCCAGAGCAGTAAAGTGAAATTGACTTTACTTACATTTGTAACTTTCTAGACCCAGCACACACTATTTTACAATAGGGTGCTGGCGGGGTTAACTAGTCTCCCCTTTTGTTTAACTTATCATGTAACAATTTTATGTTATCCTTTCCTCACTGAATGGCTGGTGGCAGTGATTTTGTTTTTACTACCGTGGTGTGTATTTACCGCAGGCTACGTTCTCAGTTGCAGTAAAGCAATTTTTGTGAACATGGCCCAGTCTTCTTTTTTCGCCATTTCTTTGTGGAAAGGTCCTTCTTGAGATTACTCTGCGTGCCAAACCAGGTTTGGTCCCTTTGTTTGTTTTCCCTTTGGCTGGATTCACGAGTGAAGCCCACCTCTGGCTCCAGGGTGTCTGGGGTAGACAGGAAGTGAGGGAGGTGCCTGAAAATCCCTGTGCTTCATCTCCCAAGAGACCCAAATGCACTCTGTGATGATTTGCTGGCTGACTGTCCAGCAAGGACAGCCACCCTGCTGGATGACTGACAGCTAGGCTGGATTGAAAGGGAGAGAACTGTTTAAAAGGCGAGTCTTTTGGCTGGGAAGGCAGAGTCGACCACTGGACAAAGGAACCAAAGAAGAACTTGAAGAGGACACCTGCTGCAACTTCTGGACCGTTGGTTTGCCCGGTGAAGCCCTGTTGCAGTGCCGAAATGCCAAGTTCGCATCGACAGAGCAGCCCCTGCAAGGACGACTTCTCCCCTTGAGTTTCTGGAACCAATCAACTCCGAAGTAAGCCACCTGGACATCCATCTCGGATCTGGTTGAATTTCCACATAGTTGCTGCTGGAAACAGTAGAGCCAGGGAGAGGAACACCAGTTTGTGTGTGTTGCTTTTAATTTGGCCAAGAGCTCCAGGAAGATCCTCCGGCCTCTCAGGAAGCAGGACTGACTGAACCTGGGCCCCCTCAACAGAGTGCGGGACCCCAGAGCAAGGAAAGTCCATCTCGACAGCCAGGAACCATGGTGTTGCTATTTACGGTAGACACGAGGAGCTGAAACACCGAACAGCCACTGAAAGTGAAGCTTGCCGGTTGCAAGTTTTGACCGTCCCAGTGCAGGAGTCCCCCAACGTCCTCCCTCTTGTTCCCACGACTGAGGCCATGGAACAGTGAGATCTGCAGAGCTACACAGGAACAGGAGTCATCTGCTGCTTCTTTTCTTCATTTTAACGGTACCGTACAAAGTTTAAGATAACTTCCCTCTGGAGTTGCTTGCATCTTCTACTACTGACAAGTCTAACAGCTTGTGACCCTACATTGATTCATCTTTTTCTTCAAAGAATTCTGAAACATTGTGCAAAGACTTTTCTACTTACCTTCAAAGAAGTACCTTCACAAAGCTCCCACTTCTGGTCTTGAGACATAGGCTTTTAGATGGTTGTTGTGAAAGACCCTGGGGGCCTCCTTAGGATTGCCCAAGTCCACCAGATAATTGACTTCTCCCACAACCTTAAAGGGTCCAATCCATTTGTCCTGTTGGCTTTCTGGTCATGCCAATGCTTCACCAGAGCCTGACCTGCTTTTAAGTTATCTGCTGCTTCTGTCATCATGTGTGTCATTCTCATTCGGAGACCAAGCACATAGTCAGTGACTCTCACTGGCTTGGAGGAAGGAGCACTCTCCAACCCCTGCTTAATTAGGGCCAAGGGGCCTCTAACTGGATGACCATAGAGAAGCTCAAAGGGACTAAATCCAACTCCCTCCTGAGAGACTTCTCTATGAGCAAATAGAAGGCATGGCAGTAGAAGGTCCCAGATTCTTCTAAGGGGTCCTCTAAAGCACCTATCATGCTCTTCATAGTTCTATTAAACCTCTCTACCAATCCATTTGTTTGGGGATGGTAGGCAGTTGAGAACTCGTAAATCACGCCACAGTTTTTCCACATGGCCTGCATGTAGTAGGACATAAAATGTGATCCCCTGTCAGAGCTGACTTCCTTAGGAAAGCCTACCCTGGTAAAAATACCAAGTAGGGCCTTAGCAACAACCTGAGCTGTAACAGTTCTCATAGGTATAGCTTCAGGATACCTAGTAGCATGGTCTACTACAACCAATATAAATCGGTTGCCTGAAGAGGTTGGAGGGTGTAAGGGACCAACAATGTCGATTCCTACCCTCTCAAAAGGGACTCCCACCACTGGGAGAGGCACCAAATGTGCCACATTCTTGGCTCCACTCTTGCCAGATGTCTGACAAGTGTGACAGCTCCTACAGAATTTATCTACATCAGACCCCAATTTAGACCAGTAGAAATAAAGAGAAAGCCTTTCCTTGGTCTTCTTGAAACTCAAGTGACCAGCCAAAGGAATCTCATGAGCTAACTGTATGAACTGTTGTCTGATCTCTCAAGGCACTACAAGTCTTCTGTAGTCCCCTGGGATAGACTCAGTTGGTTCACTGTATAAGAGGCCATCTTTCCAGTACAACCTGTGCTTCCCTGGCTCTTGGCCGTCCAGCTGGGAAGCTGCCAGTTGGTGAAGTCCTTCAAGATTAGGACCCTCTCTTTGACCTCTGCTGATGTCTGCCCTACAGGGGCCACCTTCTGCCAGTAAAGACTGCAGCTCAGGGTGGTCTTTAGGATCCAGATCTCCAACTGGGGGGAAGGTCATCTTCTAGCTCTGAATCCTCAGCAGCTGATTCAACCTGTCCTGGTTGTTCCTCACACTCAGCCTCAGCTGGTGGAGTAGTCACAGGTGTGACTTTGGACAGTCCTCTCGGGGATGTCCTTGTTGGAAGTACAGGAGTGCTCTCTTGCTTTTTCTTTGAGGCTTTGGGTTTCCCCTTTATCTCTTTCTTCCTAGAAATAGCAGTTAGTAGTTCCTGTGGGCTGGGTGTTATAGATTCTTCTGTAACACCCTCTTGAGAGTCAGTTAAGGTACTCTCTCTGGCCTTCCTTGTTTGTTCCGGTTTTCCTTTTGCTGGGAGGTCCGGGGGTGCTTGATACAACTCCAAATGTTTTTAAGTCAGTCCCCAACAGGACTATCCCAGCTACCTCACTCTGCACACTAACCGGTATCTTGACAGTCATGTTGTTGCACTGGATGAGAGCTGGTAATCTTGGAAGCATTTGAACAGGGTCCCCAGCAAGTTTAGTGAGGCCTTTGGGTACCTTACCACTGTAATGATGGCCCCAGTGTCTCTAATGGCAGGGGTCTCCTGACCATTTACAAGTACACTGTCCTTATAATATTCTTTTTTTGTTATCTGGAATTAAATTATAGACAGTTTGTACTTTTCCCTCTGTGGAAAGGATAAGGTGACAGTGTGGCTCCTGAAGATTTAGCTTTGCATCTGGGATCCCCTTTCACATGGTCAGTAGGCCCACAAGCATAACATTTTCAAAGTTTTATGACAAATGGGGGTTTCTGCTGACCTCCCTCTGGTTTAGCACAAGAGGTTTCACTAGCCTGATTCGGTTTCCCTTGTGGTTTACCCTTTTTTTGTTTGGGGCCCTGTTTTGGATTGGAGGTATGTGAATTCTCTATGCCATTTATCTTTGCTGCTTCGTATCACCCTTCTTCTGAGTTGCCCCAGAATCATTGTGAGTATCCCTGTTGGCAACCCACAAGTCAGCAGCCTTTGTTAACTTCTTTGGATCAATTTCCTTAGAGTCAGCCAAGTGTGGTCTCAGCTCAGGAGAGCAGGCATCAAAAATAGATTACAACAAAAATAGATTTCCATTCCTTCAAAAGTGTTAACTCTGGAAACCCTTTACCCAACCATCTAAGTTCTTCAAACATTCACACACCCAGGCAGCCCAAGGGGAACCATCATGCTTTTTAAGGGTCCTAAACCTCTTAAGGTACTGGGAAGGAGTTTTCCCAAATCTAGCTATCAACGGTAGCTGCACATTTTCATACTCCAATCTTTCAAGTTCCCCCACCTACATTACAGCATCAGTTGCAACCTGGGAGAGCCTAGACAAAAGCCAAGGAATCAACTGATTCCCTGAAAAACCCTGAATCCCATAGTTGTATTCAAAAGCAGCCAACCAATCTCAATATCAAGTTTCACCTCATACATACTCGCAGCTTCCTTAGGCATGCACGGTCTCTTATAACTGGAAGACCTAGAAGACTCTGGGAGAGAACCATTTTCAAGAGACAATTTCTTAATTTCAAGAGCATGATGCATTTCGATTTCTCCGAGTTTGATTTCTTGATGATTACTCTCAGTTTGCATTTGGAGCCTTTTAAACTCTAACTCAAGTCTCATTTTTTCAAGAGAGACAAATTATGGACTCAGTACTAGACCTGGTAGGGTCCCTGTGGGTAAAGGTTGAGGCCCAAGAGCAGGTAGAGGGTCTCACATCCTGAGACTCCTCTGACTCATCTGGCTTTCAACATTAGAGTTAGACTCTACATCATCATTTTCCTCATCAACATTATCCACATTTTCTGAGAAATTACGGGTTACAGCCCAATTTCTTAGTCTTTGATGTTACAACAATTTTTCAACCAACTCATTTTTCTTTCCTTTAACAGGGAGGTTTCTGACTTTACACATTTCCTTCAGTTTATCTACTGTTAAAAAGTATCAGGATCTCCTGTTAGTAGTTATCCATATTAGGCATGATAAAATTGCTTTTCTAGTGGTGCTTAGCCTTGTGAAGGTTACTATCTGAACAAAATTAAAGCAGAACTCTCAATGTAACAACTATACAATTTATCCCACCGCTGCCACCAGTGTTAGAAAAGGTTTTTATGTAGTACCCTCTGGGACCACTACACACAACTAGGACTACAGGTGTAAGCAAACCAACCTTTGGTATAAATCTGTATCACTCAGTTTCTGGTAGGGAGCTGAGCAGCCAGGCTTATCTCAAGAGGGCATGTGAGCTTGTAAGGGTGTTACACAAAGGTCTACAATGACAAGTATTCAGATAGACACTTACACTCAAGATTTCTTGGTAAAACACTTCTTAACTTATTACACAATCATTTATAAAGCATTCACTAATTGAGGCAACCAATATCACACAAAAATAATACTACAATACTGATTACTATGCAGTTGCGCTCCCTTGAAGTCGGAGCCAAATAGCATTGAAGTATGAGCAAAAAGGCATAAGTTGATAAAACGAATATTACAGTTACTTTAAAACAGTGCAAATAATTTGAGTTCACCAGAGGAGTTGATTCAATGCAATAGGTAGGCCAAAGTCAATGGGCTAGTGTCTTGTATAAGTACAAACAGTTCTGGTATTTAAAACTGAAAAGTCTTTGCCACGGTTCTTAGAAATAGTTCATGGAAGAAAGGTTTGTGTGTTGGGTCACACGCTGACTAGGCATGTAAATTGCCAAAGATCCAAGGCCTTTCACTTTGACAGGTATGTTCTCTCGGTCGGGTTTTCACAGTACCTTAATATTGAAGAAAAAGACGCAGCTGAAGACTTCTGTTTCTGGCAGTTCCTGCAGATCTCGCTGTTCCTGAGCCTGAGTTGTGGGGACAAGAGGAAGGACATCGGGGGACTCCTGCACTGCACGGAGACGGGTTGTTGGAATCGAAATAACATTATACCTCCTATTGCATTGTTTGAATGTGTGTTGGCCTACGCCAAGTTGTCTAAAAACATTGAGTAAACAGATTCCGCGGCAAGGTCTTGACCTTAATGCACTGTGTAAGTCACCATCTTGGATTTAGCCGCCATTTTAGGTTCTCTTGTAAATGTGGAAGTCACCCTGAACACCAAAATGGAGGCCGAATGACATTTCGAGTGGGATTCTGGCCGTTGTGACCTCCGCACACATGAATAAATAATATGCCTGCAAGCCACTTGTTGGGGTCGCGAACTGAGACCTTGTCCTATCCCTGACCTATTTGTAAATGAACAACTGTATCAGCGAAACTGATCAAAATGCATACATTATGGGATTGACCTGGCAAAAAACCCTAGACCTGGTCCTAAGAATGGTTAACCTGCGAGGGGGTTGGCCAGAGCTGGATAAAAAGTATAAAAGCACGAGTATCCCAATGTACGGTCTCTCACACTAACACAGTGAACTCTCGTTGAAGTTCGTTCTGTTACTCTGAGAGCCGAATAGTTATCCGTTTGTCAATTGACTTTTTGGTAACTGTTGTAGCTTTTCAGTAAAGCACTTTGTATGTTCTTTGTAACCTGTGTTGGTGTGTTTCCTTTGGGCTTCCCGGCCTCATATCAATTTTTTTGTTTTCACAGTTGGCGCCCGAATAGGGACCCTCAAGATTGATGCCGGATCATTGAAGGTTGACGCAGACTATCGAACCGGGATCGGACGGTGTGATTCTGCGGGCCCGACCGAACGAGACGCGATACCTCGGCGGCGCTGCACGATCCGATCCTTGGACGATAGTCGTGTGGTCTGACACGGCATCTTGACGAGGGTCCATTTTTGAGGCGGGCAGATTTGCCGAAACCACCAAAAACAAGGTAAAATTCGTTAGGTAAGTTCTTTGATAAACCGTACGGTCCTCCTTAGGTTTGGTCAGGTGCAGTCGTGACCCGGCTCTTAATTTAACCCTGACAATTTGAATTTGGCGTATTGTATCTGCAGACACAATTATTGACCAGGTAACACCAATTCTTTGTGAAATGCCTGGGAAATTTTCTAGCTGCTTTAGGGCTCTGTTCCGCAGTGATCGACAATCCTTGGAATCTAGCCGCCCGGCACCACAGGAGGGGTCGCCGGCATGTACTATGTACTGTAAGTATGGCATTGGAAGTATAGTATTTAATGATATTTGGCACAGACAGACCAGACATGCCTCCGAATTTCAGTGGCCAATCAACGGTAGTTTTGAGATCCCCCGTATTGAATACTTAGAATCAATCTTGCTAAAAAAGAAGGCTAGACCTGCAGCCTTTGATGTTTTACAGAATTGGAAAAAAGAAGCGTTACAGCAGCTTAAAAGTATGGATAAACATTCACGCCGTCATAAGACAACGCTGAAAAGGCGTTGTTATATGATAAAGAAAAATGTTCAGAATCAGTTAAAAATATGGATAGGGCTTTTTCACTTGGAATCCAGAAAATGTACCCCTCTAAAGATTTCCATGTTTCCGAGGAATTTATTGAGAAATTGTTAAACGAACGAAGGCCTGATGCCTCAGCGCCACCTCTGTATGTTCCTATTTTGGGCACTCTGCCCATTCTTGCTGTTGTTCCTGTCGTTATTCCTGTTCCTCCTGTACAACCTATTGTTCCTAGTCCTCTGGTTGTTGTTCCTCCACCTATCGCACCGCCCCTTCCTTCTACACCGATAGTTGCACCTTTATTAAATTTACCTACACCTCCGCTCCCGAGTGGCCCCGTATTGATTGAAGTTGATCCAGGTGCAGGATCAAAGATCGTCACCCGTAATACTGTTTCTGCAGATAAGAAACAGGAATTGTTTGCATGGGCTAAGCATTGCATGGAGAAAGGTGATCAAGTTAATGTTTTTTCCACATTATCTAATTTGAATAGTTTTCCCGAGAGAAATGTTTTTATTGAAGGTTTGGGGACTCATTTGTGTGTGATGTGGGGTATATTACAAAATTCAGATCTTCCACAAGGAGTGAGAGATCTGAATGCTTTGGCACTTTCGAGGGACACAGAGCAGAAAGTATATGGGCATGTTGAAAAATTGTTCGAGTTTAGGAAAGACTTTGAAAAGTCACGAGATGAGGACGACGAAGACGATAGAATATATGTACAGAAACGGTTCCTTCCGCGCCGTAAATCGGCACCTGAGGAAGTACGAATTTGTACTAAAGATGCGGTTCGATGGATCTCAGATTCATCGATTCCGCCAGATGAAGTATATGACACGTATAGTCAGTATACAATAGAAATGCAAAGAAAGGTAATTCAGGTGATGGTACAGCACCTGCAAGAAGAATGTGTAAGAAAGAAAGTTAGTTGCCCCATAGAATTGTTGGGGATTTGTAAAAGGGCTTTTTCGCCCGATACTTCTACAGCTGCCTTAGCGCTCGACCTGGCCCTGTTGCTTAGTAAACGGCCAGAGGTACCTATATCTCAGTTGCCTATGAGAGAGGTTCTTCCGACCTTTGTCCCAAAAGTTGAGATCCCCGCCAACGCTGGGACTGGTGCCCCCGCTGTGGATATCCCTGCACATTATGTATCGTAATTCGTTCACGTCCCGGTTTCACGACAGGAAGTGAACACAATTAGACAATCAGTTCCCGATATCAGGAAAAACCCGACAGGGTTTTACAAAGAAATAGAGTCCGTCTTGCAGTCCTCTGTGTTCGCCTTGAGTGATATTGACTTGTTATTCCCTGTACTCCTACCCATAGATGTATGGAAACAGGTTCGGACAATAGACGATGTGTCAGGATTGGGAGATACGTGGGCTAATATGATTAGAATTGATGTGGAAAGACCAGCTGGTGAGAAACCACCACAGGTAATACTTACTTTGCCTGATAGAATTGTCACAAAACTAAAAACTATAATTCCAGAGAAAAGAATTATTTGGGACAAGCTTACGGCCTGTGTCCAAGGAAAAACTGAAGGCGCCACCACATTTTTTAATATATTCGAGCAGGTATTTTCTGACTTCAGTGGACAGGATTTAGGTACAGAGTCGGGGAAATGGTTGTTCGTGGACAAATTTGTACGTGGATTGTTACCTGACATCCAGTCACAGATTATGTCCTCAGAGCGCTTGGCAGGCAAAATCTCAATCTGAGGTTTTGCACATGGCTCAGTATTATGAGAACCGTGTTAATGATGAGAAGGAAAAAATTGAAAAGAGGAAAGGAGATTTAAAAACCAAAGTATTATTACAGCAAATTGTTAGAAACCCCAGAGGAGGCACGACACAAACTAGAGGTCAGTATGTCCCAAAAGGAAATGCTCCTTTAGGTCCTGTGAATATTAATCAATGTGCTTATTGCCGCCAGGAAGGTCATTGGCGAGCACAGTGCCCTGTCCTTTGCCAGAGGTCAAACAGTGCGTTTGGGGGTATGGGTAGACGACCTAGGGGCCGCCCTGGAGCAGGGGGCCCTGATAGAGGTCAGCTTTTACAAGATCCTCAGCAACCTTTTTCACGGGAAAATCAGACCTCGAGTATGGACTCGAGGAACATATTTGATCACCCTTCTGCTGTCTACCTTTCTGAAGAGCTTCCTTTCGACTATACTGTATTTCATTAGGATTGCCCGAACCAGGGTTTGGAACCTTCACCTATTCCCGTTAATCAGAAAGGCCCCTACGTTGAATTATTAGTAGGGAATAGGAAACACCAGTTTTTGATTGACACTGGAGCGAAAAATGCTCCATTGATCATTCTCGGGTTCCAAACATTCCACTGTCAGGGCAAACAAATGTTTCCGTAGAGTTTTCTGGTATACCAACTGTCTGTCCGGTTTCTGCACCGGTATCTGTTTCTTTGGGTCCCTTTACGGACCATTGCCCTTTTCTTCTCACTTCAAACTGTGGAGAGAATTAGCTGGGATTGAATTTGTTAAAGAAATTGAACGCAGTAATTCATTGTTCTTCTGATGGAGTACGGCTGACGGTTTCACCACAACAACTTCCTAATTCTCAGTTCTTGATTCGACCTTTACCTCCCGAGTTTAGCATTGTCCCGGAATGTTTGTGGGCGGTGGACGACAATGATGTCGGGGTGTTACAGATTGAGCCCGTTAAAATAGTTCTGAAACATGGAGTGAAACTGCCACGCATTCCGCAGTATAAAATCAGTCGAGGGCGAACGTGCTTTGAAATGCATTGTCTCCGATTTTGTGCATCGTGGGGTGATCGAGGAGATTACAGGTAGTTTGTGTAACAGTCCGATCTTGCCTGTATAAAAGAAAGGCGACAATGCAATTCCATACTGGTTCCTAATTGATCTTCGTGCTATTAACAGAGTGGTCGCCCCACAATTTCCAATTGTGCCCAATGTGACGACGATATTAACAATGATCCCTGCTACGGCTACGCACTTCAGCGTTGTGGATTTAAAAAACGCTTTCTTTAGTATTCCTATACATAAAGAAAGCAGATATCTGTTTGCGTTCACCTTGGAGGGACGCTCATTTACATTTACAAGGGCACCTCAAGGGTATACTGAAAGTCCCAAAATTTATAGTAGAGCTTTGAAAGAGCAGCTCGACACCCTTGAATTGCCACCTACTTGCACGCTGCTTCAATATGTTGACGATTTGTTTTTGGCTGCAGACTCAGGGTGCTTGTAAAGAAGGCACTGTACTGTTGCTTGTTCATCTAGCTAAAAATGGTCACAAAGCTTTGCTTAAAAAATTTTAATATTTTTTTCAGGAGGTCGCCTATTTAGGCGACCTCCTGTCAAAGGAGGGGAGAAGATTGACACCTGAAAGAATAAAACACATTTCTGGCATGTCTGTTCCAAATACACAGAAGGAAGTCAGAGCCCTAATAGGTATGGCTTCTTACTGTAGGTTGTGGATCCCGAACTTCTCGCTAGTGATAAAACCGATGTTGGCTCTGACGAAAAAGGGCATTTCTCTGCCACTGCCATGGGAATCGGAACATCAACGATCATTTGAGCGTCTCAAAACCGCGCTATGTTCTGCACCGGTTCTGGGTACTCCAAATTATGACAAGGCCTTTGTGTTGTTTGTGCATGAATGTGATGGATGTCCTTTGGCTGTGTTAACACAGGAACAGGGAGGGAAGAATAGGCCGTGCGGCTACGACTCCTCCGCCCTTGATCCTGTCGCATGCGCTTTGCCAAGATGTTTGCGCGCTGTCGCTGCTGCTGCCGCGTCTGTAAAACAGAGTGAGGGAATGGTCCTAGGCCATGATTTGATTTTGATGGTACCTCACTCTGTTGATATTTTATTGAACAAAACCCGAACGCAACACCTCACCTCTGCTCGGTTTTCAAGGTATGAACTAATTCTGTTCGCCCCTCACATCCAAATTAAGAGGTGTTGTGTTCTTAATCCGGCTGAACTCTTACCTTTCCCGCAAAACACTGTTTGCGGTGACGAAGAATTACATGACTGCCTGTATACCACTGAACAAGAAACGAAGGGCAGGATAGATCTCATAGATACTCCTTTGGATAATGCAGAAGGGGAGCTGTTTTGTGATGGCTCCTGCTTCAAACTTTCGGATGGTACATCTACAGCTGCTTATGCAGTTACTACATTGAGCAAAGTTGTTGAATCTAAGAGAATTTCGCATAACTCCGCGTAGGCCGCAGAGATTATAGCGTTGACCCGAGCTTGTGAACTTTCCCAAGGGCGTAGAGTAAATATATATACTGATAGCCAGTACGCATTTGGGGTGGCTCACAACTTTGGGAGGCTCTGGTCGGAAAGAGGGTTCCTGACCTCACATGGGACCAAGATCTAGCATGGCCCCTTGGTAGTGCAATTACTCTCGGCACTCTCACTCCCTAAACAGTTAGCGATCATGAAATGTGCAGCACATCGCAAGGTCATAGATGATGTGGGCAAAGGGAACGCTTTTGCGGACTTGATAGCCAGACAAACGGCCACGGACCTTAGCACGGACATGTATGCCTTGAGGGAAATGAGAGATGCTTACATAATGGATGAAGGTATTGGGTCTGCGCGAGATATTCAAACTGATGCCACAATAGAAGAATCTAAAAGGTGGGCTGAAGGAATGGGGAAACTGGATGATGAAGGGTGTTGGGTGGATACATCCGAAGGGAAATGGTTGCTCCCTGATTCATATGTATTGGCAATGGTTACGATGGCACACGGTCCTACGCATGGGTGTGCCCAGCAGATCACGAAAATGTTAGAACAAGTTTGGGTAAATGACAAGATTCTTGAGACTGCGAAGAGGCACATCCAGAACTGTATGATCTGCCTACAGCACAATGTGGGTAAGGGGACAGTGACTCCAAGGGGAAGCTTTGGGCCCCCTTCTGTTCCCTTCGAGGTCGTTCACTTTGATTTTATTGAAATGGAACGATGTAATAATCTGAAATATGTTCTTGTGATTATTTGTGCCTTCAGTAAATGGGTCGAGGCTTTCCCCGTTAAAGATGCTACCGCCATTACCACTGCAAAGATTATGGTAAAAGAATTCTTTCCTCGATTTGGGCTCCCGAGGATAATTTGGTCAGATAATGGTCCCCACTTTATTGCAGCAGTAATTTTGCAGATATGCACAGCCCTATGTATTGAGAAACAATTTCACTCAGCTAGACATCCTCAAAGCGCTGGGTTGGTGGAAAGACAACGGTATTTTAAAGAATAAGCTTGCAAAGACATGTGCTGATACCAAGTTAAAATGGCCAGATGCCTTACCTATCGTGTTATTAGCTATGCGGACCACACCTCAGACTAAGAATGGGCTTTCTCCGTTTGAGGTAGTGATGGGGAGACCTGCTAACATTTGGGGTCTCCCAAAACCTAAAGCCCTGAGAGAGGTGGAAAATGTATTGCTTGTAGACTACTGTAACCAGTTAACTAAAAACCTGTATTTCATTTATCACCAGGTACACTCGGCTTTACCTGTACGGTTCACGGGTCCAGGACACGATATACAGCCTGGAAGTTGGGTCCTAGTGAAGGCCCACGAGAGGTCTTCCTGTCTCGCGCCTCGCTGGCGGGGACCCCACCAGGTGTTACTGGTCACCAGGACAGCAGTGCGGGTGGCTGGAAAGAAGAACTGGATTCACGTGACGCATGTCAAGAAACTTCCTCACCCGACGCCACACGTTACAGAAGAAGCAGAACTCCTCACTGATGCCACAGTCTCTGATTTTGGAGTATCAAACAGCGCTGTGAGTGCGTCGGAGAATTTCTCTGAGCCTGAGGAGCTTGGGGAACAGTCCATTTCGTCTCCGCACTCTCTTGAAAAATCACTTCCGGAAAACACTGTTTCAAGCTCTGCGACTTCCGTCGCCTCCGAGACGTCGCTTCCCTCAGGAAGTGACGACACTTTACTTCCGGACCAGACAATTTTGGGTACCACCAGGTACAACCTTCGACGAAGGAAATAGAACTACGGCACGAGTTTTTCGTGCATCTGGAAAAAGGAAGTGATTGGAAATTCTCTTTTTATGAGAAAGTTCTGTTGAACAAAAGGGATTCTGCTGGCTAGGGTTGGGAAGGACTAAGAAATCGCGCGACCGTAGCGTCGCCAGCAACGAACATTGGGGTCGTCGATTGAGGAACTACGATGCCTGCCACCTCCGCTGCTGCCCCCCGCACTGGATTTATGAATAAGGGGGTGACCAAATTGGACAATGAACAATGTGCCTGGGCCTCGAAAACGTACTGTTGTGTTTTGATAATGATAATTGTTATTTTTGCAACTGCTGCTGTAGGACTTTGGTATTTTGAAGAAATCTATCCTCTGAAACCTTTACTACTGACCGAGATTGTACCAACTGTTTTGGCTCCCTCTGTACACCTTCACACTCTGTCCCCTAGAGACACCCAACATAGACAAAAGTATCATAATAACACTCTGATGATAGTAATGAATGCTACTCATGCCATTTTTAATAAGAGTAATTGTTGGATTTGCACTCATTTACCGAAACATGGGAACAAGGGACTGGGATGATATATACATCCTCTACCTTCAACGACTGCTTGCTATGCCTCTCTTAGAGCACTATTCTTTGGCCGATGGAATGATAGCATCTCAGGGAACTTTGATGGAACTAATCTGAATGATCTTGAGAAACGTGAATTGACTCCCCTGGGATGCTCGCTTTTCGCAAATAGAAGTAAACCTAACATCGCTTCTATTAGGCTGTCTGACAAACTATCTCTTCCTTTTGAAACTCTAATTTCCTTTAAAATGGCTCCGATAGGCAATAAGGACGCTGTAACTCCTTCTTATTCGATAAATCATAGCCCTGACTCGGTTCCCTTCGGTGTGCAAAGAAATGGCACTAGGCCAATGGGAGATTTTGAAGGTTGTAAAAACATTGTAAATTTGACTGGGGAAAACAGGCCTCTGTATGTAGGGGGGCCTGTTTATTTTGTTTGTGGTAGTTTAGCATTTCCCTGGTTGCCCAAGGATTGGCAGGGAACCTGTTATTTAGGAATATTGTTACCCGGGGTATTTGTAGCAAGTACATTGGAGGTTTCTAAGGCTCGCCCACGGCGAGACAAGAACGGAGATACCCCTGGGCAAGTATTGGGAGACATAGCGAAATCAGTTGTGCCCTTTTGGGGACAAATAACAAACTCAGAGAAAATTAGGGGATTAGCAAGGGTACTGGAGAGAACGATCAACCGGACCACGGACATACTCTACAATATGACCTTAGAGCAAAAAGCAATAAGATTGGTAGCACTCCAAAATCGGATGGCATTAGATGTAATTTTGGCAGAACGAGGTGGAGTATGCAAATTAGTGGGGTCCGCTTGCTGTGTTTTTGTACCAGACTCCTCGCCAACAATTTTTAAAGCAATACAGAACTTGCATACTCTTAGTTCTGAAGTACACATGCCTGTAGGAGACTGGAACCTCAGCACTTGGTTCTGGGATTCTTTACGATCTTGGGGTTGGAATGTGCTTTCTGTTATTCTGGTTATTTTGGGGATCCTGCTATTCCTTTGTTGCTGTTTTCAATGCCTCCCAAGTATATGTGGAATGTTAGGGGGATGTTGTGCCCAAGCAGTGAGCGCAATAGGGCATAAAATATATGCCCCGGATACAGCATCTAAAGAATTCATGTTACAAGAGGTTTTGATGAACGACCTAATGGCTATAGACATTACAGACAATGATTCAGAACCTATGGATGATAACACATGGAGATATTTTCAAAAGTATTAGGAATGATGTTAGCACTTGGCATAGGCCAAAAGGAGGGTCTGTTGGAATCGAAATAACATTATACCTCCTATTTCATTGTTTGAATGTGTGTTGGCCTACGCCAAGTTGTCTAAAAACATCGCGTAAACAGATTCCGCGGCAAGGTCTTGACCTTAATGCACTGTGTAAGTCGCCATCTTGGATTTGGCCGCCATTTTAGGTTCTCTTGTAAATGTGGAAGTCACCCTGAACACCAAAATGGAGGCCGAATGACATTTCGAGTGGGATTCTGGCCGTTGTGACCTCCGCACACATGAATAAATAATATGCCTGCAGGCCACTTGTTGGGGTCGCGAACTGAGACCTTATCCTATCCCTGACCTATGTGTAAATGAACAACTGTATCAGCGAAACTGATCAAAATGCATACATTATGGGATTGACCTGGCAAGAAACCCTAGACCTGGTCCTAAGAATGGTTAACCTGCGAGGGGGTTGGCCAGAGCTGGATAAAAAGTATAAAAGCACGAGTATCCCAATGTACGGTCTCTCACACTAACGCAGTGAACTCTCGTTGAAGTTCGTTCTGTTACTCTGAGAGCCGAATAGCTATCTGTTTGTCAATTGACTTTTTGGTAACTGTTGTAGCTTTTCAATAAAGCACTTTGTATGTTCTTTGTAACCTGTGTTGGTGTGTTTCCTTTGGGCTTCCCGGCCTCATATCAATTTCTTTGTTTTCACAGGGTCACAAAGCTGACAACTTGGCAAATCTTCAATTCCGTTTGCTGTGCTTCAAGCACACAAGCTGGTGTCCTTCTCCCTGGTTAATCCTAACCAGCACTGAGAATGGTATTCAGGTGGCTTACGAGTTGATTGGTCCCACCAACTCAAAGGAAGAAGTCGTCCTTGAAATGGCTTCTCTGTCGAGATGAACTTGGCAATTCGAACCTGCAGCAATGTTCCACCGGGCAAACCAACGGTCCAGTAGTTGCAGCAGCCGTCCTCTTCCAGCTCATCTTCGGTTCTTTTGTTCCAGTGGTCGACTCTGCCTTCCAAGCCAAGAGACTCGCCTTTTATCCAGTTTTCTCCCTTTCATTCCATCCTAGCTGCCACTCTCCCAGCAGGGTGGCTGTCCTTGCCAGACAGTCAGCCAGCCATTCGCGCCAGAGTGCATTTGGGTCTCCTAGGAGACTAAGCATGGGGAGTTCGGGCACCTCCCTCACCTACTGCCAACCCAGACACTCAGACGCCAGAGGCGGTCTTCAGTCCTGAAGCCCTCCAAAGGCATAGAAACAAAGGAACAAACCTAGTTTGGCGCACAGAGACAAACTCTAGAAGGACCTTTCCAAAAAGAAATGGCGAAAAAAGAAGACCGGGACCTGTTTAAACAAAGGGGGCTTAGGCGCCATCTTGAAAAACATGGCTCCTGTGATTTTTAGCTACCGGTGTTCGCGGACGGGAAAAATCATGGTAGTTCGTTGTAAAACCACTGCCACCAGCCATTTCAATAGGAAAGGGTAGCATTTGACTGCTACATGAGTTTCTAGACATAGGGGATACTACGTAACCCATCCAGCACCCTAATGTAAGATAGTGTTTGCTGGTCTAGGGAATTAAAAAGACTAGTAAAGTCAATTTAACTTTACATTCACTGGGAAACAGTAGTTTATCCCAGAGAAGGTATTTAAACCTTGGGACAGCCTAAAAAGCTTCCTTGTGTCACTGCACTGAGGGTGCTGTGTAACACACATGAAAAGATGATGCCTATGGAGTTATCTTAAAACACCATAATCAAAGAACACAAGAGTAAAGCAAACATCAAAATACATGAGAGAGTGGGAAAAAAAGGCTCACACTCTACCCAGGTAAAGAAATTGAGTCTTCAAAATCTAGCAAAGTTGCTGGGGTCTCTAAGGTGAAAGGAATTAGCACATTTATGAGAATTCTCCCTAACAGTAGGTAATGTAAAAAGCAGAATTTTTTAAGTGGTCTGCAATGCTTACCCCTACCATATGGCTCTCTGAGCCGTAGTCCTGTCCTAGTTCTCCGTTCATTGTTCCTGAAGTTCAGCAGTTCATAAAAACTTAATCAGTTAATTGTTCCAAACTATCCTCACTACCAACATTCTAGCTGACATTAGTGGCACTCACTTTTGAAGTCCTATGTGTGACACAAAACAGTGCTTTTATAGTAATGCGTTTGACAGGAAATGGTGCATGTCTCTTCAATAGTGTCCTCAATGACGTTGTCCATCACATCCTGGCAAATCTTTCATGATAATTACAGGACCTTCATTTGCCACAGAAGTGGATGAATGTATGCCATCTCAACAGTAAGAAACGTACATGCTTCAACCGTACACGTGTGGTTACAGCACTTCAAGCTTCCACGGTTCAGTCCTGGGAATTACTGTGTGAAGAATGGGTACACCTGCTATTCATGCCATAGTTCTCTCATCCAAAACAATGCCTTAAGTAATGTTTGGGCAACCCTTACCCTTACGATTGGAGAGAGCCTTGGGCTAGTCAATATTATTAGAAAGTGTACTCCAATCTCTTTCAGGAACATTTTATTCGGTGAAAAGCCACCTGGATCAATCAAAGACAAGCAAATAGGGGCAGTGCTTTCCTAGCTGCCATAAGTAGCAAATAGCCATTAGATCAATGATTAAGAGTACACCTGAAAATGTATCAAACATGTCATCATCAACTTTACCCAGACCTGTATGGTTATGCTGATATTATGTAGCTTCTATTTGTGTTAGCTCTGGAGGCTAAACCCCTAGTTTAGTATAAGGTGACAAAACTCCCCTGGCCCCACGGGCCAATGACAGAGATGCCCTTGCCTCCTGGGTTAGCCCTGATAGTGACTGAATAAAATGCAAAAAATTGTCATCAGACCTTGGGTCGCCAATTGTAGTGAAGACTACTGAAGGTTATTGGTTTCATTTATATTTGTGGATAAATAAATTGTAGATAATTGCGCATCAAAGACACCAAATGTTCTTAGAAAAAATATGTCAGAGACGGAACTTTTAGTAAATGACTTCTTTACTTTGTCTATTTAGAAGAAGCAGAAATAATATGCCAATGCATTTCGGACCTATACTTTGTCCTTCATCAGGGAGAATTTCTGCAATTATGTCTGTTCTTGTCACTGTTTCATCATAAAAATGTTTCTATTGTCCTCATGTTGTTTCCATTCACATCAAGCAATGAGTTGCACCATTATTTTCCAAAGTTCAGAAGTATCGAAAGTATCCTACTAGTTTCTGTATACAATCTCGAGTAGTCTGAGAATACACAGCTTTGCATAAATGATTGTTGCTAAGCTAGAGGGTAGGGTGCTTGTTGCAGGATGAGTTAGTTAGGATGGTGTTTGAGGACAGTCATATGTTTATCCTGTGAAAATTGAAGATCTGGATCTGCGAGCGTTCTTCAAATGGTTCGATTGCAGAATTACCAGTTGGATTTTACCTCCCCCAAACCCTTTTGGAAGCTGATCCCTAGCCCACGCCCACCACTTTTTCCACTACAGGATCTTAAGATTCGGGGGTTGACCACTCGAGCTGCCCATTGCTCGACCACTCTCTAAAAATGTTCCCCCTCAACCGCCATCACACTGACACAGACACCCACAAACATACTTCTGCATACATTCCGCTCCTCCACCTCACTCCCCTCCCCCACAACAAACATTCCCACTGCTTCCCTATACACACCCACAAATTTACAGCCAGACACAGTCACACAGACACACACACATATATTAAACACAACACAACACAACCGCGTCTTCCCTCTTCCAGCCTGGCCGTGCCTACCAGCTCCTGCGCCCTCTCGTGTACGTCCAGCGGTGTGACAGGTCGCTTTAGAATGACCACTCCAAATCAACCTTTGTCATTATTGTTTAAGTGATATCTTTTTTTACTTGATACCGCATGAACCCCCACTGATGACATACTGAAGTTTCAGTATGTGTAGAGTTCAAAGTTAAATTCCGGTATGTGTAAAACTAAAAGTTCCCTGGTTTTCAAAATATCCTCAAGACCACACAAATATCTCGTCCAATGCAGCGGTGCAAACAGTACTGTTCCATGCACAATATGTACATAATATTCTTTGAAGATCATCGTATGTAAATCTTCCTCATTCATAATCACTAGGTATATCCTGAAACACTGACTGCATATCAATATTTAATGGGTCAAGGAAACCAGCACTTTAGTTAAGGTCCTCAAATGATTAAGGTCCTCGTAGATTAAGGTCCTCAAAAAAGATGCGAGAACTAAGTTTAAGCAAGTGCAAGCAGTGTAAATGTTGCTCAATATCCAAGGGCCACAGTTGCTACTACAAATAAACAAAGGAATTAAACATAGTTTCAAAAAGCATGAAGTAATAAGAGGTGTTCTTGGACTTTTGTGTGATATTCCAGCAGAAAGAAAATTAACATCAGATAACTAATTGTTTCTTTAAACAGGAATCCGTAAAGTTACTCCTAAAGGGTAGATGTGAAATCTGTCAAGCTCTTGTTGAAGCAGAAGCAACGAGCAGTGACACATGTTATCTTGAACCAGTCATACGTACATTGGTTGCACTTGGCCCCCATCCAGCCAGGGGGACAGTGGCATAGCCCTGTGATGTGGTTGCAGGTAGCGCTGTTGTCACAGTTACACATCTGGCTGCACCCAACACCGAAAAATCCATCTGGACACACTGGGGATAGATTGGAAACAGACTGTGAGTAGAGAACATCTAAAAGGCTCCTGGTATTGCACACTATTGCGTTGAATTCATGTTCTACGAACATTGCCTGGGAGGTGCACACGTCTTGGGATTGCACCACATAAATCTCCACTACTGCATGCACATGTGTGGATTTACCCAAGCCACTGTGGTGTGGGACACTTGATCATCCCTTATTCACAATAACCCACACATGCATCTTCAATCACTTTATTCCATGTCAGGTATCGCGCAAGGGGAAGTGCACGGAAAGGATTTTTCATTCCTGACCAAGGATGCAGTGCGTGTCATAAATTGTGACAGTTCACTATACATCGCACGAATAACAGAGTGTAATATTGAGGCTGCAAATATCACTTGGGAATCAAGCAACATTTGGAGTAAGGGTTCAGAGGAATGTGGGGTTGAGCTAGTAAGAGTAAGAGAGAACACAGTGTGAAAGGTAGACATTAGGCCTTTGCCGGTAAAGAAAAAAGGTTGCAAAGGCAGCAACAGCATTAAGATTGACAACATTGTAGCTATACAACAGAGTGACAAAGAATTGGCAAAAACGAAGCTACCGCTAAGTGCAGCAAGAATCTAGCTATCCAACATCCATTTATTACACTGTTCATAGTAATATCGCGTATGGGCACTTAAGGGACCTCCTCATGGTTTCAAACTCCCCAGACCATGGAAAGTGCACCCAGCAGCCCAGCGGCTGGGATCTAGGAAGCAATAAGCATGCATAGGTCTGTGGTGAGACCGCCTGGTGCAGATTAGAATCCTTTGATTGTTACTTTAAGTTTTATTTATTTATTCATGTTTACTTTTTAAGCGTTTATACAATAAAAAAATATTGTTTCAAAGCACCCACACGGCAAGGGAGGGAGCGGGGGGAAATACATTAAAAACCAATAAAATAAGAGCAGTTGGGGGGAAGAGGAAAAGGGATGAACCTACTATGCATTTTGAGCATTCAGAACGTGCAAGTGTAGCAGGAAGAAGGCAGGGCGTTAGCGCTGTGGGCTCTGAGCTCGTGGGTGAGCCACAGATGAAGTGCTAGGAATGTTGAGTGCTACACGGCCTGGAGCCACGAGGGATATAAGTGTGAGCCATCAGGGCAGAGGGTGGAAGTACAAGTGCAGATACACAGGAGCTGGGCCGATTGCCCAAGCCACCCAATCGCAGCAACTGTGTGATTAGCAGGGGAAAGAAGAAGGGAAGGAGGAGTTGAAGAGGAGAGTCTTAATGAACTTCTGGAATTTAAGAAGATCCTGCTTAAGGCGGAGAGAGAGGGAGGCTGTTCCATAGGAGGGTGCCAGCTGAGGAAATCGAACAACTACCTACCCTGTTTAGCAAAGCGCTTTACCCAGGGACAGAGGACTGTAGTGGTCTAGAGAGGAAGTGTTTAGTAAGATACAGTTGAAGACAGTGTGGTCCCTGGGCCCAGACCGCCTTGTGGATGAGGCAGAGGGATTTAAATTTGTTCTGTGCAGCAACCGGGAGCCAGTGAAGATTTTAGTGCAGGAGAGATGCGGTCCCTGGGCTTAAGGCCAAGGATAAGTCTTAGTGCCCTATTCTGGATTAGCTGGAGGGGTCGCTGAGTGGAAGATGGTAGATTGAGGAGGAAGCTATTGCAATAGTGAAGCCTTGAGAAAATCACAGCTTGGGTCACATTGAACCTCTGGGGGAAAGTGAGAAAAGGGAGAATTCCTTTGAGAAGGAAGAGCTGAAATTGGGACTTCTTGGCAATGACCCGAGTGCGGGGGAGGAAGGAAAGGGAGGAGTTGAGGAGGACACCAAGGTTTCTGGCTTCCGAAGAGGGTGAAGGGTGAGAGCCCAATGAGGAAGACCAGAGCAAAGGGAAGATGGAGGGAGCAGGGGTCCCGATGTGAAGGATCTCAGTTTTGCTGCCATTGAGGCAGAGATCATTGGAAGTGCACCAGGCCTGGATGGCAGGCAGGCAGTCAGGGATGAAGGAAGGTGCAAGTGAGTCAGCAGGAAAGAGTTCAGTATTGTCTCCATAACACTGTGCCAGCTGAGTAAGGTACATGTTAAAGAGCCAGAGGGTGAGGATAGATCCCTGTGGGACACCACAGGTGGAAAGGAAGTAGGAGAGGAGAAGGTGCCCAAGATGACATGGGAAGAGCCGCCATTTAGGAAATAGGTCAGCCATTTCAGTGCCTATTCCGAGATAGCAAGGGTATTATGCAGCCTTTGTATGAGGATGGAATGGTTAACAGTGTCAAAGGCAGAGGGGAGATCAAGTGGAATACGGACAGCAGCGGAGTTGGAGTCCAGGGTTGTGAGCAGTTCTTCATAGGTGTTCAGAAGAGCAGTTTCTATGCCCTTGGATGCTCGGAATCCAGATTGATGACCATGGAGACCACTGACAAGCTCATTGTGCGAGTTGAGTTGGGGCAAGGGCAGCTGCAGTTTCCCCACAAAGGTGGTGATTGAAATAGGGTGGTAGTTGGATGGACAAGTAGGGTCTGCTGAAGGTTTTTCATTAGTGGGCGCAGAATGGAGTGGACAACTCTGGTAACTTCTTCAGGTGTAACAGGGGTCAATGAGGAGGGGGAGTGGCCAAGGGAGGCAAAGGGGTGTGAGATGGGTTAGGTTGGTGAGTAACAAGGGTGTTCATGATGTCCTGAATTTTGGTGGTAAAGTGTGTGGCCAGTGCATTGCAGAGGGCCTGGGAAGGAAGAGGAGACTGCAGGGTTGGCTATCTCCCTGCAGATTTTGAAAGGTTTGGCCTTTTTATTGGATGCACCCGATACCCGTGCCTGAATGTAGACCCTTTTCTCGGCACGGATGGCAAGTCTGTATTGCCTTTAAAGCAGGAGGTAGTCCAGTTTGTGAGAGGGTGAACCTGAGGTTTGCCACTTCCGGTCTGTAGCTCTGCCCTTTCATTTCAGTTCTGCAAGTTCTAAGTCATACTAGGTGTTAGGCTTAGAGGCAGGTTTAAGGTGGATCCTCATAACTGGGGCAAGGATGTCAAGGGTATTGGTGATTGCCGAGTGAAGATCACTGAGAGCAGAGTCTGAGGTGGTGCCTGAGGTGGGGAAAAGGGGGTTGAAGGTAGAGGCTAAGGCAGCAGCTGACACTCGTTTCATCGGGCGAATGTTCCAGAACAAGGATGGCAGGGCTTTTGTGGGTGCAGTGGGAGGGCCAAAGGGACTCAGGTGGGAGGAGAGCATGGTCTGACCAGGAGAGAGGGGTGACCAGAGAGGAAATGAGCGAGAGGTCGGAGTGGATGATGGTGTCCAGGGTGTGTCCAGCCAAGTGTGCTGGACTAGAGGAGAGCATGGAAAGGAAGAGAGGCCCAGAGGTCAATGAAATGAGTGGATGCTGAGGCAGAGGCATCCAATTGGATGTTGAAGTCACCCAAGAGGAGGAGGTTGGAAGTGGATGAAAGTAAGGAGGAGGAGCAGAAATCAGCCCATTCAGAGAGGAACAGGGTGGTAGTGCCTGGAAGCCAGAAGATGGTAGCAGTGGTCAGAGTGGAGGAGGGAGAGATTACCAATTTGCAGACCAGGCTCTCGAAGGATGTTTAGAGTTGGGTGGGTACAGTGAGGTCGAGGCTTGGACATTATCTCGAAGACTACAGGGAGGAGGGAGTCAAAAAGCAGTGATTGAGCTAGCATTGAACCAAGTCTCAGTGACAGGGAGAAAGTCAAGGTCAGTGTCTTCAAGAAGGAGGCAGATGTCAGCAGAGTGTTTGTTGGCAGAGTGGGCGTTAATTGGTGACAGGTGGAGGCGGTTTCTGCCTTTGAAGGTTTTCTGAGGAGGAGTACAGGGGTATGGTACTCTGGTCAGGGAGGAGGGACAGAGAGAGTGGTAAGTGGAGAGGCAGGAGAAGGAAGGATGTTGATGAGGGAAGGCAGGATTTGGTCAAAGAGTAGAAGGTTGGGTTGAGGATCCTGGACCAGGATAGTGCCAGTGTGGTAGACATTAACAATGCAGCGTGAGGATGAGATGCCAGCCAAGAGGACTTCCCACTTGGTCCCACCCTTAATGGGAGAGGAAGTGAAAGAGGAGAGAGTAGAGATGAGGAGTCCAAAGGTCTGGAGAGGGGACAGAGAAGAGGATATCCAAGAAGACCTCTCTGGAGGTTGCACTGAAGTAGGTGTCTGTGATGGAAAGGCCAGGGTTTGCACGCAAGATATATTTTTGGTGCTTTTTCATTCTGGACTTAGTGAGAGAGGGGGGATAGGAGAGAGAGTAGCAATTAGAGAAGATAAGAGAGATGGTGAGTGCCATTAGGGTGACAGAGGGAGTTTGAAAGGAGAGGGGTGACTTTGATGATCTATGATATGGCATTAATAACGCGCCTATACACAAGTGTTTCAAGGTGCGGCAAGGCAAGGGGTGGAACAGAGGGAAGACAGAGGCAACAATATTACTAGGCCAGGTGTCATTGAGATTGCGCAAGTGCATGGGAAGCAGAAGGGGAAACGTGTGGGGGAAAGAGGGAGGGAACAGTGCAGTACATGGGCTACATAGAATAAATAAAACAATAAGTAAAATGTACGGCCTGCTGGTGGCAAGTGCAAGGGTAAGTGCAAACATCAGGTGTCAAGCGCTGGTAGGGGAGAGGAGGAGAGAAAGCAGAAGCAAAGAGGAAGGTTTTGCGGTGCTTCCGGAACCGGAGATGGTTCTCCTCAAGTTTCAGGGAGGCAGGGAGGCTGTTCCAGAGGGAGGCACCAGCTGAAGAAAGATCTACCACCAACTCGTTGCTTGGTGAAGCGACTGACCCTGAGGGAGTTGGAGGTGGATGAGCAAAGAGCTTGAGAAGGAAGATGTTTAGGCAGAGGGAGTTGAAGGTATTGAGGCCCCTGGCCACAGAAGGCCTTGTGGACAATGCAGAGGGTTTTGAACTTTATCCTCACAGTCACTGGGAGCCAGTGCAGAGATTTCAGTCCTGGAGAGATACGATCTCTGGGCTTGAGGCCAAGGACAAGTCTCGCAGTCCTGTTCTGGGTGAGTTGCAGAGGGCAGAGAGTAGGAGCAGGCACTTTTAGAAAGAGACTGGTGCAATAGTCCAGCCTAGAGAGAACCAGAGCTCTGGAGATAGTGAGCTGGGGGAAGGAGAGGAAAGGAAGAATACCTCTGAGGAGGTGTATCTTGTAGTTGACTTCATAGAGACGTCATACATGTGAGGAGAAAAAGAGAGTGTGGAGTCAAAGATGACCCCAAGGTTTTTAGCCTTGTAGGTGGAAGCAGGAAGAGTGCCAAGAGAGGCCGGCCAGAGATTGACAGGAAAGAAGGGAGCGGGTGTACCGATGAGGAGAATCTCAGTTTTACTGGCATTAAGGCAGAATTGTCATCTGCATAGCACTGGAAGCTGGGGCATAGAGCAGCAATGCAATGGGCAATAAGTGCCAGGTATTGGTTGAACAGCCAGGGAGAGAGATTAGACCCCTGGGGAACACCACAGGTAGAGATAGAGGAGAGGAAGGAAACAAGTTGGACCTAGGAGGGTCGATCAGAGAAGAAATAAGTCAGCCACGCCAGGGCCTGAGCACTGATGCCCAAGTTATCACAGAGACGGTTGAGCAGGATGACATGGTTGACCATGTCAAAGGCAGAAAAGAGATCAAGTAAGATGAGGACACAGGGGGTGATGGAGTCAAAGTTGGAGAGCAGGTCTTCACAGATGTTCAGGAGAGCAGTTTCTGTGTTTCTGGCAGCTCTGAAGCCAGACTGATTATCATGAAGGCAATCAACAGATTCAGTGTGAAGATTAAGCTGGGAGATGGCCAGTTTTTCCAAGAGTTTGCCTAGGAAAGGAGTGATGGAGATTGCACAATTCTGACATAATCTGACCTAATCTCACAGGTGGCCTAGCAGTAGCATAGATACAATGCAATGAAGCTAGAGTGCAGGGTGTAAACGCACACAGCTAAACACGATTTACGAAGAAAGGCCACAAAGCAGGGGTTTATGAAGTTGGAATCCATGATAGTAGGCTGCAGCAATTGCATAGGTAATTCATTTTTCATTAAGATGGCCATAAAATGTATATTTTATGCTGCTACAATATATAGGTGCATAATAAAAATAATGTGATATGCTACCGACAAGTAACTACTGTGTTGTCTGCTATAATCAATATTTTTGTTTTTTTCCTTGTAGTGGTTCCTATGTTGAGATTAAAAACAACAACTTAAAAATCAGATTTACAGAAAATGTCCTGTATGCCATCATACCAATGTTCACTAAATAGTATTCAGTTGCTCTGGGGGACAATAAGCATCCATCGGTAGGAGTCATTGGGTGAACTCTTGCCATCTTTACGCTCCTGACTTTTAAAGGGACAGAGGCATACGTGTGAACGTCCAAAGAGCCCTTGTCAAAGGAGATCAAACTGACTCATTTTGGAGTGTGGTTGACCCCTAACTTGCTCACTCACTGCAGCTATTCAAAGAAGATGTCTGGTTAAGCTCCCAAATTATAGGCTGGGTATAACCAAATGACTACTGGGAGTTGGTTACTTATTTTTTTTATCAGATTATATTGCACTTGAAACAATCTTACCCCTGCACATTTGATTCTGAAATTAGGGGAAAAAGTGTCCTATTAAGAACAAAACATAAAACAGGACTCTACAGAAGACTTAAATACTCACTTTCAGGACCATCGTAAACAGAGCTCTGCCGCATTAAAATTGTGAGGGCATCAGAGCGGATCTCATGCCATTTTATATGGTAGTTTTATACAGCACAGCAGTCACCTGAAGGCATCTTGGTGCTATATAAAAAGTGAACTAAAAGCTGAAACCATGGAGTGTTACTGTTGACAGATTAAATCAAAAAGACTTAGTTACTGATTAATAGAAAAGTTTTTAATTTCTTCCCCAAAGGTAGATGATTGTGCTCCCTGCAGAGATCAGAAGGTAGGGTATTTCATAGCCTAATTGTCTGGACCAGGAAGGAACTACCACCTGATCTCTCCTTCCTGTATCCCAGCACAGTCACTCTTCTATCCCACAGTTGGGCCTTGAGCCGCAGCTGCATCATACGCCATGATGACACACTGTGGAACTGTCCACAGCACTGAGGTGGCTTATGCTTGGGGTACACCAAATGACAACATTTATATGGCCCCAACCACAGGAAACTGATCTAGGTAGGGACCCTCCACTTTTATGGTAACAAACAACTGAGGGGAACTAGTTGGAGACAGCGTGAAGTCTATACGGATTCTATGAATGTGGTTTTTGGAGGATGTGCCCACATGCTTTGCATAACACTCATAGTTTCATGGCCACTGACACCCAACTAATTGAGATTAGGCACTTTCTAAACTGTTGCAGTAAATATGTTGTGTATATTTTATTATTGCATGTATCTGCAATAAATGTTAAGTTAGCAGAACAATACAACAACTGTGGACACGGATCCGAGAACACTTAGGAACCATTTGGAAACAAGACACTAAGCTACCACTAGCACAACATTGTAACACAACTCGTCAAATGGATAAGAAAAAGGACATCGAGTTATTGGCAGTGGATATTGTGAAGCCATCACCAAGAGGCGGTATAAGAGAATGGGACCTAAAAATAATTGGAGGCTAGATATACTTGCAGGCTACAAACAACAAGGATAAAATTGAACGAAGTAACAAGAGACATACTATCAATACGCCTTGATCAACGTGTGTGTTTACCTAGCACCAAAGCCAGCTAAAATATAGGTAATTGTAACTGTGACAGGCCTCTATCAATCATGTTATAGGATGATCTGGCTAATGACTAACTAATATCACGTGCTTGTGAGACTCAGTGCACACAGTAGCATGTTGGCATGTACCACACTTAGATGGAATCCTTGACTCTAGCTTGCGTTACATCTAGATAGAAATATGAATGTTAGTGTGTGCCACACTTAGACAAAACTGTGAATGATGACAAGTGCAACACCTGAATGGAATCATGATCACTAGCCTGCCTCACATCTAGACGGAATATTGAAATTGGCAAGTGCCACACTCCGATGGCATGGTGAATGATGGCAAGCATCACACCTAGACATAATTGCAGGGACAGCAAAGCCAACTAACCAATCCACTAACAATTTCATCCCTCTGCATACACCTCTCAAACTCTAACCAAACACAACCACAAGCCTAAAATGCAGCAATCCGCACAAACTTCACTAAACTGCAACAACAAAACAAACTGCATATAGACTTACACGTCAACTACCGACCGTAAAACACCCCAAGCCCAGCCAACGGACCCACTGGGCTGAGGCTGCCAACAGCACATCACTGCTCTCTAGCACTTTTCCAGCTTATTCCCACTAACTCACCCCACCCCCTATCCCTCTTTCAGAGCTTCCAGAGCACCAGGGGACCACTCCAGTGGTGATAGTGCGCAGTACAAATATCCTTTAACATTAACAGTAGCCACAATACCTTTGGTTACGTTCTTGGCCGACATATTGTACTTACTAGCCCCATTACTTTGTGCCTTACGAATAACAATCACCGTCATGCATTCCCTCAAATGACTTTATCCAAGTGAGTAAAATGGAAAATGAAAGCTATTAAGACGTAATAAACAAATAAATAGCTTTTAATCTAATCACTGTAAAGTAATCTGACTGCACGGGTAGGTCATGGGGGAGGGGCGTGCCAGCATTCTGAACACTGGGACTAACTAGCTTTCACAGGTCAAGCAGTGGTAATTGGAGGCGCCTTGGCATTTTGATTGTTTACAACCACGCCCAACGTGATCTGACTCCACATCGGAAGTTTTGAAATTGCACAAAAAATATACAATACATGTTTTTGTTGTATGGGGCTGTCAGCCACTCGCACGTCTGCTCTGTAAGTGGTTTCAACCCAGCACTCCACCTAAGTCGATGCCTGGCGTGTGATGCCCAGCTGGAAACCTTAATTATATATTTTTATGTCTAAAGTTCTTTTATTTATGAATGATGTACCCTTATATCACGCTCCTCTCTTTGAATCCCCCCGTTCTGACTGAACCAAGAAGTAGGTTGTTTTGCAAAGTTAAAAGATTTATTTGATGGATTTGAACAAGATATACATCACACTTTTATGAATTTGAACAATATCTAAATATCACACTTATTAATATTTACACAATGATCACCAATGGGTGATATTACAATCAACAATCTCTTTAATCAGTAGGAGTGTGGATGAGAAGAATAATGTAGCATAGAATAAAACTTTGTGTGGGTTCAATGCAATGATAGGAAATTAATGCAGCACAGAAATAATACTTTTGTGTGTTCAATCAAATGCAATCACTCTTCCCCCCTAATATGCAATATAGAGATGGAAGGAGAGAAAACAGGTTTCAGGAATAAACACTCTACAAATGCAGTTTCAAATCCAGTTCCGCCCAGCAAGCTTAGAGAAAAACAGGAATGATTTTAAAACAGGTCGAATGCTTTTGAATGTGATTTTAAATGAATAGGGAAAAAAATAAAAAATGATGGGATTCAAAACTAGTGGGTGCCGCTTTGGATAGCTTCAGGTAAACACTAGCAATGATGGTTGAATGACTGGCAGATAGGAAACTGAATTCAGAGGTTGAGGGCAAGAAATAGCTATTTTACAGGTGATGAAATTGAGCCAAATGCAGATTTGCTGCAAACTTTTCAGCGCACGAGAAAAGCGATTACAGAAAAACTATAAGGAGTTAGAATGCAGTTCTACATTCTTCGTTTGAAAGCTGAGGATGTTAGCTTCAATCTGAAATTTAAGTTTTGTTTCTAGCATGTACGGTTCAGAAGTTATGGAGGTTTTAGTAGAGGTCGATTTTTCTCAAAAGAGTCAAGATTTTCAAATAAAAGATGCGCTTTTGAATATTACAAAGATTTGTTTACACTAGGGAGTCTATGAAGCCACAAGCTACACGAATGCACAGCCACCGATCCAGTGACACCCCCGGACGGTTTCGATCTGCCGAGACGCTTGCCTTTCTTCAGAAAATATCTCAGCGCAAAGATGATTTTATCACTACAATTAACAAAGGACTATATGGATGAGGGAAAGATTCAGAACAGACAAAAGAGATTCTACAATGTAGTTATGGATATGCTAGAATGATCTGGGAATGGTCTGGGATTGGATTACTTAAAGCTAAGAGATTGGCTATGTACAATTCTATGCTAAATACTCACAACTATGGTTTTGAATAGGGCCGTCAAAGATCTGGTCAAAGTTTTTGGACTGGAATTCTGCTCTACTGGTTTGGATCTCTGAATTCTGGCAAGAGTTCTTGGTAAGAAGCAGAAAACAGCACAGCCATGCTGTTCAATATTGGTGTGCCCGTTGGAAGTCTGGGGTTAAAATCAGGTTGTAAGATTTTAAAGGCCAAGCTGAGAAAGGTTCAGCTTTGGCATTGGGCCTCTGCTTTCAGAGTTCTTGAGTCTGGATCTGGATTGTCCTGCAGAGCGCTTCACCTATAAATCAGTTGATGGGGGAATGTGTGTGTGTCTCTAGGTCCTAAACAGTCCCTATTTATCCATTTCCCAAAGGTGTAGGTAGGCTGATTTTGCTAAGCCCAACTTTTAGGAATCCGATTGGTCAGAGAATTTCCTCTCCCCTGATTTGAGAAGGAAACCTAGTGTCATAGTGATGCTGCAATTTACAATCCAGGGAAAAACCTCCCCTTTGTTTCTATACAGAAAATCTATGTTTCATAGAAAGCATATCTACAATATCACCAACTTGCTAACAATACATATCCACAACACAGATTAAATAGAGCACGTATCCATCCGAGTCCCATCTTCTTGAGAGTTTCGGTTCAAAACGGACATTTTTTCACACTTTTGGTTGGATACCCAGTGTCAGATCTGTACACATTTTTCCACATACATGCACATGACATCTGGGCATAATCCTGTAAACTTTCATATTCCTAGCATGATCACAATTGCTACAATATTAACATTTTAATAGTCCGGTCTCTGAATATCGCACAGATTCCAGAGTAGTTTCAAACTGTGAGCATAAATTTCATTTTAACAACACTATATTTACAGGTTTTTACCAATTTTTTTCAGTTTTCTATGAGTCTTTTTCAAAAAGATATTTTCTGTGCTTTCAGAATAAACAAAACTGTCTGTCCCTGCCTCCAAGGTTTGGCTGGGCCAGAGCAACCTGAGCCTCTTCCTGCCAGCAGTTGTTTTCTGTCGACACCCGAATTTGTACTTCCTTTCAGTTCAAGAAGCCTATTGTCTCTTTCCCAGAGCAGCAGAGCAAATCCCTGCCCACCTCCATTAACAAACCCAGGCCAGTTCCTGAGCTAGGATCAGGGGGGGAAGATGCTTTTGTTTGAGCAAACTGTGGAATGTGCCTTGGAAGTTCACTTTTAAAACAATGCTTAAAATTGTCTTTTCTACAATAAAATTATGTTTTCTACAAATATCCACACAAATCTCTTCATTCCAGTCTTTTTCAAACAGGGATTGAATTGTAACAACCCACATTGCTTTTGATGGCAAGTCTCTTCTTTTCCACAATTTGATTTTAAAGTTTTAAACTGACAGTATAAGTAATGACAGCTAGGACGCAGTCGAGTGGCGGTACTGCACCCATAGCTGACATTTTTCCAAGGCAAGCACCTTTTGAATGTGGATTTTTTATGATGAAAGGTGTTTCTCCTGTCATGGTGCTTATGGGGATTCCTTCAAAAAGGTGATGGTGAACACCCCACAAGGATGTTGGATCTTCTCTGATGATTGGGAACAATGATTTTGTACTTTCAACAGCCAAGGAAAAATGGATTTTAAACACGCCTGGATTTTCCTCGCAATGC
Source organism: Ambystoma mexicanum (assembly GCF_040938575.1). Classification (NCBI taxonomy): domain Eukaryota; kingdom Metazoa; phylum Chordata; class Amphibia; order Caudata; family Ambystomatidae; genus Ambystoma; species Ambystoma mexicanum. The sequence goes on along the minus strand of NC_090932.1, from coordinate 850,035,595 downwards.
AGCACTGCCTTTCCAAGCTGTTTTATTTTACTCTGTGGGCAGGCCAATGATCGGTTTTGGCAGTGTGGTCTCCCGTTTTACCACTGACATTGGCAAAATGGATTGGTGGCCCATTTTTCAGGTTTCCCTGCGCACTTCTCAGCGATTTTTAGCGCGCATAAGGCTTTCCAGCGGCACTTCTGTTGTTTTTGATGAAAGCAACTCACAGTGATGTTGCAGAGCAGAGCCAGTTGGTCAGAACATCCCACAGCTCCAAAAGTGGTAAGACCATTACATAAAAGGGGTTGGTGGAAAATGGGCTGTAGCAGAAAGCTGCTGTTGACAGCAACGACTTCCCAGTATGCACTGGGCGGCAGTGGGACGGGATGGACAACTTACAATGCTTCTCGCATGCTAATTGTGCACCATGGCTGTATCATATCCACCAGAAGGGTGTTTTTGTACTAGCGAAATTCTCCGAAACGTTTATGGATATCTGCACCGATTTATAATTCCCCGCAGGATTACAGAAATAAAAAAAGCCTTTGGCTGTTATCATTCCTAGTAATATTGGTGTGCCATCAGCAGAAGTAAGACGACACGGACTACTGGCCTTATTTATATGGAGGAGTGCAACACCAGGCATGGACAGCTCAGGGGCAATGGTTTGTCTCGGAAGCAAGACCGTGCAGCAGTTCAAATCCCGAACAAAGCTCAGAAACCACTTGTTGGTATTAAGCGCATTATAAATTAATAATTGTAAGTTATAATTCCACTCTATGTGAGGGCTATAACCCCTTCCTCAACAAGATGAGGCTTACAAAGTTATGCATTTGCAAGTTTTTGAGATCTTCAGGTACAGATAGAATGAAGCTTTAAAAAAAAAGAATTTAGACTAACCACTGAAATTTATTATCCGTTTGTACCTCCATTTCTGATTTGTGTTTTCTACACAGAGGCCTGCACTTCAGAAGTTAACCCCTTGTATTGCATCCTGACACATTTTAATGTAGCTATGGGAACTATGTGCAGGCAGGAGAGAGAAAATAGAACTTTTAGGCTCCACACAGGAGGGCATGAGGGGATAGAGTTGTGCAAGTCATGGTAGGTGGAGACCTACTTAAGGCAAATAGGTTTGAAGCAAGTGCGGTTGCACGGCCATCTCGATTTCCCCTGCTGCCTACCATGCTCATCTGTTTTAGCTGGGGATGGGAATCGCAGTAAGTCACATGATTCACAACCGGTTCTACCTCTGACCTATCGGCCTTCAACAGGTTTTCATCGACCACCGCTGACACAATCCCAACTCTTTAGGCCTTCCACGGAGCAGACTAACCGTCTTTCTTTTGTCCCCTGACCGCACATAGCTTAGAGTGCCACATTAAAATCTTTCAGACCCCAATGCTTAGGGGTTAACTTATAAAGTGCAGGCCTCTTTGTGAAGGAACCGCAAATCAGCAACACAGATAAGGAATTTCAGTCTCCTTTTCCATTTTCTATTTTCAGAGTGTCAGCACATAGTCCAATGCAGACACCATGCTGTGGGCCATGCCTCCAAGAGCCATTTCGATTTTTTTTATCAAACCTATGATCATCTTTTTTAATTTGATTGGTTTTGTATGCAAAGAGACCCTTTATGCTGGCTGTTAAGGGCAAACCAACTCTTGAACAAAGCACTTTGCACAGTGCTTACAACATTCCCCACTGTATCCCTTCACGCATACATACAATGCGCACACATATATAATGTTTTCCTAGGGGTCTGCAGCCACTGACTCTCCATATAGTAATAATTACAACTCTGATCAACTCTTGCCAGTTTAGTCAATGGTGAGGGGTCATGGGAGTCGTCTTCCCCAACCTCTTGAGATCTGCATGTTGCAGAACACAGCTTTGTACAGTGAACCCAGCTTTATCAATGCATGCTATTAAACCTCCCGCCTATGTCCAATTATACTCTCAATGCACTGCCCTCTATGCCCCCCGTCACCGGAGCCCTATGCTTCTTTTAGCCAAATGCTTTTTATTTCCTTTTTGGATTCCGACAAACAATTTCCTCAGGAATAACTCAAATGCATAGTCACGTCCAACATATAGGCACTGTTTATAGATTAAAAACCTACAACTATTAAGAGAAAAATTAATGTACCTCTTTCGCAGAATGTTCCTGTCCAGCCAGCGGTGCAAGTGCAGGCTCCACTGACATGGTCACAGGCCGCTTGATTCTCACACTGACAGCTGTGTGTGCAGCTTGGACCAAAGGTACCCTCCAGACATTCTGCACAGGAAAATAATAGCGTGCAAGTTCGTTATACCATTCTACGGCGGAACACCTTACTGACATGACCATGTAGCTATGTTTATAATTGCTGAATTCTGACAGGTCTAGCCATTCCTTGCCACTTTTGGTACTCTGAACCTTCGACATAAACTTTTGTTTTTCTTGCTTGATATTAGAAAACTTTAAGGAACCAGCAAAATGGTTCATAGTCATTGCATCGACTGCCAAACCGTTGAATGCCATACCATTGAAAAAATGCATCGACCAAAAAAGCATCAAATTATTTTTTTTAAGGGGGTTCCCACCCCAAATCCCCCTTTTTTAACCTTTAAACCCCAATATAATTAAAATAATCCCTTTACCATTGAAAAAAAGCATTCAATGCTTTTTTTGTTGATGCATTTTTTTCAACGGTATGGCATTCGAGGGTTTGGCAGTCGATGCAATGACCAGATATCCAGCAAAATGATTAAGTAAAATGCCAATTCTCCACTGGCAGTAGTAGCCTGCTTGCAACTGTGGCCTGCAAAGCGGTTTTCAAGGATGATTCCGCTGTTCATTCACTCCTCGTGCATGACGATTGAGGAAACTCTGCACGCATGTGGTGATCCTCAAGCTAGCCCCATATCCACCCCATGCACAATGCCTGGGGCATCATGCATGGTGGGGAGAAACATCCCCATATTCAAAACTGGCACCATGTGTTCAACACCAGACCCAGCTACAGATATAACTATTTGTAAGGGATTAGGCCCTCCCAACTGGTCAAGTCAGTGGTTTGCTCCAGCTTTGTGGTGGCGCAGAGAATGCCCAGGAACACATGCCTGGTGACACTGCCCACAGAAGACTCAGCAGGTACCTTTTATGTGAATGTGGCTGCAGTAGTTCTGCATGTCTCTAAAGTGTTCACAGTAGTGTGAATACAAAACAGCTTGACACCACACATCAGGTCGAAATGATTGATGGGAAAAAAAACAGAAGTCCCATTTAAATGTGTTCCCCCATCCATCAATTCTAGAACAAATATGTTTGTGTTACTGCTTTTTCTTTTAGCTATATCAATTGAATTTAATTGTGTGCCATTGCAGAAATGCATTGTGCATCGAATCACAGCAAATGTTCCTTGGGTTTCATGTAGTGTCTTAGAGCTGGGATAATGAATGACAAACATGTGCCACAGTTCTTTGCTGAACTAATGGCTAGGATCATTAAATGCATGAGAGGAGCACTGCTAGCAGAGCGCCATGTAGCTAGCTGCACGGCAATCAGTGTGGCATAGACTGAGCACTAAAAACAAAAAAAAGTGTATTGCTACACGTCAGCCACCAGTGCACTCCAAAGGGAAATACATCCCAATTTTGTCTGTTTAGCAGGTTAAACAAAATCTGCAATCCTTTTTTATGTATTCTATTTATTGTTGGTCTCTCTTCAAGAGCTTGGTATGAGTCCGGGGAGGTAAATGCCTTCTCCCAGATGCGGTAATTATTTAAATAACTATTGTTCAGTAGGGACATATCCTGTTCAAAACTTCAAACGTTTTCATACAACACAATTTTGCCCAATATTCAAAAGAAACAATTGTAAAAGTCTCCTTGGCCTATATTCACAATCTCTACTTATCAGTATAACCAAAAAGAGTCTTTGGGTTAAGAGTCACCACTCCCAAATAGCGCCAATTATTCACTGTATTGCCAACGTGTTTCAGACTATTTGAAAGTCCATCTTCAGGGCAAGGAATGCTACTGGTTCCACACCTTCAATTCCTCAAGATTCTACTGATGCGGTCTATAATTTCAGTCTGTGGCCACACTCTCGTGTTGAAATGTGACCGTGCTCAATCACACTTCTTTGTGGCAAATTCTGCCTCAGACGTACGAGTTCTGAAGCCAAACTCTCTTGTCAGCGAACAAGTGAGGTTTCCGACATCTGGGGTGCCTGGGACAACAAAACGTGCTCCATTCTAACAGCGGTTTTGGCAGCGAGATGTTGTGACTCTGATCATAAGGAGACCATAATCGTAATGGGTTTTATTGAGTGGAAGAATGAGGTCCCCTAAGGGACTCATACCTGTATTCTACACGCTTCAAATGGTTAACCTCCATACACCTGATATTTCACAAGAGGCCGATAGCTCATTTCTGATATCCAATCCACTGGATTTGAGGATTTATTTCATATACATCTTTTTTTGATCATCATGGCTTTGACTAACAAGGTTTTCTGGAATGTATTTAGATACTTGAAAATAAAAATTCCTATTTAACAATAGATTCTCCATTTGCTAATTGATCTTAGATGCGTGACTTTTAATGCACATTGTATATATTTTTTCTGGAAATCAGTACATTTCTTATCGTTTCAGCAACACTGAGATAACTTCACGCTGTAATCTCTGAATTTAAAAGGTGAAGGCTATGAATATATCATCACTGAACAGGGGTCTGCAATCTTTTGTTCCCCATATATTTTGAACTCCGACTCCCATCAGTCCTAGCAGGCAATGGTGGGAGGTCATGCGAGTTGTATCCAAAACATCTGGAGAGCCAAAGGTTGCAGTCCTTTGTCATAGAATCTGTTATACGCTGAATTCTTCTGGCCAGTCTAGGCAGTCACATATTCCTTCTTACTTTGCTCACAAAGTTTCCCAACATATCCGGGCTCACAGAAGCACTGTCCGCTGACAGGGTCACACCGATCCTCAGCATTTTTACAGTCACATTTGTCTTCACAGTTCAGTCCCCACAATCCCACTTCACAGTCTGAAAAACAGAAGCAACAATACAAACATCTTAATACACTGCATTGACATGTTTGGATCACCCCTATCTCCAGAGCCTTCCCTCCACCCCCAGGGGAGCATACAAGCCCCCCACCCCCAGCAGGGGCTGTGGTAGGAGTAGGGGTAGGGAAAAGCATATAACCCTCACTGTGCATCAATAAAGAGCATAGGCAACAACCCCTGCAGTTGGCGACTGCTCTGATTCATCAGCACACGAGAGGCTTACCAATGTCACATATATTTTTATTGAAGGTCGATGCTCACATCATCCAGTAACCCTTCATAGGTGTATTAGAACACATGTAACATATATGACACATTAATACACAATGCACTTAGATAGATGCCCCACCCTTTAAATTCCTGTTCAGATGCTTCTGACAAAACACTCCGTAATGAACACTCAATGAATGCTTCTCGTGTAAAAATTAATATTTTAATTATGAGAGTTAAGTAATAAAGAAACATTGACACCATTATGGACACCATGCACAAAGCACTTAAAATGCAAAGAGTCACTAATGTAAAAACTGAAATCGTTGTCAGTGCCGCTACCGCCAATCAAGACTAAGACTGATCCATCTTCTCCAAGATATCATTGTCACCTCAAAATCTACTCCCTGCCTCACCAGGTTGTGCTAGGCAACCTCACAAATCTTGCAAGGCTCATCTATATAAAAGCACCTGCCTCACCAAATCATGATAGGCAACCTCATAGAAGCACCTCCTCTTTCAGTACCTCAATACCTTTATCAATGTGATATCGATGAAGGGCAAAAAGGTAGAGAGACGGGAGCTGGAGAAGACTGGATGCCTGAAGCAGTTTATACAATCCAAGAAAAAATGCCAAAATGCCACCAAAAGTCAAAACTATCAAAAACCATCAATAAAAAGTATTTTCACCAAAAAGCATACAAAAAAGAAAATAATACTTTAAAAGGAGTCTATGTCAATAGGGATTAACCATGGTGAAAGCCTCAGACAATCAGAATTGATACTGTTTGTTTGTTTATTAATTTGTAGGGCGCACTGAACCCTTGGGTACCTGGGTGCAATTGTGATCTGTCTAGCCTTGGGTGGAAATCTAGCTCAATCCAAATCAGTAGTTCTGCTGAAGTGTCAATATACAGAGTCCTCTAGGGACTCAAAGGCCTTAAAATAAGCCAAAATATTCTAGTAAGTGGCTTTAAAATCCAGCAAAGAAAAAAGAGGGACAAGCCACCCCCATCATGATAATCACCTCTGCTTTTCCTTCCTCCAGCCCTTCTTCAGTCTACTTGTCTTCTTGAGAGCACTGAACAACTGTGGGTTGTGCTGAAAGCCTGTCTTATTTATACCATCTGGCTTTCCACTGTTAATGCATACAACAGGCAAGGCAAAACAAATTGGAGGGGAGAGCCTTGCTCCATAGCAGTGGTATCACCAAACAGCATCTAGTTTGTGTCAACTAAGCAAGGTCGGCTTTGCTCATCCAGCAATTTAAGGTTTCTCAACAACTTAAAGTTGTTCAGGAAAGAGTCCTGTAGTTCTTTTGCATGGTTTACTATTGATCAAAACACTTGGTGCTCATCCCAGAAAGGCCTCAAGAGCAGTGAACTTCTTTATTTAAAATTGAAGACTGCAGCATTCTAACTTCAAGTGTCATGACGCTGGGTAAGATTATTAAAAAAAAATTAATGTCATATTTTTCAACATTTCTAAGGCAATGCTTGTGGCTTGTGTTTATTAAACATGAAAGCATTTGCATAGTGGCTGGATCTATGGCTCAAATATGCTGCTATAGGCATGGTCAAAGCATGGTTAGACATGAAATTACATGCCATCCACCCACGAGCCATAACACTAGATGTGGAGGCACCATGGATATTGTGTGAATATGATTGAAAAGACAAAGGAACATGCAAAACATTACATAATACTTATTCACTTATTTAAAAAAAGTGATTCACTCAGGATCTTCACTGGTAACAAAATACTAGAACATAAGCATTTTCTTCTTGAGAAGAGGCAGCGGCAGCAGGTTCTGATCAGCAGACACTGATTCAGAGATAGGTGCATGCACGTCACACAAACCGTTCCAAGCAGTTGTCTTCTGTTAGTCAGGATACAGATTTGGTGCATAGAACAATTTCTCTGTTACCTTTCACTCTGATATAAAAGGATGATCAGGATCATCCCAGCTGTGAGGATGTAGAAACCAAGTTTGATCCCAGAGCCTATGTTTCAAAAGAAGTCCAAAATACAATTCAATAGATTGAAAGAACGAAATGTATTTGTCAGCCAGTTTGTAATGGATCCCAGGATGGTGCTCCCATTTGTTGGAGTGGAGCTTTCCACTAGGGCTTGAATCTCTATTGGTCAGTCTGGCGTTCTATCCAGTAGACCGTTGACCAATTGCAGTGCTCTATCTGATGCTTCCATAGAAGATTCTGTGGTGCTAATGTTGTGTATATTTACATCCAGGAGGTATGCCAATCTCGGGGATAGCAGCAGGAACTTCATAGGTGATAACTTCACTTCAGGCCAATTCAGCACAAACTCAGTCCACCCTCGGGGGATGAAGAATTATGTTGCAACATTTTACCACTCAAGACAGTAATCAAGCTGGCAATTCCCACAGGCACACCATAGCATGAAACATTACACTGCACAATGTAGGATCCATTACGTAGTAGTAGAACTTTACTAGTGAAGGTTTCCAATCAAATTGTACTCCGCATGCACTTGATTGAGTTCAAATTTAGCTCACACGGGATGATCTTGTGAATGTCTTGGCCCCTTGTATGGAGTGTTCCCACAAAGTCCTTCAGGGAATAGAGTTGTACAGTAGAGTCCTCATGAGTCACACAGGCATGGGTGTAAGGCACCTCATAGTTGGTTTGTATCTATTGCTCGTCAACTTGGTGCATGGTGTCCCAGGACTGCAGTTCTTAACACAACAGAGGTGTTTTTGCTGGCATGGGAATGTTTCGGAGCCCATACAGTGACCATGACAAATTATTTGTCCCATGCAGACATTCCATAAGATGTCTTCTTGAGTACACTCAGCAGAGCGTAGGTGGACTCTGAAATGGCCTGTCTATGAGCTTTTCTTGATAGGTTCAGTTCTGTCAGTTGCTCTCGACTTGTAATAGTAAACCAGTCTGCAATTCATGTAGACAGTGTATCCAGAAAGTCTGTTCTTCAGAAGCTCATCAACTGCTGTTGTTCATCTTGTAAAGTTTCCAGGACAACTTCGAAGAACTGCACCATATCCACTACCACATATCACAGATTGTAGAGTCCCTCCTGCGGTGCAACAAAATTGTCGTCAGCGGCATGAAGACTCTTCTATGTGGATCATCCAGCGATTCTATGGATCTCCAGGACAGCTTCTTTCCGGGGTGAAGGAGATGTCTGTTTTTTCACCTCCTTTTTGGTCCTAGTCTTTTCTAGGTGACATATCCTGTCTAGGATTGCTGACCAATTACCTGATCTTCCCCGTGTGTCTATTTCACTAACTACCTCATTCCAAGGTGTTTTTTTGCCATTAATTGACATACTTTGCCTATGGAGATGGCATAGGTTTGTGAAATGTTTATTTCCGCTCTAGCTACATAAGGACCTACTCTTATGCCTATGTGTCGTCTATGATACTCATTGGCACCAGTATTCCAACCTATTGGAGTGCCTGATGCATTTCTAATGTGTTCATTTCTGTTGTCCTGTTGCTTTGCTTTGTTAAGCTGCTCGGATGTCTTTGGCCATCCAGTCTGTATACCAAAGTAGGTAGTCTGCACTAGTGAATGCTGAAAAATGAGTGAAATTGAGGAAATACATAACATGTGGAATGTCAGTATCCCGTACGTGCCAAGATTCACCCCCAATGTCAAGTTAAGAGGGACTGACCTTTGCCATATTTCCTCTGTCATAGTGGCATAGAATGTTTTATAATACACTTCAGAGTGTGGCCCACACATATAGGCCATTCGTAGGAGGTGGGGGAAATGTATAGTTGTTCAGCTCTACTATTATCCCTCCAACTTGGGTTGTGCTACTTAAGGGCCTTGAAGTCTGTTAGTGACTGCAAACGTGGAACAGGAAAATGCTCCCAATTGGTCCAAACTGTTGACTGCTGCAGTGGGCTTTGTTTGTAAAACAGAAAGATGTCAACATTTTTCACAAAACACACATGGTCATCCATGTCATCTAACTTTTCTAGACCATCTTCAGGATCTAACAGTGCTCCTTGAGTGAAAGCTTCAATCTTGGATCTCAGTGGGTCCCTATAGGTGTCTGTGATGTTCATCTTAGGGGTCTCTAGCCTAGATTGATCTATCACTGATGATGTATTTACCTGGCATTGCATACTAGACCCACTGGAGGTTAGGTATTATACTGGCGTGTCCAGAACTGCCATCATTCCAGCGGGTATATACTCATTTGGGTTGAGAATTCTCCCCCATCAGCAGCCTGCACCTCCTTCTTATGGAGTGGGTGCAGTTTATATTCTACATCTAAAGTTGAAATGTTCAACTGTCGGCTGGTAATGGGAATCTCCATTGGGATTACAAAATTTCCCGAGGCAATAAGACAAAAAAGGTGAGACGACTTATCCACAGCAAAGTGTAGAACAGGATCACTGATTCACCAAAAATTTGCAGGTTTAAGTGCACTTTGGATGGTCAAAAATACTTTGGATGGTCCTTGTGTATGGCTTTGTTTCTAGTCTTGTTTCTGACTCTTCTGCTCTCAGACAAATAGACATATTTTCATAGAATCTGGAGGTTTATGGAGAAACTGTCAACATCTCGTTTTCTTCTATTCTTGCCCGCTTGTTAGGTTGTTCAAGATAGAAACTCTCCTTCCTCGGGAAGGGGGCGTAGCTAACTGGAGCTGGCTTAAGGTGGTCTACAGACACTTGACAAGTACCTTTTTTAGGAGGCAGGGCTAGCAGAACTGCTGTTTTCAAGCCAATATTTTTCATTACCTTCACAGGAGGTCAGAAGCACAGCCCAAGTGCTTCTTTCTCATGGATATTTTGTAGGACCTAGTCCCCAGATTTCAAAGTAGTCTGTGACTTGTCTTTGTCTTGATGCTCTGGTGCTTCGTCACCATGGATGGAGTCTCTTAGAAGATTTATGAGAAACAGCTGGTCTGGCCTGGTCAGAGAACTATGATAATTGTTTAAGTCAGGCATATACACAGGAGCACCAAAAAGCAACTCATAAGGTTTTTTATCCTTCATTGAGAAAGGCGACATAGGTTATTTATACTATGCTGCACTATAGGTACATGATTCACCCGATTACCACTAGAAGAAATTATGCATTTAGTCAATGCTTGCTTTACTATCCCATTGGCTCTCTTAATGACACCATTAGCTTGTGGGCAAATGGGTTAGAAAACCGCAGAGTACAGCCCCAGCTTGAAAGTACCTCTCTTAAGGCTTTGCCTTAAAAGACTGGCCCATTGCCAGCTTGGAGTAATTTCAGTACTATCAGAGCTACTAATGACAGACAGCAAACCCTTTATGACCTCCTTACAGTCAGCTTTCTTCTGAAGAATTAGCCTAGTGATACTTGTGCACAAGTCTACCTCGACTAGCAAATAGTTGTACTTGTTGATAAGTTTCATTGGACCTATGTGGTCCATTTACATGCATTCAAAAGGCACTGTTGCCCATGTTAGTGTGCTTAATGGTGGTTTATGGGAAGTGTCCACTGTTGTCTGCAAACATACAGAGCAATTCGCTATATACTGTCGTACCTCTTTACTAAGCCCTGGCCACCAGTATCTATCCAGCAAGAGTCGAGTAGTAGCTGAAATCCTAAAGTGGGTGGGGCTACACTTGCATGTGCTGCAGGGATTCATTTTAGTCCCTCCTGCTTGTTCGGTACTACCCTGTCAATGGGGCCTCCTTTTGACCTAAGTATAGTGACTATCACTGTATTCTCTTTTACATTGTAGGTATACGTAGTGGGGAACCCTTGTGGGTTAGGACTGTTTGCTTCCAGACATGCTTTTATGTCGTCATTGATGTATGTGGCTGAGAGGGTTAATGCCGCTACCACTTTTTGTACAGTCCGCTGTCTTGCAGACTCATCAGCAAGTGCATTGCCTGCACTGTGCACATAATCTGTTCTTTGTGCCTTAGTGCGCATAACCCAGATGAGAGGTCTGGCCTTTTTGATGTCCCATACTATTTGCCAAAGTTGTTTTGACAGTATTGGCTTGCCCTTATAATCTGTGAATAAGTTGGCTTGCCACCATTGAAGGTCAAAATGAAAACTTTATTGTACATAGCCTGAATCAGACACAATTAGAGTGGGTTTATGTGGATCAATTTGTTTTAGTGCAAGCAGGGGGCCTTGTAAGTCACCAATCTGAGCTGACATATCACCTATATGTTGTGGTTAAGTATCCTGGTCTTCAAACTCATTGCTATGGTTGATTCACCCTTGCACAGCAGCACATGCAGCAGAATACTTAGAGCATGTCCCAACTGCTGGAACAGCACTTCCATCAAAGTATATTACATATGCAAATATCCAAAGTGGGACATCTGGTACTGCTGCATCTGCTTCTGGTTGTAGAGACAATCCCTGTTCATACATGTGTAGCAGTCTGGCTTATAGTGATATTTTATGTCTTGAGCTGTCTGTGTTGCGGCCCACTGAACCCATCTGGAGTGTAGTGCCTTCGCATTTACAATAATAGAGCATGTAGCTGCCTCCGACTGCACTAACAGTGTGTTTATGTGCATAATCTTGCTTGCAGCTAAGGTGTGGTCCTTCTGCATTCATTTGTAAAGCAGCCAGAATCTTTTCTTCTAGAGCAAATGTCAGCTCTGCAATTGCACAGACATGTCAATGGTATGCTATGGGTTTCGTCTCTCCATGGTTACATACTGAATATGTAAATGCTTTTGGACCAGGAAATAGTGTCACTTCTAAGGCCTTGTATATGTTTCAGTCCTGAAGAGGACTGTTTTGAGTCATCTGTCAGTAGACATGTTGCAGGATGTGTGTGTGTGCTCTCCATTCCAGTCTAATGGACTGAAGTTGGGCTTCAACTATATATATAGTGGTTTCACTAATGATGCATTGACTGCCACATATGATCGTCCACAGTCTGAAAGGGCAATTATGGACTGCAATTGCTTAAGTTTATGTGGGCTCTGCAAGTGTGTACATTTTTCAAGGAAATGTGGAGCAAGTCACCTTCCCTCATCAGATAATGAAAACCCCAGAAATAGAATTTCTCTATAGGCTATGTGAGACAGGCATGGTATCAAGAGAGGCACAGACTCAAAGATGTTAGTTTCAAAACCTTTATTTAAAAAGGTTCTTGGGTTGGTGTAATGCCTAGCTGGGCCTAACTCTAAAGAGATGGTTCCCTTAGCTGATGTTTCTAGGGGCCGTTGATGTCCAAAACAATAGTCTGTCTGTGGCTAAACCTATGCTTGTCTTCACTCTTTATGAAAATATGTTAGGAAGTCTTCAAAAAGGAAAGAAATAATCAACATACAATAGGAAGCCAAGGTTGGTTTCAGGTGACTTTCTCACCAGGTATGCAGTGGTCAGCTTCAAAAAAATGAGTTCAATCAACAAAGGGCTGTTCATCATAGTTCTTGTTGCAGTCTTACACTTTCAAATGTCTGAAGTTCCTTGCGGTTCCCTTCCCCAAGCTTTAGTTCCAAAACACAACTAAAAATAAATATACACAGTTCCCTTCCAAGCTCCTCTGGGTTCCGTTCCCCAAGCTTTAACTCCTTTAGCATCAAAACCAATAAGTATTCCCCTTCTCTTGGATTCAAACACAAGTTCAGCTGTCACAAAATGATATGTAATTCACGTAGATAGGCCTTTCAAGGTTTTCGTTCCAAAAGCTTAGGCCCCTATTGGATTCAAATAGTTTGTCAGGATGTACCTTTGCTTTTGTATTGAGTTCTTTCATACATATTTCATGTGTGGGGTACAATCAGAGACTTTTGAAACCGCAAGGATTTTTTCTTCTCCTAGGCGTGCCAATCTGATCGGTAACCCCTCTCTTCATTCCTTGCTCTTTCCTTTTACCGCTCACTTTCAGGTGGTTCCCGCACCCCTTTCTTGCGTTCCTTTGTTTCTTTTACTTTGTCGTGAACACTTGCAACTTCCTCTACTTTGTTCTATTGGTATTGTGCCTCTTGCACACTCTACACACTTTCCTTTCTTTAACGTGCGCACTTGCACCTAGTTAACGTGCACTCTTGCACCTGCTTGTTTCCTTCCTGTGCCTCTGCTCACTTTACACACTTTCCTTTAAGGTGTAATTTCTCTTGATTTTCTGTGCCATGCCACTTTACAAACTGTGTCTTTCTCTCGCTCCGCTCCAATCGACTACATGCTCCCGAGTTTCTCTCTTACTGACATGAAATTCACTAGGCAGCGTCATGTTGATGAGTGGTCTCTCTGGATACACAGATTTGAGGTCAGGGTCTCACTACCTGTCCCTCAGACAACCTTTGCAGAGGCACCATTCCCAAAAGAACTAGCATTTTGTTGAACACCAGCAGCAGGATGCAGGCTGCTTCGCTACTGCTCCTTGGAGGCACAGCTCCCTAGCCATGTTGCAGCTCCTCACAAACACGGGGGAAGCATCTCGACACACCATTCTTCTCCAGGCTTCAGGTCCTGCTCCTCACTGCTCCTTGGCCTCCCTGGTCTGGACACCTTGGCCTCCCAGGTCTGGACAACATCCTCAGCTCGCTCACCACTCTGTGAAAAACCAGACCTTCCATAGTTGAATAAACAGTCAAGTGGAGTCAGGTGTGAGAGGTCATGATCAAATGTCTGACCCTGCCTGACTATTAGTGGGACAACTTGTGTTCTTTCTATAGTAGGTTTCCCTTACTTTCCCCATGTTGTTTCTATGGGTAATCTTCACTTATCCTAGTTGCATCCTCCTCCTCTCAGTATTTCATGGAAAATGGGAAACCGAGATGGAGTGAGATTGGGGTATTATTGGGAATGGGGGGATACCATGTCTTGCCCTTGGGTATCCTCCTCCCAATCCCTCGTGATCCTCCACTCAGGCGATCCTCCCTCGCTTGACCACCCCCAGGGTCGAGATCTAAAATCAATGGCCCTTCCCTGGTCACCTGAATGGAAGATCCCAAAGGAGTAGGTGGGGGAAAACTGGCAGGTTTCACACAGGTATTTTAGACTTCTTAAAGTTGAAAATGTAGTTTTCTGCTGCTAACATCCTAATGATTAAGACCACCTTCTCTAAGTGTGCAATTAAGTCATCATCTGTAGAGTATATGTCACCTACATATGTCCAGCATGCTTGTATGTTTTCTAAGAGGGATTTTATTCTACTAATGAACAGCCCAGGACTGTTTAGTACCCTTGTGGGGGACTAGTGAAGCAATACAGTTTTTCCACTACAGGTTATAGCTTTCTGAATCCAAAGGTTGTGCAAAAAATCCATTCCCCCGGATCTAATACAGTCTTATATTTGTATCTTTGTATGTTACTCAGAAAGCCTGAACTATGCATGTTCTGCACAGCCTCTGTGAGTTTACTAGCATTTGAAACTCTAAAGTCAATTACAAGCCGATATGAACTATCTGATTTAGATACTGGAAATAATGCTGTATTATATGGGCATCCCTGTTGTATAAGAACTCCTTGAACTAATAAATGACGCACAATGATTTTCAAATGTGACATAGTCTGTGTTTAGATTGGATATTGTCTCAGACTTTGGTGTTGCAAACACTGCATTTTATGCGGAGGGCTGTCTGTCATGCCCTACATGATTCTTGTACAATTGTGCTGCACCTAAAACACATGAGGCTGCATATGAGCTCACTATCTGAGAAAGCTGGTTTGATCACTTTCTCCACCCTAGGACTTTCCCCTAACCTAAAGCCTGGGCCAATTATATTCTGCTAAAAGGCCATCTTGTGTTATATGAAGATTATACCAAAATAGTGCCTCTATCTCCTTTGGATGTTCCCTTTCAAGTTGAATTGTAACTATATACACATTATTGTCCTCAGCCACTTCCTCTGTGAGAGTAATAACCTCTACTTTTGATTAGTAGGCATGTGATGTAAAAGCTTTGTGTGTTTTTCTTAAGTATGGAAACTTGCGTACCAGAGTCTTTAGCCACTGGTATTATCCTTTGGGTCTGGTTTAGAACTGTTGCATTGTCCACTCTCAAAGCTGCAGTTTGCTTTCTTTCTCCTTTCATCTCTTCTCTCCTGGTGGGCGTCTGCTCTCCCTTGTGTGCCAAGCCCTGTTTGTTCTCTTTCAATAAGGGAGAAGAAGTATGGTTTTGATCTCTGTATCTTTGTGGCTGTCTAAGATGTACCCTATCCCTTAATTTATCTACAGATATTGTTCTGCTATGAAAGGTCTCCCTTTCTTCTTTGTCAAAGAGCATACTGTAAACTCTTGTCCTTCCCTTTCTACCTCTAGCTGAGATGATATTTATGCCTGGTTCCTGTCTGCTACCAGTGGTATTAGAAGGTGGTGATCTTTCAGAGTGCTTACTCTCACCTCATTCCTTCCTTTGCGTTTCCCTGGGGGATATACCCAGGTGATCTCTGCCTAGGGCCCTGTAAGTAGCTGTTACAATGTGACCAAACTGGAGTTTCCTTTCTTGGTCACTGGGAAATGCTGCTAAACCGCTGAAGACCTCTAGTCTCAGGCACTCACCTTTTATTAGGAGCATGAGTACATCTTTTGTTGTGGTATAATTGCCCCCAACTATGACGAGCCCTAAACTCATTGCTGCTTCTGCTCCCTGGGAGTTCAATATCTCTCCCAGAATGGAGGCAAGTGTTGTAATTGAAGGAGTCCCAATTAAATGAAGGTACACCCAACTAGACCCAGAAATCCAACTATCACAGTGTTCCATAGGTGGATTACAACCAGTTGGCATTATAATTGCTAGCGCCCTCTGCCTCTGCTAAAGAGTGACCTGAGGGTAAGCTGCCTCTAGCTGGCTCAGCTTAGAAGAATACCATTTAGGCATGTCCTCCTGCCTTATGGGGCAGGTGCCCAATAAGGCTGAGGGTCTGGAATGGACGTGTTGATTCCTCTGCTGCTATTACTGGTCTGGGTGCTGCTGGAGCAGCTCCCAAAGCTCTATATTCTACATCATGAGAGTGGACCGTGTCAAATTGTCTTACCAGAATGTTAGTGTTCCCTATGTGTTCTAAGGCTAACCCTTGAATAGCTAAAGGACCATACCTTGCCACCTTGAACCCAGTTCCGGTGGTCTACCTGCTGCAAGGCTACTTCTGGATACCCATAGGATATATACTTTATTTGATCTAGATCCCTCCCAAGGTGTAGGGTCTCAAATACATTTCCTGACTGGTTACCAGGTGTCTTCATATATGTTAGCAGGGCTTCCCCTGGCAGTCCTCAAGGCACTGCCACCGTAAAGTTGACATACCTAACATCTCCTTCCTGTAACCACCTTGTTACTGCACAGCAGCAGTTTACAGCTATAGGGACATCAACATGTGGGTTCGCCATTTTAATACCCCTTAGCTCGATAGTGATTAAGAGCACCTGCTTGAAAACGCACCCTGCTCTTCACTAGATTGTGTTTTAAGCTTTGTTCTACACCCTGCTCTTCACTAGAGTGGATATTATTGTTAGTATTCTTTGTAACTCCAGGTCTGTAGCAGCCCCCATGCCCCTATTCAATAGCTACACACAGAGAATATTCTTAGCGTATAGGAGATGGTGAGCAGCATTCTGCCGTGGTCATCAAAATGACATGACCTTTATCACTCCTACCTCCAGAACCTTCCCTCCACCCCAAAGGTGAGTGTCCAAGACCCTTCCAGCAGGGGCTGTGGTAGAAGTAGGGGTAGGGAAAATCATATACCTGTTACTGTGCATCAGTAAAATGAGTGGTGGCTGCACTCAGCCATCAACACAGGACAGGCTTACCCCAGTCTCACATTTTTATTGATAATCCACTGCTCACAACATCCAGTAATCCTTCATATGTATATTAAAAGACATGTACTATATAAAATATCAATACACAATGCATTTAGATCGATGCCGCACTATTTAAATTCATGTTCAAATACTTCTGACAGAACACTCAGTAATGAACACTCAATGAATGCTTCACACACTCGTGTAAAAAGTAAATCTTAATTATGAGTAGTAAGTAATAAATAAACATTGCTATCACTATGGTCACTATTCACAGCACACCGAAAGTGGAAAAGGTCACTAATGAAAAAGCTGAACTCATTTTCAGTGCCTCTACTTCTAATCAAGACTAAGGGCCTCATTACACGGTAGGCGGTAACCATGGCGCGGTTAGCGCCATGGTTGCCGCCGGTATTTTACCGTGTCCGCCTTGGTGGATGGAGGAATTACCGCCCTACTCCAAGGTGAGCGGGGGTGGTAATTCCCCATTCACCAAGGCACTTCCCCATTCCCATTTTTGCCCCCATAGGGCATAATGGGAATGGGGAAGGCGCTAATTACGGTACCGCAAATTGCGGTACCATAATAAGCTCCAAGGTCCCTTTGCGGCACCCTACTTTAACGGCTGGTAAAACCAGCCGTTAAGGTCGGGTCCCGCAAAGGGAACTCGTAGTAAGGCGGTAAGGGTGTAAGGGTTTACCGGTACCGGTAAACCCTTACCGCCTAACGTGTAATGAGGCCCTAAGACTGGTATGCATTCTCCAGGATATCATAGACACCTCAAAAGACAATTACCTGCCTCACCAGGTTGTACGAGGCAACCTCACAAATCATGCTAGACAATCTTCATAGAAGCACCTGCCTCACCAATTAATGATAGGCAACCTCATAGAATCACTTCCTCTTTCAATACCTCAATAGCTTTGTGATATCAATGAAGGGTAAACAGCCTTCCATGCTCTCTATATGTAGCAGTTCGACAGATGATAGCTGAATAAGAGTGGATGCCTGAAGCAGTTTACACAATCCAAAAACAAAATGCCCAAAATGCCAAGAAATGTCAAAAAATATCAAAAACCATCAATACAAATCACAATCTCATTTTCACCTAAAAGTATAAAAAAAACAAAAATGCTTAAAAAAGATTCTATGTCAATTGGGATTAACCATAGTGAAAGCATCAGCCAATCAGAATTGAGGGTATGGGCTGTCTTCCCTGAGGTGGAAAAGAAAATATTCCCCATCCAGCTCAATCCAAATCAGTAGTTCTACTCAAATGTCAATAGACATAGTTGTCTAGGGACCCAAATACCTTTAAAAAGTCAACAAGTATTTTAGTGACTTTAAAATCCAGCAAGGAGAGACTTGACCTATCCATTCTGGATAATAGCCTCTGCTTCTCCTTCCTCCAGCCCTTCTTCTGCCTCTTCATCTTCTTGCCAGCTCTGCCGCAGAACAACTGCAGGCAGTGTGTAAAGCCTGTCTCATTTATACTATCAGGGCTTTCACTGTTAACGCCTGCAACAGCCAAAAGCTGTCTAAACAAATGATAGGAGGAGCCTTGCTCTGTAGCAGTGGCATCAGCAAACAGCATCTAGGATGTGTCAACCAAGCAAGGTCTTCTAAGCTCATCCAGCAATTTTAAGTTCCCCAAACAAAAAGTATTGGTGAACAGCATCTAGTTTGTGTCAACTAAGTTAAGGTCGGCTAAACTCATCCATAAGGTTTCTCGACAACAGAGTCGAGTGGTTCTTTTGCATTGCTATCTCTTGTTTATTATTTATTTTAACATTTGGTGTTCATCCAAGAAAAGCCTGCAGAGCATTGAACTGCATTATTTAAAATAGAAAATTGCAGCATTCCAAATTCAAGGTTACTGGCGCTCGGCTGAGACTATCGAAAGAAAAACCGCTAATGCAATGTATTTTAACATTTCTGAGGCAATTCTCACAGCTCGCGTTTAATAAATATGAAATCATTTGCTTTGTGGCTGGGTCTATGGCTCAAATATGCCACTATAATCATGGTCAAAGCATGGTTAGACATGAAATGACATGCTAGCATGTCATACAACATCCAGTTAAGTAACATGCAACACTGTGCAGAATTGAACTGGGACAACATAAAAGCCTGGGCAGCAAAATAGAAGTGGCCCACCCACAAAATGGTGGCTCAGTTATGCAAATTTCATTTGTTTGCAACATTTAGCAATACCCCATTTGAAAATATGGTAGATGCGGTTACTGCTTGCTTTTGTTTTGTTCCTTGTAACAAAGATGAAAACATCCTAACCCTATATTTGTTATTTTACACAAACAGATGTAAGTTTGTAAACTTTGAGTTTAAATACAGCAAGACATGTTTCTTTGTTGATGCCATCTTTTGAATGTAAAATTGGTACACATGTCCAATTAAATTAATACAATGTAGCTCATAAAATAAAGGACACATTTGGAATGATTAGTTGTGGAAAGTTTTTGAGACACTGTACACTGAGATAAATCATCTATCAATTTTGGAAGGTAACTCACAGAGGTTAAATGAGTAATCCAGGGTGACAGACTTTGGTAAAATTCTGAAGCCAGGAATTGAGTCCTGGCAGCAGGTTAGGCACCTGATCACATTTCTAGTAGTACAGCAAAATTCAATTACTTGGGCTTCCCCATCTCCTGGTTCAAAGAAGTACATTTTTGGGAGAAACCATTTTTCAATGGGGGCCTCCACAATCTGGGGCAATCTTCCAGATATCTTCTGGAATTGGAAAACCTGGCTTTTAACCACCCTCATAGAGAGGATCCCACAAAACATCTCATCCCAGACCCTTACTATTTATGTCTGTACAAAGGCATCCCTTGGTCCACCTCTATCTAACCCTATCATTCACAGAGTCATTCATTCAAGTTCAATTAATGGATGAGGCCTGTAATTTGTTAACATTTAGACCTGGCTTGCAGTCATACAATTATGTACTACAGCCTAACTAATGTTCATCATTTAACGATATACATTGACCATTTAGATAGAACATACAATAATTGTATTTGTTTCTTGGTGCTGTAAGTATTAAGTCTTATTAGTTAATGGAACTCATTATTGACCTCCCCTAAACCAACCAAAATGCTCAGAATTCAGTCAAAAACTACTAGTATTGACACATCCCAAACATTCTGACTTTATAAGCATTTCTCTACATTAAAGTACCAACAATGAAAATTCAAGCACATTTCAATATTCAGAGAATATTTGTTTAGGTGCACCTTCAACGTAACAGACATTATCCAACTTGATAAAGCAAAGTGAAAGTTAAAAAATTAAGTTTCACTTGTGTTTAGATAGACCGTTCGCTTTTACATTCAAAGCTCGTGTTGAAACCTTTCCAGTTTATCCAACTTTGCAATTAAAATGCTTACTTCATAAAGACAACCCTGTTATTTTAATGCTACAAAATAAAACTACTTTTAGTTTACACATACATTTTGCCCATTAGTTTAGCTCACTATTAAACTGTTGGTTACTTCACCACCACAATTCCAAAACACGTTTTGTTACTATCACCCATGTGCTAATGGGTGATAATAGCCTTATGGACCTTGGGTGGGTCTTTATTGCTTGAGATAATGAACTATCTCCAAGTTATGGGCCTTTGATTTGCCTCGGGCCATAACTTGGGGCCAGAGCTTTCACCTGCAATCATTGAAGAGTTCAGTGGTTCAGGAGAATTTACCTTATGGACTGAACAGGGAAAATAACTCAAAAGAAATAGCTCCTGCACAAAAGCATGTTCATGTAATTTAGAAGACTGCTGTGGCCTCGCTGACTCTGGGGGTGAATTTTCCACTAGTAAGTTACTTACACTAGTACACACTTCTGGGTGACAGCCTTTAATGAGTGCTTCACTTGTTTGCACCTGCAGGCCAGCTCAAAGGTTACCATTTGACCAGAGGATGTAGATAAGAACGCTGTCCTATTCAAGGATATGACTGGTACATCCTTTATTTTCAGGGTATGGCTCAAGCTGGGTAGATTAGAGAGCAGCGTCCCCGTGAGGGCTCACCAGTAGCTGCCCCTTCCGCAAGCATTTGGGAGGCGTGAAAAGGGCTCTTGCAAAGAGACCACTGTAAGAAGTTGCTAAATTAGCTGAGCTCTTGGCAAGTGGGGCCACACATCGATACAGCAAGTGTGAGAAGAGGTATCATTAAAAATTGCTTGTACCAAAAACGCACTTGTTTAGAGCTCACAAATAGTAGCACTTGTTGGGATAAAGCTCAAGATCAAATAGGGTTTCATTTTGATCGAATACGTTGGGATACGGACAGGCATAATTGCTGGCCTCTTTTGGAGTCAGAATGTTACATGCATTCTGTGTGGTAATAAGAGATCTCACTGCACATAAAAAATACCCTGGTGCCCTTATATACAGTAGAATCTTCAAAGGAAAGCACTTCCTGGATAGGGTGGCCAGGCCTGCCTGATGAAAGCTCCATAGAGGAGATCAATCCCCTGCTTAGCTGTTTGGGACATTAACACCCTGTAGGCAGGAACTAGCCAATCAGGAGGGTTGGAACACGGGCACTCCCTTCTATTCCCCGCTCCACCTTCACCAATTAGCACCCATGTAGTTTCCTACAAGGATGCCAATGGCGATTTTGCTTTGTAAAAAAAGAAAAAATAAGCATACCTTTCTTGCGTGGCCTGGCGCCGTGCAGCTCTCGAGAACTCCTTTTTCATGTTGATGACATCACAGTCAGCAATATGGAAAAGGGACTTCAAAGCAGCAGCTCTGCCGGCACTGGGCCGTGCAAGAAAGATACGCTTATTTTTATTTGTATATTTTTCAAAGACACTATCATCACCGGTGTAGGAAATTAAATGGGTGTTAATGGCGATATGCCCCATGTGATATGATATAGGATATGATATTTTATTTGTATCGCACTCATACACAAGTGTTTCAGAGCGCAAAGTGGCAAGGGAGGGGAACAGGGGAGAACACAACAACGATCTTACTAGGCCCATTGACATTGAGAATGTGCAAGTTCATGGGAAAGTGAAAGGGGAAAAGTGCATGGAAACCTTATGGTAGTGGCACCACCACCCTCGTTAAGGGACCCTCACCTTGATAGAGCCCTTAACTTGGGTGGTGGGCTGTTATCTGCAGGGTCCCCTCAGCACATCTTATAGCATGCACTTATTCATATTTTGCATACAAGTTGTTAAATAGTTTCGCTTACAAACGAGGTTGAATGGTGACACAGATATCATTATTCTTTAAACACTATCCCAGACTTCTGCTGGCTGGTGCCTGCCACTGACACATTCGCAAGTCATATTATATTACTGGCACTTACTTTAAGGTTAGAATGTTTTACAATAAGAACTGAAAGAGGTTTTCCCTACTGCCCGAGTTGAGAAAGTATCATTGATGAGTACTTACTCATCAATGACTGCACTCTCTCTGCCATTGCTGGTAGCACAGCTACAAAAACACACACCCACTTATGAAGGTCAAGCACTCTTGACTGGAGTTGCGGCCCTGTTGAAATAAAACACAATCAGTGACTCGTTTCACTAGTTTCTTCAAAAATATTGCCAATATTTATTGAATTGCAGATCCAACAAAACTATAAAAAACACTGTTTGATATGGCCGTAGAAACATTTTCGCAAAAATAATTTCAGTTACTTGTGAAGGCCTCAAACTAATGTTGTACTGAAAAAAGTAAAGCACACACGTTTTCTGCAGAATTACAGATGTGTGGGTGCTAATTTAGTTACTTTTCTGGCTCACTGCAGCCCAAAGTTACTTGTGCATTGGACTTTCTGTACAAATGATTAAGGACACTTAAAGGACAGACCCAATTGAAAGTGCACAGCCACTAAAGCCCATTCTTTTACACTTGAGACCTGTGTCTCCTAGTGGAAATGCACAAACACCCACAGAACCCACTTTTCTTACTCTCCTTCTCAGATGATCGATCCACCCAGTGATGCTGTGAGTCTTGAGTCACTCCAGTGAAGGTGGCAAACACAGATACTGACTGACTGCTGAAGACTGCAATTCTCCTTCTGTTGAGCACAAAGATCGCACAGAGCATTCTCCCGCCCGTGCACTGCAACTAAACAATGATTTTATCCAAATTGATCGAATACCAAA
This sequence comes from Ambystoma mexicanum, assembly GCF_040938575.1. Classification (NCBI taxonomy): domain Eukaryota; kingdom Metazoa; phylum Chordata; class Amphibia; order Caudata; family Ambystomatidae; genus Ambystoma; species Ambystoma mexicanum. Next base: position 850,012,470 of record NC_090932.1, on the reverse strand, counting down.
TGTACCTACTCAGAATTGACCCATTTTTTTTCGATAGGTATTTTAGTACATTTTTATTAAATATAGATGTGCGGTGGGGTAAGGAAATAGGTTAAGTTAGGGGGAAGTGGGAGGTGGTTGGGGGCTCTCCCACGTGCATTATGAAAAATTCGGTCAATTCTCCAGTAGGTCAATTATTTTCGATCAATTCACAGTAATCCATTAACAATAGGCTTCTATGTTGTAGTATGAGACTTTAATGAGTACCAAGCAGCCCACGCCTGCAACGTACATATCAATGAGCCGGGAGGCAGGACATGAGTAGTTACATTTGTCATTTCTTCCACTGGCCTATCCAGCTACTAAATACAAGCGTTATATTTATTGTAGTGCAATGTTCACCATGCAGTGTTTGCAAAACAAAACTGGGCCATAAATTGCCCAGAATATCAGCCCAAATTGTTTCTCTCACTCGGTTCTTTTGGCCTATGGACGAAAACCCAATTGGCCAATCCAAGCCTATCCTTGCAGACAAACACTATTCAGGCACCCCTAATTGAGTAAAAAAAAAAAAAAAAAAACAGCAGGCCTGATTGCAAAAATGTTTCACTGATGCAAGTGTATTTTTCTATTATTGTTGTATTTATTGAGTGTGGACCTAGTTTCGAGAAGAAACAGAGCGCTTTACGGAGGTATACACCAATACAGATGCATATCGGAGCGCTTTTGCATGGCTCCAGCATTTTGGACAACTTGTCCTACTGCACAAAACCTACTCTTTCAATGTTTTTTCGCAGCACAAAAATAGCACTCGGATTAGGGCACACATTGGTCTGTTGCAAAAAATGCTTTGCCATGACCAGAAGAAGTCTATCTGAAATGTAAGGTATACACACCTGGAAACCCAGACTGGGTGTCTTGATTACACACAATAAGATGCCAGTCATATTTTAGAAGGAGATAACATGTTGGTCATGCTGTATGGCACACCGCAACGTGTAGTAATCCCTAATTAGGAATGAGATGAATCTAATGCAGGAAAGAGGAGAATGAATCATTGCAGAAAAGGGAGACACATGGTAGAAATGGTGGCTTCGATGGAGAACAAAATAGTGCAAGGCGAGCGGACAGGTGCTACATGCTGGTCCTGTTAATTACCAGAGTCATGTTTTTTTTTAAATTCAATTTGTGACCCCTTTAAACAAAAACAATGTGCCAAGCCAAATTCATTAATGCAACATCAGTTTGGTTTTTCAAAGTTACAAATCTTACGTGAAAATATTCCAGTGGATATCATTTCATTGCAGTACGGGCAACAAATGTTCTATCTGCCCAGTTGTGTCATCACTGTTTTATTTGTAGAGTTTATTTGGGGGTTTGTTACTCACTGTTGGGATTCAAAGTCGCTTCAGGATTCTGCGGGTAAAGAGGTAGAGGGAGCTGAAAGAAGGCCTGGTAAGGGGGGGTGCAGAACGAAGGGTGCAGATTGCATCATGCACAGCAAACTTTTAAGTTGTCATCCAGCCAGCCAAGAAGAAACATTTACTTCAGATCAGGATTATTAGCGCAGGAGATCTAGCAGACAGGCCTCACACAATATGATTATTTTCAGGGTGAGTGATCTGATATCACAGTAACATTTTTGCTGAAATGTCCAGCCTGACTCTGCTAAGCAATCTATGTATATACAGGGTTTGTACTCATTCTATGCCTCGTCAGGTGACGCAGCATTCAAAACTGATAGTCATAAGAAGGCCCATCTGAGGTAGACCGTAGGATGATAGAGACTTACAACCCCATTTTAAATGAGACGCAGAAAACACCAGGAAGAGCAAGACTTCTAGCAGTTCTGCAGTGTATGCTCTGCCCAGGGGTTTTAAATAATTAACTGAATAATGGATCGTTGGATGTGGGGCTTAATACGAGATCATGCAGCGATTCCACTACGATCTGCGGCATTTGCGCATGGCCCCACAGAAGAGATTGGTAATGGCAGCTGCCATGAGAAAACATGGCAGATGCCAGCAGAGCTGATGCCCCTAACCTCCAACTGCTCTTAGCACACTCTGAAAAGGAAGCAAAGTGAATAGATGTCCCTGTCCCTCTGCCCGCACCAATAAGCTAATGCAGATGGAGATGCATTCAGACACCCTTCATAGAACAGGGGGATGCACAGAGTGGATTTTCCAGCATGGTTCCAGCTGCGGGCAGTGACTGAGAAACAAAATGGTCCAGTCGTTTCTAAACCTGTGGAAGCATGCTCTAACTTAACTTGTGCAACACACTTGACTGACCAAAAATCTTTGGCAACACCTTTGATGGACCACAACTCCTTTGCGTTCCTTACCCTCTATATAGAGATGTTCAATATTAAACGAAAATGAGAAGTTGTAATGGGTGACTTAGGAACATTTATTAAGCTTGTGCTGCTAAACAGTGGAAACAAAACTAATCAGAATACAAATTACAGTGTCAATTTGATATGATTATTCAATGGGACCATGTAATGGGGCTCATTACAAGTTTGCTGGTATTCTGGCAGTAAATCCGGTGGAACCGGTCCAGTGGAATGTCAACCAGGTTATGAGTGGTGTTAGCCGGCCTAAATCCCCATTTCATGGACTCCCATTGGACTCCATGGGAGATTTTGCAGTTAGTACAGGCGCCGGTATTACCAGCGCCTGTAATACCAGCGACTTTTGACGGTAAAGTGGTGGAATGACCTCCCACTCTTCGCTGGAGGTCATTCCGCCAACTCACTGGCAAACTTGTTGTTGGCCCGTGCAGTAATGTGCCAGTATACGTTAATACTGGCATGTTATTACTGCACCAGGCAACTTGTAATGAGCCCCCAATGTGCTTATTATCGAAGGACAGTTCACTGCTATAGAACAAAAGAAGAAATACATTCTTGAATCACCTTAGTACTTTGGGTCAGGACAAAAACCCAACTGTTAGCTGAATCCCTACCTGAGCTGTTTTTGACCTGTTTTTATCTCTTTTTATACTATGTAGAAATAAAGACAAGCTCCCCATGCTTTATTTGTGGGGAGGCTTGCCAGGACTCAGCCCAGAACTTATTTCAGAGCCCCGGCCCTCTTTTCTGATCCCAGCTTTAATATTTTGTGATTTGTGATATTTTGGAAACTTAATTGTTTTAACTGTCAGTCAGTCATACCAATATAACAATCAACAAAAGTGTACCCTAGCCAGGATTTCTGCTTCCTTGGCTGATTCATTGTTATTCACAAATCTGATGGCCTAGGTTGGCAGGGCTATTTATTCATTTTCAAGATTACAAATGAGTTGTAAGCTATCACTGCCGAGTACTGATTCAGGGCATGCCGTTACACTGCCCCACTCAGCCCGCATGGCATTGCTGAAATTCTGCAAGGTGGGTTGAAACAGGACAGTCACTAGCTAGTAGCCACAACATTGGAGCAATGTAACTGAAAAGGGCAATATCGAAGAGGAAGGCCTTTAATGAGTGCCAACCGATACAAGAATATCTTTGCTACAGTGTTTGACAGGCAAGTTCATGAGTTAAGTAAAGACATTGCTCATATTTGTCCATAGGATCATACCATGGTTGCTCTGTTTTTCTGTGGTTTGATGGTTGCAAAGACTGAGGGGGCTTAGCTGTACTCCTGCCCCCTATATGGCATAGTAGAAGCACAGAGCACTCCAGCCAAGATTCTCTAGTGTTGGTAGAAATGGACAAGCAATTACGGCTTAGCTCTCAGGAGGTGATGCAGGCTGGTTCTTAAGTACAGTGTAGTCCCCAAGCCCCCACAAAGGAATGTCCACACACTATGTTGGTGATAACACAGTTCTTTATATAAATAAGGTTCACAGTATATACATTCACCAGGCTGGGTTAAACAATTGGCAGAACCCTGGGTTTCCGACCGCAAGACACAGTTCTATGTGTGGATCCCCCAACCTGGGCAACCTGTAAATAAGATATACTGACAAGCCCAGTCCATATATTGTTTAACAGAGTCGTGTTCCCTTCAAAAAGTGTCCTACTACCCCAATGTACATGGTTTAACAGAGTTCGACGTCGGGTCGTCGACGGATCCTTCTTGAGTGAACTCCCTTTAAGGCAGGAGCCACGGATCATCGAGATTCCTCGAGGAAAAGGTGAACAATGTCATCGAGGCAGCAGCTTCGGTCCTTGCGGTGCTCGTCGACGATCGGTTGTGGACGTCCTGCGAAGATGAGGCATGCAGTGCACCTCGATGATGAGAGTTTGTTGCTGCAAGGAGTCAATGAAGAATGGAGGCCCAGCAAGGGAGTTGGGTCATTGGCGGTTAGCGTTGGCGATCAGGACTTGACCATGGCTGGCTTTCAGATCTTCGTCCGTGTCTTTGTTGACTTTGGGTGGCGGGAAACCCATCGTCGGATTCTCCTTGATTTGTCAGCAACCTTGACTTTCTCAGGCAGGAAAAAGCAGTCGGCGGTGATGAGCAAGGGAGTGCTTGATTTCAAAGTGTCTTATGCAATGGAGCATTGTGGCTCCAGTCAATGTGGTTAGAGCGGTACTCCGAACCTCGGTCTATGGTGATAATCGTTGACAGCCTCGACATCTTGGCGCTTTACTTCAGGATTCCTCGGCTGTCCCAGTCTCCGGTCAGCAGCCTTTCGATGACTGACTTCCAGGGAGCGTTGGTGAAGGTTAGCTGGTGCACGATGTTCCCTCGTAGCTTGGGAAGAGGTCTCCTAGCCAGGTCCTCTCTTGGATCAGTTCTTGGAGACAAAACAGCTTTCGGATTGCATAGAAGGAAAGCAGCAGCAAAGCCACCTTCTTCCATCTGGGCTTCAAGGTAAGCATCAAGTTTCGACTTCAACTTCTGAACAATTCCAGTAAGTGAGAGGTCCTCAGATATACTGTTCTGTCTCTCAGTCACACTGCTGAGCCAGGCTCAGGCAGCCAATCATTCAGAAGGGCATTCAGCAGGCAGGTAGCCAATCAGGCTCACAATGCATTCTGGCCATTCTTCTCCATCCTGACACTCACAACAAGGAATGTGGATTGGGACAAGTACCCAGCCATTCAGCACTCCACACAGCATTCATACAGTTTCTGGCAGGGCTGTCTCAGTCATTGTGTCACACACCGGAAACCAGACACCCATAACATGAAATATATATTGGTCACACACTCCATTCACCCAGGTCCCACCCAAAGGGATTACCAAGAACATACAGTCATTGGGAAGGGTCCAGCCAGTCTGGCCTCGACTTCCCCACAATACCATATATGGAACTTCCACCCAACAGCCAGTCAGGGGAAGGGACAGTCAGGACTTCCTAGGACTTTGGGAAAACAAGGTAACAGGCAACAAAAAGCAAGAGGCCACAGGGGCCAACTTGTCTCCTATCAGGAATCAACTGATTCCAATGGCAGGGCCTGGGTATCCCAAAATGGAGGATACTCAGAGCACCGGTAAAATTCAGCATGGAGCTGCCACTAGCCCATACCCTGATCTGTGGGCCCACACAGGTGCCCAAAAACATACACTAGGGGTACATGGTTGTACCGCCACCCATGGGTGCCATAAGGCTATCCCCAAGGGCCTGTTCACCACAACCAAAAAGAGGAAGAGCTGCCCTGCCAAGAGTCCCACATGGACCCCTGTGCAGAAAATAACACAGAACACACATGATAAAAAGAGTACAGGACAAGGACATGGAGGCCCTGTCCCTCCAATGCATTTCCAGCATCACAATGGTTAACATGTTGCACTTGCCACCTATAAGATCAGATCAAAATGTTAACAATGATGTGTTTTAAGTAAACAGTTAAATATGTATTTCAAGACGCAACTAATATGTAATGTTGATTAGTATGTGTAAATTGTAAAGTGCATCCATCACCCTTAAGGAACTAGTGGGAGCTGCAGCTTTAACCCCAAATATGTTGAAACTGTATGGAGTAGCCATGGGTGGTGTCACAGGCGTGTTCGAGAATATTTGAGCCGTGGTACATATTTTCTTACACATTAAGCACTGCAAGCACCATACCTGCACACTGACATACAGAAATCATTCCACAAATGGCCCTGACTGAAAGCGTCCAGCACTAGGAAACACATCCTACAGTAACTGAGCTATGATAATTCCTGTTGCTCTGCACGCCGGCGTGTTTAAACTTCGCCCTTCTACATAACGTGAATTTGAAGAAGGAATTAACCCTGTGAGGCATATAAACTTCAGCCACTCTGTAGGTCGGTAAGGAGCATTATAAGGACGAGAGAGGGGCAGAAGATAATGATTTAGCAACAAGTATTCAGATCTGTGGAGATTTATGAATACATTAATGTAAAGGAAGTTAAAAAGGAATAAATCTTTAACGTCAAGGAAGGAAAGGGAAGAAGTTTGACTTTTCTATTGTCCATTTAAACATGGAAGAGGACAGAATACATGCAAAGAAGAATGTAAATATGTCAGTCCAAGCTCCAGTTTCATTTTTACCATCTGCAGGTAATCCCAGTATGAAATGAGAATTATGGCGAGAACATTTTGAGGTGTATTTAGATGCACAGGATGGGGGGGAGTTGCGAGCATCAAATAAATTGTCATTGTTGTAGACCGAAATAGGAGTGGAAGTTGTTAAGGTAATGAAACATTTACCTCCAGGTCAGGGGGAAGAAGAAAATGATTTATTTACCATTTGGAGGTGTGAAAGGGTTAATATTAATAGATTGGACCAAGGGGAGCTGTCCAGCAACATCAGGCATCATGGCAATGAAAGAGTGAAGGGCTGAAAACAAGTAAGTAAGAGATTCTTAGGGGTTTGATGGACAAGTCATCAAACAAGTGGAAAGTGTTCTATGATCTGCAAGGGTGCTCTTCTCTAATGCTAGTTTGTTCATTGACAGGGAACAGCTGTCGAGGTGGACGTCTGTTATGAATGGGCGTATTGAAGCCCTGTGTGGAAGAAGAGATTTGAAAGTCTGCCTGCGGTTAATTTGTTAAATCAGCCACGTTAGGCTGTGTTTAGGTGAAGGTAAAAGATTTAATCCTGCTGCACAAGTGCGCACGTTGATGAAAAGCTGAGGAGAAGTCTTTCCCATAGAAAGAAAAGAACCGGTGCAGAAACTGACTAACCTCACAGTCCTGGCCTGGTGAGGGAAAGTACCAGAGGGGGCGGTGTCCGAGAATTCCTCTCAGCGGCCGCGGCTCTGTCAGCAGTCGGAGGTGTGAGTTATAGCTCGCGGCTGCCGCCTGAAGAAAGAAACCCATCCGGCCAAGCTGACGGTTGACAAGATATGTTCGGCAAGGCTGATTCAAGTGAGAGAGAGAGACTGTTACGTTACGTTTAAAGCTTGAATGAATAACTGTTGATTGAAAGGAGATGCATTTTCATTTCTACAAAGAATTAGAACAAGTACAGAATCAATATGTTGTTAAAGCCCAAAGAAATTATAACAAGGGAAACTGCCATATTGTGTGGAACTACACTATAGTGGCACTTAAGAAGCAGGGGCCACAAGAGACTGTAGATCACTTTATAAAGAAGCAAGGGCAACGAGAGACTGTAGATTGAGGACTGTGATTCCAGCAATAAAGAAAAGGTGGCAAGCTCTATTAGATTTACCGGTGAATTCTACTGTTGTTGGAAGTTGAAAAAAATAAAAGTTATAATATTTTGAAACTTCAAAAGAGTGTTGTCATTTATCCCACCACGAAATTGGGACAGGAGGGCAAGACTGGAAGAACGATTTGCAGAGTAAACTAATGTGGTTTTAGAACGCTTCCCTTTCTCTTCGAGAAAACAATTGCCAGGTGAAGGCATTGATGAATGTGTGGGAACATCAAGAGGTCTTTCTGCAAGGTGCAACTTTGAGAAAATTACACCTGAACAAGTTTTATGTGACCAGATATTGATGAATGCCTTGAATGAGAAAATTTGAGAGAGATTATGAACAGGACTTAATCCCGATTTGCATTCTACTATAGAAATTGCTAGCAGTATTGAAGCATCAGACTTAAGCATCAAGGCCTTTGATGGAGAGAAGAAAGATGATTTGTATGCCATTAGGCCAGCAAGGAAAGAGATGCAAAGAGGTAGAAGAGACAGTCAAAGCTCATACCTGCACCAATATAGAGGTGACAGGAGGCATTGCTTTAGGTGTGGCAAGGAAGATCATCTTGCAAACTGTAAGGAATGTCCAGCGTTAGAAAAAGATTGTTTAAGCTGTGGCCGGAAAGGACATCTTTCAAGGACATTTTCTGTCCACTATATCGAGGGCAACAAGGTCAGCAGAGACTATGAGTTGGCAGACTATGTTTTGATGATAAAGGGAGGACCAGATCAGGACGATCGTGAGATACCTTGGTGTGCAGTATCATTTGATGGACTTAAGAAGAGAGTAATGGTGGATTTGTGTTCAAAGTATCCCATTTTGGGAATTGAAGACTTTAAGGATGTGTTTAAATCTGATATTCACCCAGGAGGATATGGAGGGGGAAAGAGAGATATTTTAGGATATGTCCTCAGTGAAACTGAATACTGAAACAAACAAAATACAACCGAAGGAAAACTCGAGCTAAGGTGCATATGATGCGCTCCGGTGCACCCATACTGGTTTGGATTCAGCAGGGTGAATTACAAATGAAGTTACATCTGTGGAAAAGGAACACGTGTTGTTCGTAACGAATAGAGTGACAGAGGGAATAATTAGTGATTATCCTAGGGTATTCAAAAAGGAATCAGGCATGCCAAGTAAATTTGAGCATGAGATAAAATTGAAAGAAGGGGCAGTGCCTGTACGAAATACGTTGTGTAAGGTAGCAATGACAGTTAGAAAAGATTCAGACTTGTTATTGGAGGAGATGGTTATGGATGATATCATTGATATATCCTATCATACATCCATCAGATGATATTCTACATTGCACCACGAGTCAAGCTTTTCAGGATCACTTACATTCGCCATCTTTGCATCCTATGCACATTTGCTCTCATGTTTTGCCCTCTGTACTACAGTACAGGACGAGGCTTGTCAAGAGTGTTTGTTTACCTACTCAAATATGGTACCTAATGCATGCCTACACCCTTGTATCTAGCTCCCCGCGCCTTGAGGTGCTTTTGTCTCCTGTCCAGTGTATAACTGATGTAGCCCCCACACCATGAGGTGTGCTTTGCCAGACTATGCACCTACCTGATTTGTCCTAAATGTATACCTGAAGCAGCCCCCACAACATGAGGCATGCTTTGCCAAACTATGCACCTACCAGATTTGTCCTAAATGTATACCTGGTGTAGCCCCCACACCATGAGGCATGCTTTGCCAGACTATGCCTGCAAGGAAGCACTGCATGCTGCAACCCACCTGCATGGTCTCCCTTCTTAAAGGTTATATTTTGCACTTACTGTAACTAGCCCCCTGATGCACGAGGGTTTGGTGCACTGATATACGTGAAAAAAAATTAATTGAACCTATAGAGAGTGCTGAATGGGTTTTTTCTGTGGTATTAACAAGAAAATCGGATGGAAGGCTGAGATTGTGTGTTGATTTAAGGAACTTGAATGAGTTTGTGGTGGCTGATTGTCATCCCTTGCCCAATTTGTAAGAAATGTTAGCGCTACTGGGTAAGGTCAAAGTTTTCAGCATGTTGGATTGACTAGTGTATATCATGAAGTAACGCTCCATAAAAATTCAAGACACTTAACAGCTTTTATAACACTGTATAAATGATATCAATTTAAAAGAATGCCATTCAGATTAGTAAATGCTTCTTCAATGTTCCAGAGAATTATGCATGTGCTAAGGGGTTAAGTGAGTGGTGGCATTCCAGGCTGATGTATTGATTTATGGAAAAAATGAGGAGGATCATCATAACATTTTGACAATATTGGAAAAGAATGGCATGACTCTAAAAGCAAAGAAATGTAAGATTGGATTTGGGGAGGTTGAATTTTTAGGTCACATCATTTAGGGAGCAGGAATCAAATCCCAAAAGTATCACACCAGATGCGGGAATATAAAACAGTTAAGGTTGTTTCTTGTATTAACAGAGTTGTAGTCAAGATGTGTGGGGCTATTTGCAACAAGTTCCCCTTCACACCTGGAAATATATGCTAAAGAACTACTGCATTGTGTGATCTGATTCTGTGCCCATTTCCCTCTGCAATGTTGAGTCATTCCCCTGTTACAATACCTGTCACTGAAACTCATCTTCAGTCTCAACTAATCTGCTCTGTCTGGAACATCAGCATGGAGGACACCTGCTTTGCTATTTCTGTCCTGATATGAGAAATGCTGCCTCTCGGATATCTATGTCACATCACTGCTTGCGGCCTATGTCTAAGCCCTGTCCGACCTACCTTTGAAAGTTTAACAAACATCCTTGCTGCAATGGCACATATTTCCATGCTATCAGGGTACGAACAAAAGCAAGTAATCTTATCAGTTCGGTCTGTCTTGGGATAGGAGTAGGCACAAGCCTGCAGGTTGCTGATGACGAAGGGACCTCTGCTTATCATGGCAAGCTAGAGTGCTGCCATCTGCACCTATGTCAGTCTGGTGGCTGGGCTCAGCACAAACTGGGCAGCCTTAAGAAGAGGCGGAATGACCTGCAGAGATGTAATGTAATGTAATATGGATTTGTATGGCACACCTCTCACTTTGGAGGCCTCTTTGTGAGTGGCTCTTCCTGAAAAGAAAGAGTCATAGTAGAGATTGCTACACAGGTGGAAGCAAGTTTGAAACCTATGGTGTGGATGAGTATAGGATGAAAGGTCCCTGTGATTTGGCAGTGACAAACAGGTGTGACATTTATCCACAAATGAGAGCCCACACTGTGAGATTGATTTTGCGGCTGACTTGGTGATATGAAGATGGGATTGAGCAAAATTTGTGACCGTAGGCCTATCTCCATTGGGTATTATGTGGTATTGGTAGGCACACATGTACTGAGTGCAAGGTGGAGTGCGAGGGGGTCTGTGAGTGTAGTGTAAGGTGGTAGGAGATTTAGAAGTGAGTTTTTAAGTTTGGGTGAAGAGCAGCATTCAGAACCTTTAATGGTTCTTAATACTTTGATGCATCCACAGAAAAGTGTCAGATAACAGCCAGCAGTGCACTGTCAAAAAAGGAACTCAACACACCAGTAGGAGCAGGGAATTTGGGAAAACGAGGCACCTATCCCCATCGACATGGGATCCAAATAGGAACCAAATGCATTTAGATAGGAGGAGAATGTAACTACTGTGTCACCCCTTTTCCATCCCAGTGACCGCTCTCCTTATATGCTAGATTAAGTACCTTTGTACCCTCATGAACTTCTTTTGGTAAATCTCTCTATCAAGTTTTCTGCTTATTAGTATAATATCACTGACAATTCGTGTGAATATTAAACAAAGATTCAGTGTGAGTAACAGTTGCAAATGGATCAGGTAATGGATTAGTTCAATATTGGTCAATACGTAGACAAACCTCCCTCCTTTATAATTAATGTATTACACATATCCAACCAATAGTAAAGACCAAGTAATCCATAACTTGGCAAAGAGATGGGCCGGGTACTTAGGTAAATGTCCATCCACATACAATCTACTGATTTTGATCATCTCTCAAGCGTAATCTGCAAAAGGCTCAAATTATTTTCGTGGTGACCGCAGATACATCCCACTTATATACATTTGTGTGTTTATGGTGAGTACGAGTTTGGAGATATCAGATTTGCAAGCATCATTTTCCAAGCTATTGTTATATCCTGCATCAACACATTGTCTGTTTTGTAGTAGTATATTCTGCTCAATGGTCGCCCCTCCTCATAGCCGTGCTGCCACTGTGGGGGAATGTTATGCTACGGCAGCAACAAAGGACATTACCGAAAAGATCGTCCCCACGGAGTATCTCGCAATCAGGGAATTCGCGCTGGCAGCGTTACAAGTTGCCTTGGAAACTGTTTGGGTCACGTAGATCTGCTAGTCAGCTGACCAGAAGTGCCTCGCTTTCACGGAAGCCACGCCTCCTTGTTCCTTTAAAGCGGTTATCCGAAGGAGCTTCGTTGCTGCTAATTGATCGTTATGGCGTTCCTTTTCGTAGCCTTCCTACGGCTTGTTCCATTCGGATTACCCTCCGTGTATCCTGCTTTGTATTTGATCTACCGTTACCAGACCTTGGCTTCTGTCTCCTGTTTTGCTTCCTGGATTTGTCCTTCGATTTCGGTTGCTTTGGTTTTGAATCCGCTCGCAGTCTCCTTTACACTGCCAAGCTCCTGTTGAGCACCCTGCTCAGCCTGTCCTTCTGCTGGGTTTTCAGCACGCCATTCCCTGCTGAGAACGGAATTCAGTTTTCTTCTTACAGCAAGCACCCTTGCTTCCAGCAGAATTCAGACTTCTATCAGTTTAGTCCTATTTCCAGCCTTACCTAATTAAGGATTTACTTCTACCTCACCTACTTTGGACTGTGTAACATCCTGTGAAGATGATGTGTATTTTCCACTAAAGTGCAGTACTAACGCTTTCCAGATTTGCACCAACCCGGTCCTAGTGCATCCCTCGTGCCGTTCGGGTTGTCCTACCTATACTAACCTTCCCATTTGTTATTTTATCCTTTCGTTTTCATCCATCATTTTGGAACTCTGAACACTTTACTGAACGGATACTGGACTTCCTGTCAAGGCCTTCATTTCCACTACCTCAGGTACCGTCGAATCTATTGTGTTCAATAATTGTATATACCTATCACACCAGGTTGGCGTTATACTCAAAACAACTTTTGTATTTTTTGCAGCATTGCTTGGTGGTGCGCTCAATTCCGCTCTTTTGCATTATAGACTACTCTGTCTTGTTTTACATAATAGCAGAGTGGTACGTCGTGAAAAGGAGCCCCTATCTAAGAGGAAGCCTGATTATTTTGAAATCAGGGGATCTGGGTTTTCTGAAGACTTCCTCGGCTCGCCTCACATCTCGATCCAGGTCGGAATCAAGTACTCCTTCCGGTGAGTAACAGGGAAACACTGGACAACCACCTCATAGCTCTTAAAGATTTAGCCAGAGGAAAACCCAGTAGAGTACACTTATGTGCCCAAATATCCCATATGGATCTTGAATATGACCCTAAGAAACCGTTCCCCAGATTATCCGGCCCCGGTGCCTTTTTTACGTGCGCATAACATGCCACCCCAGAACTGAGTGATCCGGGATAGAACCGGATCAAGTGGAAGAATGCCGCCTCAGGGTCATGACACTGGAGGCAGGTAGAGGGGTATGTTGTTCTAGTTCATGTTTTATAATTGGCCTAACATACACTTTCGGGAAAATTATATGTTGCAGTTTAAATCATCTATTTTTGGAATATGTTCATGACTTGTATGCAAATCGTACCCCATTCCTTGTTGGAGAACTCTCGACATATATAATATATTCAGTAAAAAAAACTTTGGTAAAGGGACGCTATGGTTCAAAGTAAAACCGAAAAACCCCTGAAATTCGCCAGTTATGGTAAGTTAAACACCCAGAACTCGCGCCACCACTGTGCACTGCTAAGACTAACACCCAGGACATCAAAGATGACATCACAAATGATGTGACCGCACCCACGCTGAACGTGTGCTCTGACTGCGGACACTGTTCGTGTCCCCGAACAATTTTCAGGCAATCCACAATATTTTTCAATAATAAATCACCATAGCACAAGTCCCAGACAGTAATCCTGACTTTCTACATACTTTTTGGGACTTTTTGAACGTTTTTTTGGTGTTCGATCTGTCCGCGGACATCGCGCGTGTCCGCGAACCGCGCACAAGCACCCCTATAAAAGGCCACACCACAGAGCTCATCCTCATTGTGTTTCTGGCTATTTTACAGAACACAGTGCATTTCTGGTGCCAATTTTCCAGATTTATTTCTGAAATCTGATGGCATCCATGGCTGCACTACCTCCACCTGGTGCCACATCTGCCTCCTAGTGCTACATCTGCCTCAGCACCACCCCGACCCCCTCCACAACCACCACCTCCCCAAGGGCCTGAAGAGGGGGAACAGGAGTGAGGATGCAGAGGAGGATGAAGAGGATGACGAGAATGAGGTAGTGGAAGTCCCTACTACCAGCACTCGCCGTGAGTCTTGGGTGTGGCGGTTATTTACCATTCATGGTAACGTACTTAAGGCGCGTGCAAACCAAGTCACCTGCAACCAGTGCAAAATGGCACTGAGTCACAGGAGGCCTGGTTCGTGCAGCTTTGGTACGACTACTATGAAGCGACACCTAAAGTTGTTCCACATGGGGGCCGTTCGCAAGGTTGTACCTTGCGAGGAGCATAGTAGGTTGACTTCCTCTACTACATCCTCTGTTTCTGATCGTGTCACCACAAGGAACACTCCTGTGGGACAGCGTATTCCTCCAGCTGCATCACAGGCCATTCACAATGCTGATGACCATTACCTTTTGAGGGTCACAGTTGTGTGTATGTACTGTGAACCAGTACTCTGCAGGGGGGAGAGAATTCAAAGTGCTTTTGAGACTCTGGTCTCAGAGCACGAGAAGACCTGCTCACTACCTAGGTAAGGCCCACTCTACATCTTCCTCTCTCCACCCGCCCTTTCTTATCCCCGTGGTTGGTGTCCCCCCCTTACCCTCCTTTTCCCTCCTCTCCTAGTGTGTCATTTGTAAAAAACCAAAAACAAATATAAAAAAACAAAAATAAAAAAGGGCTCTTTTCAGAGCCGCCTTTCACAGTTTAAAAACAGAAGTGAAAATAAATGAAGCAGAGCCTTGTGTATTTTTTAGAAGTCCGCGGACAGTCCGCGAACATCTAAAATTTTGGGGTGCTGCCCTATCATAACCATTGCAGTTTTGTCTGGGAGGAAGTGGTGGCTCTGAAAAGAGCCTATTGGTGGTGTTTGTTTGTGTTTGAAAAACTTGAAATGCACATCACCTACTACAAAATGGATACTGTATTTCCAAAAAAGGTTGCAATGCATTTTGTACATTTCTCAGAACAATCTGATTGCCAGCATAAGTAAGATGGACTCAATCTCTGCGAAAAATGTATGTGCTATGAAACATAATATTTTCATTGTGAAAAGAGGACATGCCAACATCTCTTTGAAAGGCACAAACAGCCTAATTGACATTGCGCCTTGATTTCTCCATTTGTGGACCAAATTAAGAAGAACACAGCCACATTTGTCTCTGCGCAATCCGAGGAAAAATTACTTGATAATTTGGAAACATGTCCATGACCTTCCCAAGTCCTTCTTTCATTGCAAATTGCAAAGAAATTCCAGGCACTTGTCCTAAACTGTTCCCTCCACAATGAATTACAATTATGTCTGGATGATGCTCTGTCTCCAAAGTAGCACAGAGAGGTAGCAAGTCCAACCACTTAATTCCACGTACTCCATGCCAGTGCACTTCCACATGTGGGAATCCAAGATCTACAGCTACTCCACAGCTTTCTGCATGCACCTTCAACCAATGTATCCACGAGTCTCCCAAAATCCAAACAATCGGTTTTCTGAAACACACAGCCATAGCTCTCTGTTATTCTCTCAGGAAAAAGAGTATCTGACAAACTCTCTCTTGGCACAACACACCCACTAAACTTTACTGACCAATCCCTTGCTCTGCTCATTCTCATTTGAATGCCTCCCACCCCAAAATCCCCGGATGTAACACGCGATGTCAGCGGACTACCGCCATGTCCGCGGACATATCGTAACATGGACAGTTCTTCTACCATTTCAATTTCACTATCTGTGCCATTCCCTCATTGGATATAGCTAAGCAGTCACACGACCATCCACCAATCACATTTAAGACCTCTACATCTAACTCCATCATCATAGATCAGCACTTCAAATGTACTGTTAATCACTCTGTGTACAAGTCACATATCATTGGAAAGCACCTTCTACAAGAAATACTGTACAAGTCTCCAAGATTTCTACTTGCAGCTGCATGCATATCCATGAACACAAACTACAGGTATGCATATTTTCTGTATAGTACATGTACAATTCTTATACATTCATATAAACAGATTAACTGACTTTTAGCTTTTATAAACTATAAAATGAACTTACTGTCATTTTTCCCATGTGCTACAATCAACTGTCACTTCCAAACCTATCTGCTATTTAATTTCTTTTTAGACACACATTTGCAAAGCATGTGGAACTAATATATTTAAAGTAAAATATAAAGAGTTCACATAGTCAAACAAAATTGCATTCACACACTATGTTCAAATATTAAACAACAATACTTGTACAAAAACATAAAAATCAATGTCTAAATTAACATCAGTGCTATATACAAAAAAGATTACTAATTTGTTTCCTTTACAATTGCAATGAAGACCACTCTCCTGAAAAGCAGCAGCAGAATTTGAAGTACAAACAACCTGCTCATTCCACAAAAAAAGTAAGTTAAATACCACCATAATATTTGTACTATTACTCAAACATACTGTAAGGTTAATTCATGCTATTTCTGCGCCTAAAAACAAAGATTGTGCACCATTCTGTCAACAAATCCCCATTTGTTAAACAGAGATTTACAGGCAGAATGGCGCACAAATTCCCATTTTCCGGCGCACAAATGACACAACTCAGCCCCTAGAATTTTGATATTATAGAACAAACAACTGTTTTTATTGTATACCATTAGATTTACTATTTGTGCTTCTCCTCACCACTAGTTTACTTTCTGCTGTCATCTGAACCCCAGTTTAGTAGCACATAAATTCAAGAATACCCATCCCAACTAGTTGTAGTTGCCCAATGCACAATCACACACCATCACATACATCTTTATCATCATACTCAGACACTGATGCACACAGCACTCATATATTGCAGAACACCTCAACCCATACCTTCTTTATTTTTTTCAACAGACCATAAAGAATGCCTACCGAAAATCAAGTCCGTAGAAAGCAACGCAGAAGTAGAGCAAATGAAAGTAGAAGTGTCCAAAATAAGCATCCATCTCTAGCAGAATTTGTAAAAAATGTTTTCAAACAAAACAGCTAATACAGTCATTTAGCAAAACAAAACGAGCTTTAAGTACAGAAACTTTGCCTCCTCTATCAAAATGTAAAACGAAACAGAAAACAATTAACAAAAATTCAGCTACCACTACTGATAAAACTGCTCCTATAAATCTTGATATAGTGCCAAGTAAGCATACCAAAAAAAGTATTTTAGCAACATTGTTCCGCCACAGAGCCCTTCGAAATCTTATAAAAA
Organism: Ambystoma mexicanum; assembly: GCF_040938575.1. Classification (NCBI taxonomy): domain Eukaryota; kingdom Metazoa; phylum Chordata; class Amphibia; order Caudata; family Ambystomatidae; genus Ambystoma; species Ambystoma mexicanum. The sequence goes on along the minus strand of NC_090932.1, from coordinate 849,995,279 downwards.
CAGGAGAGAAATCATGCACAACCCTTAAAACCTACCGTAGGAAATTAATCTTAGAAGCTTTGCTAGACAGTACAATCCTTCTCAAAAGAAAGTTATTTATTTTAGTGTTAAACAAAATGAAACCACTAACAAAACTAATGACTAAATTACAAAAAAAACTTCTCAATGAAAGAAATATCAACAAAATCAACTTCTTAAATATCTGTGGAGGTGAGTGGAGTCACACTACAAACACAGAACCATATTTTAATGAAGAAGCATACAAACAAAAGCAAACAAATACAATTGCCATACATAGCAGTGGACGAGGTTATGAAAAAGTTAATAATACCATAATGGAACAAGAAATACTGCTTACAAAAATATCCCCAGAAAACTTAAAATTACCTCTCCATTCAACTGAATCGGAATGTCTAGTATACAAATGGCCATGCACGTCAATGTGTAACATTCCCAAAAAATCTTTCAAGTCTTTACGCCAATTCCTCAATCAGTATGTGAAAGGCAAGGACAAAATCAAAATTAAACTACTACAAAGTATGGATACCTGTCCAGTGCGCAAGTACACAGGACTACAAGGACATTCATTGGCCTGCATTTCAGGACCTACTTGCAAAACCACCTTCCATCATATCAAAATGATATCAACACATCATTCAACTATATGAAATCTAGTCTATAAACTGTACTATGCTAAAAGTCCTGCTTTAGCACTAGCCAATTTAAATAACATTCTTCTACATGGTACAGTAAAAGACGTTCTTGAAGGAATCGACTATATCCAGAAAAAATATTTTGGAAGTGAAAGCCGCTTACAGAATGAAATAGCTTTAAAACAAATTAGCAACAATTCTATGCATGACAACTTTCTACTACACACATACAAAAAAGAAATACTGAATTGTAAAAGTACATCTGCTGAAGTACCAAACCATGTGTGTGTATGTTGCCGCAGAACTTTTTACAAAAGTAACACAAAAACTGTAGACCTAACATACAAAATAGAACACAATGAAGATTCTAAATGGTTTGAATTAGCTCTCTACCTTGTAGCAGAAAACAGATACGAAATAACTGACCCCTTAATACTTTGCAGTTACTGCACTACAAAACTTGACAACAATAAAACTCCTTCACGTGCTATCACAAATAATTTGGAATTATTTCCACTACCAAAATCCCTACAACAACTCAATTCACGCATCATAATTCAAACAGTGCACCCCTTTCAAGCAATAATACGCCTTCAACCAAAAACAGCAACATTACCTCCCTCTGAATTGGTGAAAGGCATTCGTGGAAAAGTAGTGTATTTACCATTAGATCTAAAAGAAAATGTGCACACCCTGGGAGTGCAACGTCCAATAGATCAATCTTTGATGATCTTAGTAAATGGTGTACCTACAAAAGACAAAAAAAAATGGCAACAACTGGTAGATTTACATAAAGTTAGACAAGCCTTGCAATATCTAAAAGACACTAATGAATACTACAAAGAAATTAATATTGAAGAAAACTTGAAGGAAACCACTGAAATAATTCCAAAGTCACCAGAAGCTGGTCATTTTGAGCTTCTAGATTCTGCTACAGTATCCAATACTTTAGACCATTATACAATGCATCCATTGCACTCTAATGACCCCATAGAAGATGCACTAGAAACGTACCAAATGCGACAAACAAAAGGATCACCAATCAGCATATGGGAAAAAAGTATAGAAGCACGTGCTTTTCCTCTACTCTTTCCTACTGGCAAAGGAGGAAGGTACGATGATAGACCTATTCAAATAACAGCATCAGAATACCGCTCGTTACGGATGTATTCTGAAGATCCACATTTTGTTTAAATCTGGGAATACATATTCCACTTACTCTTTGAAAGTGAACTAGCAACTCTATGTTACGGAGTTGCACACACATTAAAATCAGGAACCCACTTTCAAAATATGTCAGCTACACAATTATTACAAAAAGTGCAACAAAATGATAAGGTTTTACAATCAAGTATTACAAATCTATTTCAAACATGCGTGGTACTAAAGAGTACTGGTTCCGACGTCATGGAGATGTACGTTGTTTGATAAGAAACCTTAGCCCACCCAATTGGTTTGCTACATTAAGTTGTGCAGAATATGCATGAGAAGATTTACATAATTTCCTACGCATATCAAACAAAAACAAAACAAACATAGATATACTAACACCTGGAGAACTTTGTTCTCTAGATCCTGTAGAATTTTCAAAATATTTTCACCATCGCTTCATTGCTATGCTACACTTTATTTTTAATGAAACTGTTACCCCCCTCTGAGAAGTGCAACACTTCTTTTGGAGAAAAGAATACCAAACCAGAGGAGCACCACATATACACAGGCTTTTATGGATTAAAGATGCTCCTAAATTTGGTCAAGACAATGATGCCACTGTGTTACAGTTTATCGAAAATATGTCACTTGTGAAATTCCATCGGAAGCAACAAATAGTGATCTTCATGCACACATTTTACAATTTCAAAGACACAAATGTGGCAAATATTGTTGTCGCAAATACAAAAACAAAGGGAAATACTACACCAAATGCCGCTTTGGTTTCCCTAGACTAGTTACAAATACAGGTCAAGTGAACAACTTCATGTCTTCAGTTAGACATAGTGTTAAAGGTAAATCACCTAAAAATACATATTACATAAAAAGAACAGAAGAAGAAAAATATATCAATGATTACAATGAAATCATTGCCCACTTATGGAATGCAAACATAGATGTGCAGTACATTGCAGACAATTCCACTGCAGTTGCACGATATGTTACAGCATACTTAACCAAAGCATAAAAAACAGAGCTCCAAGACCTCTGGAATGACCTGTCATCAGACAAAACACTGTCTCAGAAATTATACAGCTTGGGTATAAAAATGCTCTCCCATAGAGAATGTGGCTCCTATTAAGCAGCAGATCGTTTAACCGGTACTGCTTTGTATGGAAAATTTGAAAATATAGTATGGCTAAATCATGGTCCTGCTAAATCTAGAAAAAGATTTCTGAAATTATACGACGATATAGAGACAATAGCCAAACATGATCCCAACAGCCAAGACATTTTAAAAAACAATTTGCTTGACGCATACTACCCAAACAGAAGTACCACTTTAGAAACCATGTGGCTATACCATATAGCCCAAAACTTCACATACAAAAATAATATAAAACCCGATGAAAAAAAGGTAGATACAGAGTATCAAATTATGAAGGCAGCTTAGTAAAACTCACCAAACCAAATTTAATTAATCATATCAAATTGTCATTAAAGACTCCTCAACGTAAAGAACTATATTACATGTCCCTGCTACAACTCTTTAAACCATGGAGAAAAGAAGAAGAAATACTAGATAACTATGACTCCTATGAAGATGCTTTCAAAGCAAATGAAAACACTATAACCGATGTAAACTTTACACAGTACAAAACAATGTTGCACAATGAACAGCAACAAGAAGCAGAACTCCAGGCCCATCTAAATAAGGACACTCCTGACAGTAGTCAACCTTCTGTAACAGGAAGCCAATATCCACTGGGAGAGCCACTAACAACAAATGAGGCAGAATTAGCTATGATGGAAGTAGAAAACAACATGTGTCAGTATGAAGATAAAGAAGACTTAACTATACTACAATCAAAACTAAACCATGAGCAACGTAGCCTTTTTTAAGAAATAACAAAAGAAATTGCACATGGTGTGCAACATGAAAACAAAGAATGCATCTGCCCAAATTACAATCCTATACTACTGTACGTCAGTGGTGAAGCTGGTTCTGGCAAAACATTCTTAATCAAAATCATCAGTAAATTCCTTCAACAATTGACAAACAACAAACTGTCAGCTGTTGTCACTGCCCCCACAGGTTTAGCTGCCTACAACATAGGCGGTGTCACTATACAATGATTACTACTCCTGCCAGTAGAACACCAAAACAAATTAGACTATTACAAACGTTCTACAGAAGCTGCAATGGAACTACGCAGAGTATTAAAACAAATGAAAATGCTACTTATAGATGAAGTGAGCATGGTCTCCAACCTAATGTTGGCTTTGATTCACATCAGATTACAAGAAGTACTCAAAACAAACTACGAAGAGCTCTTTGGAGGAAAACACATTATTGTTTTGGGAGATCTTCTTCAATTGACACCAGTGAAATGTGAGCCTATTTTTAAAACCTTGGGACACAAACTCTGCAATAAAACTGTTGGCAGCATTGGAAATGTCAACCTTTGGCAACATTTCCAATACAGAGAATTAACAGAAAACATGCAGCAATCTGCATATCTCACTTATGCCAACATCTTAAAAAGTATTAGAGTTGGTATACTATCTCAAGAAGCACAAGCAATATTGAAAACGCGGCACATTCATGCACTTTATGGTGATAATGCATGTGCTACGGATGTTATGGAACAATTAGCCCACAAAAATGTCAATTGTATGGCCTTAATGCCAACTCTTGCAAGCTGTTTCAAATTCAATGAAACAATGTTAAAAAAAGAAATGCAACAAATAATTGAAATTAGCACCACAGAAAAACTAGACATACATGGTATGACACTACCCATGTGTGAACACGCCACAACAAGACTAAATAATTTAGAAAATTCAATCTCCAACACAGCTGGATTGGAAAAAATATTAAAATTATCCTTAAATTGCAGAGTAATGCTTAAACGTAACCTTAACGTGGATCAAGGACTAGTTAATGGAGCACTGGGTGCAGTTGTTGGCTTTCAAACATACCCACGTGACAACAACATTCAGTTTGTCAATATTCTCTTTGACAAACTTTCAGAAGTGAAAAGGATAGGACGCTCAACAGCTCGATTCCTTCTCTTCAAAGACATGTATGTACGGAGAGAACAATTTTCTCTAACTCATCAGCATTGATAGACATTGGTAACACAGTCTTTAAAGAAGGCATGAGCTACGTAGCACTATCACACTTACGTGCACTTGACGGTCTATTTTCAATCAACGTTGATGCAAGTAAAGTAAATGCTGATATTCCTTGCATTTTAGAATATAATAGACTTCGTTCACTATACAGCCCCCATCTAAAAACATATCCTGTTCCACAAAAAGTAAAATGTTGTAAAAGAAAACTAAATCAAACAGAAATGCAACATGATGTTACTGCAAATCCTCCAAAGAGAGTAAAAAAACGAATACTTCATCAAGTACCACAAACAAAAAAGAAACTATTAGGGGAAGTAAACCAGGTATTTCTTCAAGAAAGGAAGACAAACTAAAAAAAAGCACTCAGATATAGAACTACCTGGTCCATTTAAACTTTCAAATGTAATTGGTGTAAGTTGCTACGCAAATGTAGCAATGAATATTCTATTTCAATTACCACAAATTGCTGACAACATTTACTTACACAGTACAGACCAATTGTGTTTGCAAATGTTAGTACTTCATAGAAATGCAACAAACAATCCTGACAACACGTATAGTGTTTATGGAATAAGACAACAATTGGACTACTGTGCTGGAATGGTGCAATTCACTATAAACTCACAGGAAGATCCACAAGAATTTCTAATGTACTTACTACAAGTACTGGAAAACAAAAACGTACCTATAAATGAAATCTTCCAGATTTCATACATGTGGAAACATACATGCACTCTCTGCAAAAATGTGACACAAGAACAAATCCCCAATGAGCGCTTTGTGTATGTATCTATACCTAATTGTGAATACGTTCCATTTCAGCAACCTGTACAAAATGCAAACCATGGTAGATTATGTACTACCTGCAATTCAGATAATTGCTCCACCTTACTAATACAAACACATAGTAAATACGTAATACTAATGCTTCTACGTTAAAATGCAGATGGTACCAAAAAAAACTGCAAGCTGACTGGATCCACACATGGTCAAGTATGACTTGGTAAGAAAACCTTCACAACAATAGGTATAATCTACCACGCAGGAGCCACAACCAATGCAGGTCACTATGCTGCATATATAAAAAAAATGTGGATGGTTCAAATGTAATGATAGTACCATTACTCTAAAGCAGAGATTACCTGCAAATCTTAAAAACGCTTATTTAATCTTCTTAAAACCAAAATTTATTAACTAAACTGTACTTAAACATTAACAAAACTTCTATTAAAAAACTATAAAATGTTAAAATATGCCAACAGCTATCTAACTGCCCCAAGATTCTACAACAACTAAACAGATAAATGAATACCACTAAATTATATCATAAAATAGACAGTTAGAATACGCCAAATGGTATTTAACTGCCCCAAGATTTTACAATATCCACACAGATAAATCAATACCACTTCATTATAACAAAAAATAGACAGTTACAATATGTCAACAGATATCTAACTGCTCCAGAAATCTGCAACAAGCCAACATATAGAACATTAGCCAGAAACAACAAGTTAACACTGAAAACAAACAAACAGACAGACTGTAGCATAACAAAAAAAGTTTTTTTTTTAATCCAACATGGATTTTTTTTTCACAGACCCAATGATTTTAGCAACAAACACAGAAACTGAGCAAATTGCACAGTAGACTGGTTTGTAATCTAATAAATATGAGGGTCAAAAAAATAAATGTTGATTATTCCATGTTATAAATCGTTACAAAATACCAATACTAACATGATCTTTTCTTTTACCACAGAAATTAACAAGGAATACATGTACTCCAGTTACTAAACCAAACAGTAAGTATATTATAATAAGTATAACCATTGCAGCAAACCACACCCATAGTGACTTATAACTTCAGTGCTTATAAATTTGATCTTGTTCATGCATCCAAGACTGGAAAAGCCATTATGGGTGTGATATGCTGCGGTGTTTGTGGCCAGGGCATAGAGTCTTGGGTGCATTGCCATACGGCCATGCTCCCAAGACTCTATGCCCTGACCACAACCACCACAGCATATCACACCCATAGAGTCAAACATTTTAACTATGCCATATGGGCACTTTTAATGTCCGCGAACATGACGAGTGTTCTTAGAACAGTTTCAACTTGCCTGCGAACAGTACAGACAGGCATAGCGTCCTCAGGACACACCTATTTCATTTATTTATGAACATCCCAGGACACATGTTCTTAGAACAATTTCAACTTGCCTATGGACAATATGGCCAGCGTCCTCAGGACACCCCCATTTCATTTATTTACGAACATTTCAGGAAACCGTGTGTGTTCTTAGGACAGTTTCAGAGCGCTTGCAAACAATTCGGACAGTTCTAGCGTCCTCAGAACACCACCATTTTGTTTATTTACGAACATCCCAGGACACTTGATGTGTTATTAGAACAGTTTCAACTTGCCTACGAGCCATACGGACAGGCTTAGTGTCCACAGGACACCCCATTTCGTTTATTTACGAACATTTCAGGACACCTGTATTGTCCGCGGTCAGAACGAACACAACAGGAGTGCCTGCCACCTAAATAAATAGAACATTTAACCCATCTCTTACTCCCCCACCCTCCCCAAACAGTCTTACACACCAAAACACTTTACTAAATAGTATTCTTCCACCAAGTTCACTGCGCTGTCTGCGGACGTCCGCGAATCCAAGATGGGGGGTGTTTCCAAAAATCTGACGCACTTCACGCTCTTCACCGTCCAATCAGCGAACACGTTGCATGTCCGCGGACATGACGCAAGCCGATTGGCCAATCAAGACACTGTCCGCGGAGCAAACAGGGAAGTGTGTCCGCGGACCAGACATAGATAGCACTAATTTTTTGTGACCTACTTTTTGGTCATTTTAAAAAATGTACTGGATGGATTTTCACCAAATTTGCAAAAGTACGCTTTCAGGACCAAGCCGCTGCTTCTGGTCCAAATTTGGTGAAAATCCGTCCAGCGGTTTGGACTGTAGGCGTGAGCAAAGTTTTTTCCCCATTCAGTCTATGGGAAAAAAGAAGTTTTGTGACCCCCTATAACTTTGCCCCCCTTGGACCAAACCTCACCAACCTTTGAAAAAACATTCAGAATGACCCATATGCTCTTTTTGCAAAGTTTGGTGAGGATTCGTCCAGGGAGAGGGGAGTTCTAAGCCGCCCAAAAAGGGCTCTTTCTATGGAAACAGCAACTTAACCATAACTACACAGCCACTACCGTGGCTGTGTAATATATATATATATATATAACAGACGAAGCCCTTTCGGGTGAAACGCGTAGCTGTTTGTGTTCTCTCCTGAGCAACTTGTCCACTATACTTTACAAATAAAGGACGTTTGATGGAGATCCTTTTTTGACGTGTCTGGATGTTTTTTATGATTGAGGAAGAGTGCCGTCCAGGAAGCGATATTCCGCTTTCTCTTTTCTTCTTTTTTGTTTATATATATATATATTTATTTTTTAATTTCCTCCTGCACATCAATCTTAACTACAGATATATGTCTGGTAGTGTACTGAATAGATAAGAGTCCTACTTATTATAGGGGAAGTCCACCCAGCACTCTCGGCCCGCTTTGGTCAACCTGGCAAATTTCAGAAAGTCATCCCCTTCAAATCCTCTAGTGCGCCATCATCTCTGCGCATAGGCACAATCCATCCGCACTATATAAATCAGTGGCCAGCAAGCAGCCCCCATTCTGCCAAGATTTGGGACCAGCTCTCTCACTGCACTCACCTTATATGGCATTGACCCGATCGGTATGCATTTTGCTTATGATATTTTATGGGTACAAGAGAAAAACAGATAATATGGTCCCTCCCCTGTCCAATTAGATGATATATACGATACTATGCAGATCTGGATCATACCATGTGTTCTCTTAACAAACAAAACAAAGGCACCCTATGTTTCATATGCCACCGCTTTTAACTAAGCCTCTCTCAAACATATGCATATATATTTCCCAATGCCCGCTTCCCTGTGCACAGATTTGTTTTTTTCAGTAGTTTATTGCACAAAAAGAACATATGAAGCCACTTCTTGTCACAGATGCCACCAATGCTTGTTCTTCTCTCTCCAATGCATGTGTTTGGCATCTTATTAGTTGATCAATTTCAGCATTTTCTGAAATTAATTGCAATGACCATATACAAAAACATGACAAACCGTGCAAATTAACGTTGCTCACTCTTTCCCCATGGAAACAGTGGCGTCCGTTAATAGGGGGAAGGTCCCGACATCTTGAATTCAGACGGCAGGCTCACATAATCAAGCCTTCTTTAGTCCCGCGCCTCTGCAGTTGCACTCTGCTTCCGATTAACGTTCTTTCTTGTTGCTACGAAATGTATGCTTCCAAACCTTGCTCTGTTTCCTGACTTGCATTTTGTTCACTCTTTGTTGGTCTTGGTAAAAGTTATTCTCTTCCTGGTTTTCGGACTTACCTACTATGCTATCCGGACCGCTCTCTTCTTACTCCTTGGTACTGTCTTGCCCTGCCTGCTCTTCGACCCGGACTGCTGCACTGGACCGCTCTCTGCTTACTCCTTGGTACTGTCTTGCCCTGCCTGCTCTTCGACCCGGATTGCTTCACTGGACTGCTCTCTGCTTACTCCTTGGTACCGTCTTGACCTGCATCCACGTCGACCCGGATTTTCCACGAAATTCAACTACCTCCATTTCTCCACGAAACTTTGCATTGGACTGCTTATGGATATAGCGCTCAACACACGGACTAGAGACTTTTGTGGGTGTGTTGTAGTATTAGGCGTCCTCATTTCGTCGGTGCAGTGTGTTTAGGACATTAGGCGTCCGCGTCCCTGCGGGGTAGATGTTGGTATGACCTTACTTGTCACAAACCTCTTCCTTTTGAACATTCAAGACCTCATGGATTCATCCTGATAAGCCGGATTCTCCTCTTGTTACCTTTTCCGTTCTTATAGTCCTTTTTGTGCACCAAAAAACAGTTTTCCGTCTGTCTTATTTACATACCACCTAATACCCTTCTGTGCATCCTTCGATCTGACCTCTTGATTAACTTGCCATAGTAGCACGGGTCAGTTGGACCTTTGACTTTTGCCTTGAGTGCCACTTTCAAATTATAAACACTAATCACTTATGTGTTTTCCTTGCAGCCAATGGTGTCTCTGGGGGAATCCAGTCTTTCAATTAATTGATCCCTCTGTATGTTACATGGTACATAAAGAGGGGTACATTAGTGGGAAGAATTCTTCTTCTACACTACGGGGTCAAGCCATTGAAGGAGAATTCTGACAGTGCTCCAGTTGGCCTGACCGAGGCAATTGCTGGAACACATGTTTGCAAAGTATGCCATAGCTTCTGGTACTCGCATTGTTTTGGTTCACTGAAATTAAAAAGGAATCACTACATGTGACGAAAACAAAGAATTGCTTTACTATCACCTGCGGGCAGTCCTTTGGCATCTACACTGACAGGCAATGCACAGCAGATGCATGCAAGCCAATATCTCTACCAAACATGTCCAAACCCATGCACAGTGAGTCACACTGATACACACACCGTATCACTGATGCCATTAGCAGACAGTGGCATAGCATGGTCAGTCAAGCGGAGGAGCGTCCTGCCCCTACTACAGATCCACTAGGAGTCAAGAAAAAGGACTATATGCCTCCACTCACAGTACCTACCACCCTACCCCTATGCCTGAACCGCCATTCTGACCAGCAATAGACCAGGTGTGGTGGAGGTTGACACCTGGGGTATGACCGCAGGTGGTGTTCATAGAGGAGTTGGAGTTCACAGCCTTTGCACATTTTCTAGCACTTGTTTTTTTTTTTACAAGGAATTGCCAAAGGTCATACGATTAACAATCAGTTTGGAATATATAACATCTCAGCAGCGGTCTCTCAACCTTCTGAGCTACCCTGGCAGCCTTCTACTGTAGAGTGCGTCTATGGATCCCTTAATGTACTAAAAGTCATTGCATTACCAAAAGTATGTTGGGTAGACCACTGCCATAGAGGTGATTTAAAGTGAAATGGATGTACAGTCTGGAGTTTGGAAAGAACCAGGATAAAAGAAATTGCACCATTTTTAAACTATTATTTTGAACATTTCCTTTGAGTAGAGTCCAACTGCCAGCTCTGCTTCCTCAGTACTCTGCCCCCTCAGAACTCCGCCCCTCCTCCAAACTCCAACCTCACCCAGGCCCTTGTGGCTCCCTCTTTAAATTGTTTCCATTTCCACCACTGTTTTTTCCTTTCACCTCAAACAACTGGCCTTCAAAGTATTCATTGTGTGCCCGTAGAAAAACCACTCTAACATCAAGCAACAAGGCCTCCTATCAGGCTTTCAGGCCACTTAATGTTTGAAGAACAGTAGATGAAGTTTGGAGGAATATAGCCTTTGCGTTTTGAACTCTTCATAAACGATCACAAAACAGAATCCAGATATGGGTTACGGATGAAATGTGTGTGTTTGTTGTGGGTAGATTCTTATGAGAATGGGGATTTCTTGTGCTCATAGTTTTGTGTGTGTGTTTCTGTTTTGGATGTGTGTATGCGTGGGTGCATGTATTTGTTGTGGGTAGATTATTTTTTTTCTGGCGCCCATTGTGGTTGTTGCCCCTCTGATTAATTCCTCCTATCAATGAGACTGATTGCTGAAGGTTTCAACTGAACACACGCTCTCATCATGACTGATAATTATCACAAAAGTGCCCAACTCACGCCATAGCTACATATTTTATTTATTTATTTATTTAAATTCTCATAAGGCGCTGCCTGCCCGTAAGCCTCAGAGCGCTCCAAGAGAAGAATGAGAGCAGTACTGTAGAAAATGAGTTAAAAACTGCTCGGTAGATTGAAGAACAAAGTCTTCACATGTTTCTTAAAGACAGAAATTGATTGAGCTGTTTCGATTTGCATAGTGGAGCATTAAGTTCAAAACTGCAATCACCAAACATTTTTAGGCGAGTTCTTGGCTGGATAAGCTGAAGAGCGTCAGATGAACGTAACACTCTGCATGATGCGTTTTTCTGTAAACATCTGAAGTGCTCCTGGTGATCGCGAAAGGCTGCAGCTGTGACTGCTGTGTACGTGTCAGAGTGACCAATCAATGCACAACAATCTGGCCCACTCCGCTACCACTTCCTACGGAGCAGGAAGCAGGCGGATTAATGAACAGACCCTGAAATCAGAATTCCATCGGCAAACTGTGGCCAGACTTGTGGAACGGTTATGTCAATATTGTGTCTGCGCAGCCCTTGTTTCAATCAGAATACTGTGTTTTGTTGTTATCAGATCTGGACGCAGTTTAGGATCCTGCAGAAACAGGTATTTAATTCTTCTTGAAACATGAACCTCTTTCATGCACACTCAAATACTGTTTGGAAAGAGTTGTCATTCAGACACAAAGTTCTGCAGGGACATAGTTCACTTCCAACTCTTTCTGTCTCCATCGTCCCAGGGAACACAATTAACTCTGCTCTATCTGATCTGAAATCAATTCAGAAACGTCTGGTAAATACGCCTAGAGATAGAACAAGGTGTGTTAACTTCAAAAGGATAGCTAAATGCGTCATTATCTGGAGTGGGCCTGTGTACAAGTGCTTCTACTTGAAGGCCAAGACTGCATTGGTTCCAAACACAAGCCCACATCTGGAAAGATGAATTCAAGTGTGTGATTCACAAATCTGCATTCCAGTCACAAAACAGAAATAAGTGACTACTTAGACTCACCAGAAACTGAGCGAGCAACTATCTACTTAAGACCTTGAAACGTCATCAAAGCCCCCGCCGGTGCTCTCTAGGAAAAATCCTGGGAGGCTGACATTACTTAATTTCACCTTAGATATAATCCCTGTTAATCAGGCGTCACGAGAAATAATGAAATTTGACTGTTCACTAGTAAATACTCATGTTGCTAATCATAAAACATTGGGCGATTAAAGTTGTTTGTTGATGATACCCACTGCAGGGGACCGTCCCAACTGGTAACCCCCCAGCAGCCTAACCAAATGCCCTCCATAGGTATTGTTGCATTCTTTTTTTAAGCAAACTTGTTTACCAAGAAGAAAACAAAACTACAAGAAAACATGGCCACCATGGAAACAGCAAAGAGCACCTCAATGTCAGCCGGAAAGAAAAAATGTGACACGATAAAGCTTTTTCTTAATCGACAGAAATGGGGTGGTGTTCAGGAAGTGTGGGGGGAAAGCGGTCTATAGACAGCTTGGAGTCGGGACTTGGTTCCGCAGATAGAGCTTGTGTTCTTAGCCTTCTGATTGAAGGAGGGTAGAGAGCCCGGGGCTAAATGAATATATATGTAAATCAGAATCTCAGGGTTGGATGGGACCTTGGAATTCCTTATGCACCACTGGTTCGAACAAAGGTGCACATGATTGAAGACATTGCAGGCCCTTAAGCTTATTGCAGGCCCTTAAGCTCCAGCAACCCCTTCAACCCATGACGTCAAAAACAACTGTTTCTCTTATATTTAAATTTATGGGATAGACTCAATGTCTCATGTTTTTTCAATTGATGTCCTGTCATGAGAAGCTCTTTTCTGCGCTTGCCATACACTTGCTCACCACAATGGTATCAGGTGATGCCATGACAATACAGCTGCGCATTACACATGCGGGCGCACACGCAAGCACACATCAGCTGGTGACACCGCAAAGCGTCGCGCAAAGCGTCAACACATCAATAAAACGGCACAGGGTGTTCAGTGCATGAGCCTCGAGCCCCGTGCGGATCACAAGCACTGCGTGTTGGCTCTGATTAGCAGTGACGCCGCTGGCGATGAATGAGAGACCACAATAATGCCGCATGAATGTTCTGGCCATCCTCAGGCTACCTGATTGCCATGACACACCACGGCTGAGGCAGGACCCCTTCCCGATTCCAGTGGGCCTAGAAGCACTCAGTGCAAATGTAGTACACAACATCTGGCAGCAAGGGTGGGATGGGTGACTCAGATGAAGAGGCTAACCTGCTTGTAGACTCCCTGTTCCTAGAGCAACTAACAAAAACACTTCCTCCACAATCCCCATCCAAGAATTTGAAACTCGCAGGCGCCACACACTCTTGGCCCCAAATAGACTTTGTGGGTAGAAAAACCTGAACTGTATTTTAACACTAAGACATTACAGCAGAAGCAATATCAAATCAGCTTTATTCTTATAGGCTGGCTCAGGAGTCCACAAATTATTCAAGACACTAAATCCCACAAATGCTACATATGGAGAAGCCAATAGAGCCCCAGCTTTTTATTTCACCCCCCAAGCCAAAGCAGACTCAGCGTTTTCAACTATGACATGCCAGTCAAACAGCACTTATAGCCATCGACTAATTTCAAGCAAAACTTCACCTTCTCTCCTCAACTTGCACCCTTGTAAGCGAGACTGATGAAGTAAAAGCCCAACTAATTCAGGGCTGTTACTCAACAAGGCTGCGAAGACAAACTTTACATGAGTCAGGCCTCCCCCAGCAGGCCATCCTGAAACTAGGCGGCTCACACAAACTCACTCTGGGAAAATAAAGCAGCTTTGCAGCCGGCAGCCACTAAAGAGGTGCATGCCGTCAACGAACGACACACTGGAAAACCAGTAGAACTCTGTCAGGATGTTGTACATAAAGCAAGTGAACAATCCTAAAACTAACTGCTACACGGGAATGTGACTACTGTGGAGGGTCCTGCACAGCCCGAGGGTTGGAATGCTCTAAATGTGGCCAGTTGGGCCACTTCGCCAAAATGTGAAGGACTGGCACCTTCATTCTGCTATCCAGAATCATCAGATAGGGCACATCCGGGTGCCGCAAATGGAGCTGTCACAGACGCTTGACCCAGATGACTCTGAGGATGAGCATGATGTGTTAAGGATCTCCACTTTGGGCCGCACAATGGGGAAGAGAAGACAGACGTGCTGCAGAATACTCATTGACGGAGAACCCATGCCTGCATTCATCGAGAAAGGGGCATCAGTAAATGTGGTGAGCACACCACAATTTACTGTACTAAAGCCTCACCCAAACCTAAGGTCAATTGCATCTTTGCTCATGGCAGTCCTGGAAGTAGCCCATGGTAATTCCAACAGAACAACAATAAGACTGAAGGAAGAATTTACATTACACCACTGACACAGCAAACCTGCTGAACTGCTACACAACTGAAGACTTCAAACTAGTCAATTTCACATTTGGAGTACACTTAGAAGACATGGAAGATCTCTTGTGTGAATAGAAGAGAATCTTTGATGGAATTGGCTGCCCACATACCCATGAAATATGCCTTCACATAGACAAGACAATTCAGACAGTTACACTGAAACATCAGAAAATAAACAAAAGGGGGTCCTGGGAGTCCCGTGTTTTTTTGCATATTTTAAGTAACTTTGGTCTCACCGTAAGTTACTAGGGGAATCCAGACGTGGACCTCTTGCTCACTATTCTTAGAGAGGCAGAGCTCCACCTACTGATGAGGTCCAACCAGACCCAAACACATGGCTGGGGTTGCTGTTGGTACTCTTGTTTAGATGAGAATTGCCTAGAATTTCAGTGCTGGACTGCCCCAGTGCCGGACGACGACTGATATGTTTTAGATATATGGCCTCTGTGAAAGATAGTGAGGTAAAGACTCTGTGTAAGTTTCTCATAACCGGGACTAATGTCCACCAGAGGGACTCCGCGGACCCCCCTTATTTATTTAACACACCACCTAAGCAATACGTAACTTGCAAGGATTTTTAAAATCTAAAACTCTTCTGTTTTCTCCATTCATGCTCCAGACACACTACAGCAAAATGTGTGGTTTGATGTCCAATTACACCAGGCCTACCGAGGGAGAGAAGGCTTATGGGAATTTCTCCACAATAACCCAGGCATTCTGACAAATGAAAATATCAATAAATATGCCACCCTTTCTTTTAATAAAAACAAACCATAAATCACTCTCCCCTAATACAGAACAGAGGATTTATGTTTCAGCAACCCGAGGAGCCTCACTGCCCAATAGCGTCTCTACAACTCTATGGGTCTGATTCACAAAGCATTTTTTTCAATGAGTGCATCCCATTGAAAAACGCTTTGCAAATCAGATCCCCAAATGTCCATACTGCTGTCACAAGCATTCTGCCTTTTTTTCGCCTGCACCCTAAAACGAACTGATGCCGAATTCCAACACAACACATAATGGTACTCTTGTAAACCATTAGGAAAGAATGAAGTGGGGTCAATAATGAAGCAAAGATCTCTCCTTGCGAATTTGCCCTGAGTCTACACTAACCATCGCATTCCTGCTATAACAGGGCAACGTTTAGCAAGTGCAGGATTAAAAACCAGACAAGTCATGCATGGTCTGAGTCTCTGATTCATACTTCTTGCCAACCACAATGTTCATCTCGTCAGGGATTCTATGCAATGCTGACACAACCCAATAACATGCTAAGCCTATTCCTGCCCATCTCACTAATAGACTAGTTCACCCTACTACCAGTTTTATGTCCACACTTTCTTCCTGTTGCCCCTCTCAGTCTGCCCCTATGTTCACCTACATTGCCATTTGTACAGTAGCCTTTCATGGCATCGTCCAATTCAACACTAAATACATCGGTCTGCAACTTCATTTACCTACGTATAATACTGCCCCTCATTTTATTCTACCTCTGTCTGCATCTCACCCTTTAAATTCCAAAGCTTTATTGCATATATTGTTGCACAACTTTATTTGCCCAGTACTTTTATTATATTCTACTGATTACACTTTCACAATTGGTATATTTGGTCTACATCCATTCTTTCCCAGTATGGCTATCCCCCAAGTGAAAACTTCGCTCTAGTCTATTTCAAACCTGGGAAAACGTGGCAAGAATGCTCAGCCCGACAGTCGTGCTGCCGCCCCTTCATTTGTCACATTCCATATTCTGGCGCATACACCATTAGCACCCAAATTTCACTCAGTGGCTAATGACAATATTAACCTCGCTGAGGTCTTCACTTGGACAGTGGGATGTTATCGGTAAGGTCGGCCCATCAAAAAGACTGGTATTGTCTCAGTACTGACAAAAGAAAGAGCGACAGGGCCCACTGGTGAGCTTTACAAAGGCGACATAGTGCAGTTGGTGGATGCCATCTCATATACAATAGAAAGGGACCTTGAAGCAGAGAAGGTACTATGAAGCGATCGACTGCATCAAAGGTCAATAAAGCAGCCCAGGCACTTGTGGCAGCAGCAGCACAGCCTTCCTTGACCAAAACAGGGATGTCCCGGCTAGCTTTATTTTTGTTAAGTACCTGAGTGAGTCTGGCATGGTTAAGTAAGCACTTCAATTGAAATTCATGTACTGGCAAACAAAGTATTCCCTTGGACAACAATGTCAACCCCCTATTATGTATTACAAAATATCATTTATAGAGTAATGTTTTTGTTTAACTTCACAAAATCCTAAGGACCTCTGTCAGAGACAGAGGAGAACAATTCCCCAAACTAATCTGATCCCAAATCAAAACTTTACAATGAAAGAATTCACTATTTCAAACAGCTGTAATATGTATTTGGACACATCTTACAGGAAGCGCTATGTCGGAAGTTTTGCGTATGTTTTCATTTGTGTCCAGAGCTTCTGCTTTGTTTATTGGGTTACATTTGCTAAGTGTTCGGTATGTTTTTACTCGTAATACAGTTCTTTAATACTCTTTTTTAACCCAAGTTATTTTTTGTTTTGGCTGATTTGATGGTGCTGGTGTCAACTATGCGCTAAATTATTGTAACAGAAAACAGGAATTATGAGGTTTATGAGGTGCTGAGAAGCATGATATATGATTGGCGTGGGCATGCAAGAGAAAAGCAATTGTTGGAGTTCCACAAGGCTCTGTCTTGGGGCCGCTCCTCTTTACATGCTACACCTCCTCTTGGGGCACTAATCTCCTCCTTTGGGTTGTCATATCAGCTCTTTGTGGACGACATCAAAATCATCTTCTCTTTTCCTGAACTCTCCTCTGAACGCACTATCAATATTTGAAACTGTAGCTCTGCCATTAAATATTGGATGGCTTTGCACTCTCAGATGTTAAACTCTACCGAAACAGAGGTGCTCTTCTTGCCTGCCAAAAGCTCTCTCTCACCTCTTCCTCTCCCTATCCAGTTCCTACCTGACACTCTCCCCTACTCTTCTCGAGCTAGAAACCTGTGTCATCTGTGACACTTCTCTACTTTCATTTCCCAAAGTGGAACAACAGCTCGCCTCCCCCTCCTAAATATTATTAAAATCAGGCACATCCTTCCTTTCAACACTGCCAAGCAACTCTGAGCCACTCTTGTCTTCTCTAAACTTTGCCAGCATCCTCTTTGGTCACTCCAACTAAGCTTTCTATCCTCTCCACAAGATCATTAACTTTCCTACCAGGACTTTCTTTAATGGCTGACAACGCAAAAACAGGGCTAGATTTAAATGTATTCTCCTGGTTCACAAATCTATCGAACTCTACAAGCCTTCTCGTAATCTCCGCTCTGCCTCCTCAACTACCTGTGTGGCACCTCGCCCTTCCTGTGCTTCCTCTCGCTTCTGCTCCTTCGCACTTCTTGCTCCGCTTGCATCAAATTCTCTTCCCCGGACATACGGGACATCCGAGAAACAGTCCAAATGGATTTGTGCAAAATCAAACTAAAAGCCTACCTCCATGCCTCAGAGTTACCCTCTTAACCTACTTAACGTCAGCCTGTTAGCTAACATTTTGACCTTGCGTCTAACCTGCCTCTGTCCATAACTTCCTCTGCGTCCACTCTAGCACTTCACCCATCATGGTCACATCCCAAACACAGCTGCCCATACCGCCTACCTGCACTCCAAAATGTCCAATGTTCATTGTCCTTAATATATGTATATCTACTTATGTATTGTCTCCAGTGACTGTTCCATTTACTCCCCTCCGCAATCTGGTCAGAATGGCCCTCAAATTCACCTCATTGTAAGAAGATCAACAGTTCCAGTCAAATCTGATTTCTAATCTATTGTCATTTCTTTTGTGATCAAAAGAGCATTGTTCCTCTTGTATATAAGTAAATACAATTAAAAAAAAACACTTAGGTATTTTATGCGCCTTTGCACCATTTAAGCCAATAAATGCATGTTTTATAATGATCTTTTCAATCAGGAGTGCAGTTTGAAAGCACATGATTTAATCTCTTGTCCGCCACGCAATGGTCCTTCCTTTCCAGCCCTGCAAGTGTGTGTGTGTCCAGATCCTTTCCAGCACGCGCCCATAATGACCATTCCCCCACCAGTTGTTCCATTCACTGTCCTCTTTCAATGGCTGCCTCTCTTCCTGGTGGGTCACCCCTGGAAAGCAGAACCCCCTGTCCCACCAAAGTGCTCTTGACAACCCTCATCCCTCACCTAGTGCTGGCGAGGAGAAAGCACAGCAGAGATGGCGGTATGTGCATCACTGTGATGTGGTGGGACGAGTCCAGAGCAGAGGCGGCCATTAGGAGGTAGTGTGTAGATAAAGTGCCTCTGTGTGTGTATGTTTGTGTTTACATGCATGCATATAGTTATATGTCTGTGCATGTATGCATACAAGGAGTTGTATGTATTCACAAGAGGGAATGTAGGTGTGATTGTGTGCTTGTGAGTGTGATGCTTGTTTTTTTAGCTGACAGGGAGCTTGCATGCCTAATGTGTTTTTTTTTTGCCTGCACTGCAAGGCAGATAACTCGAACTAAATAAAAGTGCATGGCCCAATCAATAAAGAAAATGAGAGGAGACTTATTTATTTATTCAAATTTGTGTTCTGCACTGGCCCTACGCAGAGGATCTCAGAGACTTGTCACCTTAAGACACAAGAAGGAAATTAGTGATTCCAGATACATAAATACACAACCTGAGAATTTAAAGCAGGGGCGTTGCTAGGGGGGGCTAAGGGGGCTATAGCCCCTGATCTTTTGGTTGTAGCCCCGGATAGAATCTCAGGAGCTACAGCCAAAAGACTAGCTAGCCCCCAGTCGCAACAGTTCCGACATCAGCGTAGCCCCGGGTCTTTTCTAGACCTAGCAACTCCCCTGATCCAAAGACTATGCCCTTTTTAGTTAAGGCAAAGGGCCATTTATAATCCAAAACGATTGCATTAGATTACAGACAGGGAGAAATGGCATTTGGGGAGGGATACAAAGTGTGTAGATGTTGTTTGGTTATTTACCCACCAATTGAATGCCCATGGCCATGCTAAGCTATATGGCCATTCTCACCCAGCCCCCCCCCCCCCGCCCAAAACACCTCCTCATGGGAACACTTTGACCTCACTTTAATCAAGTCTTAAGATCAAAGTCTTCAAAGTGCCTGCTAGTGTTTTCTCAAACCAGTCGTCTGAGAGTTAATGAATTCATTGAAGTTGTAAAGCACTACAGATGTACTAAACATGTCTTAACCAGATCTGTGTTCAGTCACTTGATTTATAAGCACAGTGCATGTGCTTCACTAAAGTCCTGTTAAAACAAGCATTGGCAAAGCCAACGGTTTTGGGTTGTCTAGGAGCATTACACATTTGCCAGGCACTGCTATTATATGCCCAGGAACTCTAACCATTTTGCACCTGCTACCATCAATAACTAGTTAATGCCAATACCGCAGAGCCTGGCACATGCCTTTCCCATGCCTACATAAAAGCCCAAATGGTTGGCATTGCCAATGTTTGTTTCTACATAAATCCAAGAACATAAGTTAGTGGAGGCTTTACTGTGATATGCAACACTTCTCATCAGACACAGAATAGAGGCAATAGAACCCAAGTGCCTACACAGAGAAGAGACTTGGCAGTTCACTGTCTCAACAGATGAACCGTGAATTTACTAAGTAACCAGTTGGTGATGAGACTAGGACTATCATCACCTCATCCTATTATGTACACACAGAACTGAGCTCCACGCCTCCCGGCATTAATGTCCATAACAGAACGAGATTCCTGGCCAATGGCCCTGTGTGAGGTGTAACTAATGATGGTTTACAGCCAGGAAACTACAAAGCATTCAGTGCTGGCATACCGGGAAGCCTCGTAGAAAGGGTGCGGGAGATACAGGAGGAAAATAGCTCCCCGCAGAGAGCCTCTGGCGTGACGTGCTGCCAGAGAAAGCAACTCCCCACAGAAGATCATTTTTTTTCTAAGTAAAGCATTTTTAGTTCTACCACTTTCTGTCGTCCTCAAAACCTGTTAAACAACTGTACTTTACTATGTGTCCCCTAAACTTACACCATGTGTTCGATCATGTTGTTAACTGAACAGCGATGGCACAAAGTGCGTCGATAAGAGGTCCCATGTAGGAAAGAGGGGCATTGCATTAAAAGCAGGTAATCTATATTTCGTTAATTAACTGCAGATGGAGAAAGCAAACGTCAAAAAGGGGAATTAGAACAAGTAAGAGATCTATCGTTGTATGGCAGTTCACGGAAGAGCTATTTTTAAAGGTGCAATGTGCTGTCTGCATTGCAGGTAAGAGCTTGCTGTGGTGTGTTTTGTGTGTTTTGCTGTGGTGTGTTGTGTGCTGTGCTTATAAGAAACATCCTGGGTGCTGTCTACACTGCAGATGCTGGCTCTCCTGTGGGGTGCCGTTCTCGCTTTGTAATCCCACTTCCCAAACAAAACGTGCTTCTACAGTGCCGATCTCCAATATTAACAAAGTCCTACTTTTCACCTCGTTCTTTCAAACAATTTAGAGTCTTCGTGGCCCAATGAATGACTCGGTGGTAGGTAAGGTCTATGATTGTTGAGGTCCCGCCCTGGAAAGGGCAAACGTCACCCATAAGACTTCCATAAACGCCATCTTGCCTTGTTGGACCAAATCCCCATCCACCAGCCAGGTTCCTGGGTGTTTGATATGAGTGAGGACCTCCTGATAGCACTTTCTGCGCTGCACCCACCACAGCTCCTTGCTTATACCGCACTGCACCCACCGCAGCTCCTTGCTTATACCACAGAAATCTATAGGAGCACAATTGTAAGCCGCCCCCAACCCTGCAACAGCACTATTGGTTACAGAAACCTACACTGTACATTTGCTTTGTCCTGGTCTGTTGCGCTAATCCCTTTTATTTCTAAGGTGCTCTTTCTTCAGAGGAGTTCAAACCCAACATCATCCCACAGCAACAACCACCAAACTTCACATCACCTGAAAAACAAACCTCACAGCCCACTCTCGAATTTCAACAAACCACCCAATCAGACAACACCCAGCGCTTCACCGGAAACATGAACCTCACCCAAATGCCTTAT
This sequence comes from Ambystoma mexicanum, assembly GCF_040938575.1. Classification (NCBI taxonomy): domain Eukaryota; kingdom Metazoa; phylum Chordata; class Amphibia; order Caudata; family Ambystomatidae; genus Ambystoma; species Ambystoma mexicanum. The sequence continues at coordinate 849,973,089 of NC_090932.1, read as the reverse complement.
GTACTACCTCACACAGCCATAAACTCACCCAGCCACCTCATCCCAAACACACTTCTTCCACTCCCACCACATCAATTTACATGAAACCTCATTCAATCATCTCAACAAACTCACGACCTGAATCCATCCCCAAACACACATCACTGCATCTTACTTACCCTTAACCTCCCACTTCACCCACCCTGAAGCGCCACCACACCTTAGCCAGCTCCACACCACCCACACAAACGAATCAACACCCCAGCGCTTTACCTTACCTGAACCACCACTCACCACCGCACCTGATACAAGTCTGAACCTCTCAAAATCCACATCATCCCCAATTCTCAACTTCCCAACCTACCGCAATGAGACCTCATCCCACCCAATTTCACAACATCCAAACTCATAACACTATATCAGCCAGGTGGCCTTCTCAGCCAAAGCATTATCACACCCACCATCTTCTCTCATCCCATCACATGCTCCTTGTGAATTGTGAATCACACACATAATCACCCCATATTTCACCCACAACACCCCTTGCCTTACACAAAATGTCAAATTTACTACCCACCCAAATCTCACACCACTACCTCAAAACAACCTCACCACATTCCCCCAACACTCCCCTAACACTACCTCACTTCATCTATCTACAATCCACCGCACCCACACTCCACACTCCCTCATCCCCTAGCATTAAATCAGCCACCCTGCAACCACATCCCACCTCACCTCAATCAGCCTCACAATGCCAACTCATTCCATGCTCACCAAAGACACCCCATCCATCACACCTCGACTGCAAAATCCCACCCCGCACCTCATCTCACTGAACTCCAACCTAACACCACCCTCTCCTACCACCTCACCCATCCCAAACATCAACTTGCCACCTCACCAACATGTCCCCCTAACCTGCTCCTCCAAAACTATGAACCACCTCACTTACCTCGCCTCACCCAACCTCACTTCAACATAACACCACCACACCCCATGCCCTTAGTCCCACCACCAATTTCCATACCAGTATCAACTTACCACCCGGCCCCGCTCCATCAGCTACCCCAACCACACCACCTCTCCCAACCACACCACAACCACCATACACCACGCCCTTACACCACTTCAACCTAAAACCTCACTATATCCAAACTGACCAGCACAACTCAATTCATCCACCCCAAACTTTGACCCAATATATTCAACTCTCCCCGAACCCAACTGCACTACTTACTCCCAATCTCACACCACCCTTTGCCCCAACTTCGCAATACCACTAACTCACATTACCCATATTCCACCAAAGCTCACCCCCAAACCTCACCTCACCCATCCCAACCTCACACAACCACTTCACTCACTACCACCTACATACTTCAATTCACCCACTATTAAAGCTCGCCCCAACTACACCTAATCCTCAACATCTCACCCAACCATTCCACCTCACCTCAGCCAAACTCCCCAAACATCTATCTTCTCTCCTCACCTGTACATCTCACCACAGAACCAGCCTCACCCCACATACTAATGCACCTGACCCTACCACCTTACAGACACGATTTACACCCTATCAGCTAACCCCCACATTATCTACTCCCCAAACACACAAAGGCCCACCCCACTATCTCACCCACACCAACCAGCATTCTCACCCCCACTTTCACTGCAGTGCTCCACCCTAGCTCAAAACCACAGCACTACCCAAGTTCACTCCAGCATCCCAATGCTAGCTCACCTGAGAACCCTGCCCACCTTGGATTCTTCCCAAAACACACTGAACTGCACCCCATCAGTGCACATGTTCACATCAGCAACAGTCTCAAACTACCTGAACTCACCTCAGAAATGCTCAACCATAAACCCCCAGCTAAGAAATTCCAACTTCCTTCTCAGCATAGCAAATGCCAGTAATCCACAGTTACCCAGCACCTCCACCCCATCATTCTCACACCAGAAAAACTCACCACAACAAACAATCAGAGAGGGAAGAGAGAAAGGACGGGCTGTTGAGAAGCCGATATTTTGGGTAACTGTCACTGGGTAACATGGCTGCAGTACCTATTGAATTTGTTTCTGTGTGCTCAATCAAATAAACCATAGGGGGTCTGATTGGCTAAATGTGCGCCTTTTAGATATTTGTAGGTTGGCAGGAAGGCTATGTTCCTATGTAAAAAGCTATAAGTATGCTGTCCAGGCACCCTTGATCTGGCACCTAAGGGAGTGCCTGCATGTTTCGCATGCCCAATGGCGTGAAGCTGCTGCACCCATTATGTAAACACCGTTTGCCTCTGACCTACCAGAAACCATGCCACACAGTGGCTCTGGCAGCCCTCTCTTTGGTGAACAGTGCTGCTGAAAGCCATAACACTGGGTGAAGTTGTCAGTTCCGTGGTCTCCTCCTCCTCCTCCTCCTCCTCCTCCTCCTCCCATCCTCCTCCTCCTCCTTCTCCTCCTCCTCCTCCCTCCTCCTCCTTCACCTCCTCCACTTCCTCCTCCTCCTTCACCTCCTCCATCTCCTCTTGCTCCACCACCACCACCTCCTCCTCCTCCTCCCATCCTCCTTCTCCTCATCCTCCTTCTCTTCCTACTCCTCCTCCTCCTTCTCCTCCTCCTCCTCCTTCACCTCCTCCACCTCCTCTTGCTCCACCACCACCACCTCCTCCTCCTCCTCCTCCTTCTGCTCATCCTCCTCCTGCTCCTCCTCCTCCATAGTTATGGCAAAGTCAGAAGTCATAGTGCCCTCACCACTGATGGAATGATCGCAACCCTCCCTGATCTTGGAATACTTCTCACCCGCTCACAGAGTACTTTCAGCCCACCCTACTCATATGCACCTCTGAACTTGCCTTCTTCTTGTGAGGCACCCACAGTTTGATGTTTGCTTTTTGACAGCCCGCGTCACCACACATGCTGCCTTTGTCTATTTCCGTTTTGCTTCCAAGATGACCGACCGAGAACACAATTGTTGCACCGAAAGTTAAACTGAAAACATGTGTACGTGTATGTGTGAGCATGTAGTAATTACACAGTGTGTGTTGTGTGTGTCTGGAGATTTTGCCGGTTTAAGTGAATGTGGGGGTGCATGTGAGTGAGTATGGTATGGTATGGTTGTATGTGACATTACCGTTATTAAATGATAGATTGTAAACTATACTGTTCCATAGCTCATTTGCCATTTTACATCGTTATTCCATGAAGACAAAGGACTAGTAATTAAACATTGTGCCAAGAATATCGACGACAACTGCTCGCACACCGTTAATAGTCCATATGGGATATTAGCAAATAAACGGGTTCCTTACTTGAAATAACTTCGGCAAATGAAACGCATAAATATCTTTCTCGAGCTGAAAACAGAACGGCCTCCTGCCACCTGGAGTGAACCGTCTCTCTTTTTCTGAAGATGTATTCCTTTTAGTCACTGGCATTGCTTGTGGCATTATTATAAGTGGGGGGCACCCCCGGGATGCCGTTTCAAACTACTGCCCCTCACAAACACCAACCATCCTCTCCTGCCACTCCACATTGCATTTGGATCTTTATTCCTCTGCCTCCTTTCCCCCTGCCATTTTGCCCTACTTGGCTCAGTCCGCTTCAGCTGGTGCAGATGTACTTTTGTTCTATTTTACTAACCTCATTCAACATTTATACAGTATACTACATTAGATCAAACCTGGTTGTGATCTCAGCATTTGAGCGGTTATCTACCCAAGCAGACTTTTTACCTATGCTACTGGACTACAGCCTTCAAGCTTGTGTGGCAAGGCCAGTTACCAGGGCTTGTCAAGAGGGGATGGGTTCCCCTCTCAGCCGGGGGCGGGAGGACTACCAGGGAGAGCTCCAGGGACAGTCCTACCCCTGATGTGCACAGTGGCAGCTGAGAAGGTCCAATTCCTCCCCCATCCATTGTGCCTGTGCTGACCGCTGGTATCTCCAACCTTGCCTCAAAGAACAGAACCATGCCAGTGTTTTTCTGTTGCTTTTAGAATGTCAAAAATAGAAGAGAAACCTGAATGATCGGCAAACTGGTGAAAAGTCCAACAAGAGAGAGAGAGAGAGAGAGAGAGAGAGAGAGACGTATCACTAGACTGATACCAGAGACTGCAGCATAGCAAGACTAGGAGCGAGAGAACAAAGTAGGGAAGTTGCTACCGGAGGCTGTGATGTGCCGCAGCCAAGACGGATAAATCTGCACACAGAAGTGGCTACAGTGCGTGACAGACCCAGGGAACTTGGATGGCTGCTGAGCAATCACAGCCAGCTTTCACATCATGGTGGAGCCCCCTTGACCATCAGTGACCTAAAGGAGAACCATTACCACCCTTCTCCAAAGAACTTGCAGGGAGACCAGGAGAGACCAGGAGAGACCAAAGCCTGGGACATGAACTCTTACCTCCGAGGCTGCAATCCATGTTACGAGGCGAGCCTGCGTGGAGAAAGTGGGTAGGGAGAGGCCCCCTATTTAAGACTTTGTACTATACATACAGACCATGGGAGGAAAAGGCCAGATTAGATTGGTTAGGGAAAGGGGACCAATCCTATACAGGGGAAACATAAATACAGGGACCAGAATGCAGGAAGTTTGGGTTACTCACGTACGGTCAGCAGTGTTAGTGGAGATCGACCAAAAGACCAGCAGGAGGGAGGAAGAAGCGAACAGTGGAGGCATATTGTGGTGCAGGTGAGGTATTGCATAGAGTGCGGAAGTGATACTGCAGTGCGAATGTACATGTTTTTCTGGCAGGTATTTAGAAAGGGAAGCGCAAGGGTTGATTGAGAAGTAAATACATACTGAGCGAAAGGAGGGTTACTGAGTAGCAAGCAGTGAGGAGGACGGAAGTGTGGTGCAAGTGGTGTGGAGGATGTAATAATGTGATGGATGGAGAAGTAGTGTGGAGTAGGGAATAGTAGTCTGGAGGAGAGAGTAGTAGTGTGGAGGAGGGGAGTAGAAGAGCAGAGAAGGGAGCAATAGAGTATTGGAGGGAGGAGTAAGCTTAAAAAGGGTGGAGGCAAGACCTTGAAGGAGTAAGAACATTGAAGGGATAGGATAATGGTGGTAGGAGGAAGGTGAAGGGGATAAGGGGAAAGAGTAGAAAAGGTATAGGTGAGAGGGAGTGTGTTAGACAGAGAGCATGAATCAAACTTGTTATTTGTACGGCACAATTCCTAATGCTGTAGAAAACTACAGCTTTCTGCAAGAAGTCCCTAAAGGAGTCTAGATAACCAGATTATTGATGATCATCACCCCGAGCACAAGACAGTTTTAGACAGTAGGGGTCAACATTCTATAGCACTAACCAGGGTTGCAGATGCATGGGTTAGCTGGTTCGACAATATTTTTGAGAGTGTTGGACCACCATAAGCCCACACAACATTTAGAGTGGGAGTGATTAATGCTCCATCTGTGACAGTTGTTGCACTCGCAATCCCCCCCCCATTTACAAGCCCCAGCTGCCGATTTCATCCCTACCTCTCCCTCCCTCTTTGTTTCACACCCTGCACATGCACTCTAAAGTGAGTCTCCCTGAGTGCAATGTGGTAGAGATAAAGCACCACATGCATACATCAATCTGAAATTGAAGGTTATGCTTATGGATCTCCGCCATTAGGAAGGAACAAAACATCCAGTGTTCTGATTGCTAAGGTTGTTGGTCTTGCAGGTGTGTTTGCAATTGTCCTGCTGCTGAAAACCAGGACATGGAGGACTGTGGTACAAGCTATTCCTGATTATGTTTGTACCTGGGGCAGTGCAGGGTGTAATACAATAGTTGACAAAGCCACTTGCCACAAGAGGTGGATAGGGTTGAAGGGTGCACTGCGAAAACATCCCTAGCCTTAGCTAGGCATTTGAATGTATTGGGACTTGCTCCACAGGCTGTGTTACTGCTGTGGACGTATGTAAAGGCGTTTGTACGTCAAATCTCTTTGCTTAGACTGAACCTTTGGTTTTGGGATACAATCCTCTTGGGTAAACACGAATAGCCATTCTCGGTTAAAGCCAGCGCTGTATCTCAAAGTTTTTCGTGGGCTTCAGCTGGGTAGGTAGTAAAACTTACCTTCCGTCGTATGGGTCTTATTAGCATAATGTTTCTAATGTGCTGTACGTCTGTGACATTTCCTAACCCACTTCATTAACCATGTGCCTGATTCAAGTGTCATTAAAAATGAGACAAAGGTGAGGACGGGCTTTTTGACATTCCACATTCCAGCAGGTGGGCTGTTCTCGTTCTTGTTGCTGTTCTCTCTCTCTCACGCACACATTTCATGTCATGGGTTTGAAGTGTTTGTTTTAATAAGAAAAAGGGGAGGTATTGACGTGTTAAGAACAGTAATTAGTACCCGGCGAGGGACAATCAGATTGTTAAACACAAGCCGATTTTAAATTTTTTGTTGCTGCCAGAACCTCCTTATCTGAAAACATCGGAAAGGAGGACCAGAGATCAGTTGCCGTATCCAGGGGTGTGGGTGGGCTAAAGGGCCGCATGTCTTGAGGGCAGGACACACACATAGTGATGTATCCTGCCTCCTGCAGGATCTACCCCGAGCCAGTATTAACAAGGAGCAGGAACCAGGCTGACTCAGATATGTAGAAAATAGGAAATACGCTTTATTGTCTTGGTTACAGGTTCAGTATAGAAGTTAGGAGAGAGAGATCATCAGTAGCTTCTTCCCTGGTTCCCTGCCCAGCTCCAAGTCCTTAACCGTCTCCTCTGGAATCCCCAGGTGCCCCAACACTCCAAGCTCCACTAGCATTCCATCACAGCACTTACACAGATTCAGACCTCATTCATACATATGCAGGATACAACACATCCCCCCCCTTTTTCAATCAAAAGAAAACACACAAACTCACAACCATGCTAGGACTAACAACCACAACATTTCTACTACTCCTTCCACCCTGGCCTGCCACACCAGGGTCTCAGTGCCGCCACCACCAAGCACTACCTTGCCACATGGACAAACAAAACAAAACTACAGACATCGACCCTCCTAAACTAAACACCTTCCGCCAAGACTGCCACTCCTGGCCTCAGGTCTGCCACACCTGAGCACAATACAAAAACGCCCCCAAAGAGGCTACTAACCTGCCAAAAATAGTGTAGCCACGAATCTAGAAAACTTACACAATGGCCAAAACAGAATAGTACTAAACATGCCAACAAAGATTCCATGCACTCTAACAAATATCCCAACAACCATGCCTCATCCTCCTCCCCTAAAGAAAACATGAAAAAGGAATGAAAAACCTAGGAAAGAGACATACAACAAAGATCACAGAAAACACAACCACAAGAGGAAGAAATTTGTGGCTTAAAAACTGCATAGCAAAAGCTATGAAAAAATGTTAACCTGCACTTACTACCAGATGACAAAAATAGTAGTGCATTGCACATTCACCTTTGCCAAACCCAAAATTCAGATGTAAAAATTTTAACACTACCAGAAAAAAAAAAAGTAGTGTAGTGCAATTTCAAAATTTTGCACATTTTGCTCCGACACACCACTGGGATGAAAAATCAAATGGTGTGACCTGAAAACTCTGAAAATATATTGAAAAAGTGTAATTCAAACTGAAATTAAATCCAGTAACCCATGCCAGTGTACAGTCCACAACTTCAATACTACATAAATACTGGCTAAACACTGTGTGCCCTCCACTACTATTAAATACCACTTGCAAACTGGCGTGCAAAAACAACAAATATCCTCCTCTCAATTGCACCGCCTGGCATCACAGAACTAACTAGGGCAAACCCTAAACTCAACAAAAGGAAGCATCTTGCCGTGCGGTTACCTACAACGCAGACAAACTAGTGTAGCCCCGATTATGTAAACATACACTACTAGAGAAAAAAAAATCTCGTTTCCCCTCCTTTTACGCACAACTGCGTTGAACTCCACTACAACCTAAAGAAAAGAAAACGGGCCCCGTGCCCTTAGGTATCCAATAATGGAACACTCTACTGTGTCCAAACTCCTTGGGGTTACTCCTGAAGGTTTTAGTACAACTGCAAAATACACCTGGCCAAAGTGTATAAGCCTAACCCCTTTTTGCATGCATGCAACTAAATACTCCGTCATATTTCGCAATTACTCCACTACGAACGTGCATACCCACACACGTCAACAAAACAACTCGAAACAATGTGCAACTATATGCACGTGCACTTCAAGCACGCACACCTACTACACATACGCGATTACCACACACAAATACACTGCTGCAGGACCAGCTGCCTCCTGTGCGCACCATTGCGTCACTTCCTATACTCCACTTGCACATACTTACACAAGCTTCAATTCACATTCATACCATAACTTCAAAATATGTAATACACACACATAAATATTGCATTTCTAAAATTTGCATTTCCTAAAATTTGCCTTTTTCAAATTGTACCTCTCATTAAGTATAAAATTATCATGATACCCCAACAACATATAATGTGCAATTCTACAATAATTCGAGCAATTCTACATAAATACTTCAAAAATTGTGTGTATAGTGCTTCAATTTCCGTTAAAGTGCCTATTTGTGTTACCAAAGTCCTCTGCAACAAAAGAAAAATCTCATCACTATGAAAAGAAAATTTTGCTTCACAATATCTCCAATTGTGCCTATCTAAAACAGGGCAAATCGTACATTTCCTTTATACAGTGCCTATAAACTCACACTGTACTTAACAGCCCATGCATGTCACATCATTCATCTCCAATAATCCATAAACTCAAACACAATGCCAGTGTTCAGCAACAACCCCACAAAATACCTTGAAATGCATAATTTGTATTTCAGCATCAAATGTTCATTTTATACTGAAATATTCCCAGAATTAAACGTGTCAGTTTAAACAAAACATTACACTTGTTGCTCCACATATCAAATGCTGCCTCCACAATGCTGCAGAAACAGAAATTCGACCGCAGGTGTCAGAATACTGAGACCAACCCGTGGCTCAGTATTGGTGTCACTACAATAATATGCAACTCCTTTGCTCGTGCGGCGTAACTCTGCGGTCACATATACAAAAGTACCTCACTCTCCATTTGGGAAGCTCGTAACATCCACTTGTCAGCACCTTGATAGACCCTGGAGAAATCCTCCGTTCAGTGCTGCCATAATTAGATAATCCGCACAAAACTAAACACCACAACTGCAATCCGTAGCTTGTTTTTGAATGTTCTGTACTAGTGCAGTCCATAATACGTGTCTTCGAGCAGCCGCTGCCGGCTTAATTTATTCACTCCAACATTCCATATAGAAGCAGATGCTCTTCAATTCCGCAAACGTCATCACGTTTGCACACGTTTTGAAGGCCTTTCCTCAAAAGCGGCCTTCTTCACATCGCAGGCTCCGGAGCTTCGCCAGCAGAGCTGGAACGCAGGGGTTCAACTGGGTGCGCGCCAACCAGGACCCCATACGACCCTCCTGGACTGCCCAAAACATTATTATTATTTATTTATTTATTTATTTTTTTGATTCCACTCACGATATCCTGGCGTTGGACTGCAAGTCCCAGAATCCTCTTCTCTGCATGAGCGCGACGGCGCTCAGCTCTATTTAATGCACAGTTCAGTTTTGGCAGTTTCTGGCAATCTCTTCCTGGCACTTGAGTCTCCTTCATGTTGCTTGGGCACGGCTCTTGGCTATTCTTTATGTCCCATGGGTGGGCTCACAAGCTCCTCGTCTGTCCTGATGCCACAGCCAGCCGTTTTCCTCAATGGCACCAACTCCACCTTAAATTCTACCAGCTCACCAATTTCGACGCTGCTTGATGCTGGTAATGGGCATTTCTCCAGCAAACTTTCACTCTCCCAGCTTTCTCCAAAGTTCACTTCGCTAACATCCTCGTCGCCAAATGATGTATCCTGCCTCCTGCAGGATCTACCCCGAGCCAGTATTAACAAGGAGCAGGAACCAGGCTGACTCAGGTATGTAGAAAATAGGAAGTACGCTTTATTGTCTTAGTTACAGGTTTAGTGTAGAAGTTAGGAGAGAGAGATCACTAGTAGCTTCTTCCCTGGTTCCCTGCCCAGCTCCAAGTCCTTAACCGTCTCCTCTGGAATCCCCAGGTGCCCCAACACTCCAAGCTCCACTAGCATTCCATCACAGCACTTACACAGATTCAGACCTCATTCATACATATGCAGGATACAACACATAGCTTTACGAATAGTGGCTATCTTATCATCAAAGAAAGACGATAGAGAGTCACAAAGTTCCTGAGAGGGAAGGATAGCAGGCTGGGATTTAGCTTGCACAGTTAAAGATTGAACAACCCCGAATAAGACTTGAATCTGGTTAATGTCCTGTTCAATCTTGGTGCTGAAATGTGTTTGCTTCGCTACGACATAAGCTTTTTGATATTTAGCGGTAGCAAGACGATAAAGAACCCTGTCAGTAGGCAAGACGGCCTTTCTCCATTTTCTTTCTGCCTGCCTGCGGTCGAGATTAAGGGTTTTATGCTCTGCTGCGGACCAAGGTTCAGAGTGACAAGACTTCACAGGACATCGCTTACAGGGAGCAAGTGTATCTGCCGCTGACAAACGTCTGAGAGACTGTCGCAAGTGTACAAGAGGGACATTAATGCAGACCCTAAGAATCAGAAGATAGATTCTGATAAGGGACCGACTGTCAACAGCGCTTTAGGATAAACTGCCCGGGGCGAGGAGGAAGAGAAGCCGCCATGTAGAAGGGGATCACCAAATGGTCTGACCAGATGATAGGAAATGCAGGGAAAACAGATAAAGCTGCAGGAGAAGCAAAGACACGGTCCAAATTATTCCTCAGTTAATGTGTAGGGTAAGTAACTAACTGGAGAAGACCCAGATCAGACAGAGCAGCCACATATTGACTGGCTAAATGACAGGAGGACTTATTAATAGGAAGATTAAAATCACCAACACTAATCAGGTTGAAGTATTTCTGATGCAGTGTGGCAACGGGACCATGAAACTCATCACAGAACTTGTGGTCATAGCCTAGAGGGCGGTATATAAAAAGAACGAATAAAGTGTTGGTAGCCGAGAGTGGGATATGAATACGTATCCCATCCATATTTAATACATGTTCAAATTTGATAGGCAGAACTTTAAAAGCAGAATTAAAAATTACAGCAACCCCACCACCCACGCATGGCGAACTACGGTCACATCGCAAGTCATAGTTGGGGGAAGGATTTGGATCACAACTGATTCAGAGTACAGACCCAGCCAGGTTTCAGAAATAAATAGAAATCTGGCCGATAGACTTCCAGCAAATGTTAACAGTCCTGAGCATGCGCTGCCAAGGAGCGCACATTAAACAAGAGACTGTTCACAGCAGACTTCGAGTCATTAGTCAAGACTGACATGATGAGCAGGCATTCTATCAAAGTGTAATGGAAAAATAGTGGCTGCTGGAGCTAAGCCAATAAGATCCACCTGCAATATGCTCAACAAAGCGAGGGTAGAACCATCTAAAGGCAGCGCCCATGGCCCGGCCAAAGTACGGATGGGCAAAAACGGGCTTGCCTTAAGTGTACCTTTGGTGTGCTGAAGGTGCACCCGCTGCACCTGTCCGCTGCGCGGGCATTCTCTCTGACACATTTATGCCAGAGAGAAAGAAGCAAAGTGAGGGACACGCCCTCTTGAACAACAAGAGAAGACTCACAAGAATCATAACCACAAGTACAACACAGTCTCGGCAAGAGGCTTTAAAATGACCGCTGCAGAGGAGGCAGCCTAACCTCCCAGTAGTGCGCAAGCATTTCTCTCTGGCAATTTTTTTAACGAGGGACACACCACACTGAACAACAAGAGAGGCCTTGCAAGAATGCGAGAAAGCAAAGATGGATCCTCGGAGAGGATCGGCAATATTAAAATCGTAGTTGTCTGTAATAGCAATTGAGGGATAAAAGCACAACAACAATGTAGCACAAGTACAACACAGTCTCAGCAAGAGGCTTTAAATGTACCACTCCAGAGGAGGCAGCCTCACCTTCCAGAGTTAGTATTACAGTGGTCTGTATGTGACGCAATGCAATTCTGTCTAGATGTGACGCAAGCTATTCATTCAGTTGTCTGGATGTGATGCAATGCTAATCTTCATAATTCTGACAAGATGTGACACAAGTTAGTATTACAGTTGTCTGGATGCGACACAATGGTGATCTTCACAATTCTGTCTAGGTGTGACGCAAGCTAGTATTACAGTTGTCTGGATGTGATGCAATGGAACCTTCACAAATCTGTCTAGACGTGAGGCAATGCTAGTCTTCACAATTCTGTCTAGATGTGACTCAATGCTAATCTTCACAATTCTGTCTAAATGTGACGCAATCTAGTATTACAGTTGTTTAGTTGTGACGCAATGCTAATCTTCACAATTCTGTCTAAATGCGAAGCAGCCTAGTATTACAGTTGGCTAGAAGTGACGCAATGCTAATCTTCACAATTCTTCTATCCGAGTGTGACGCATGGCTAAAGTTCACCAGGACAGAATGTGAATCTCTAAATTGGAAGCACAGCAGAAGTGCAAACACCTAGATGTGAGGTATCTGAATAGATGGAGAACACCCAAGTATGGGACACAACAGTGAATAACACCACTGAGCGTTTGTTATACAACAGTGAAGGGGTATACTTTACTAGCTGGCTGATTTTGGTATGCTTATGTTGTGTAGGTAATATGAGAGGCAGGGCTTTTTGGAATAGAGTGATTGCTGTACTCCCCACCCAGCCCACACTTATCTTGTCAGTCACTGCTGGTTGACGACTGGTTGCTGGCTTCTCTGGTGAACAAGGGCAAACACGGTCTGGAGCCACTTCTTTGGGAGCTGCCCTTTGCCTTGGGGCACTTAGCTGAAGGAGTTGCACAGACAGTGGGTTGCCCAAGGGGGTGTGGTTAGGAGCCTACCTCCTGGAGGGAAACAGCCAATCATGAACAAGGGGCAGGGGAGAGGTCACACAGGTGAGGCGGAGACATGGAAAAAAGTCTGCAAGGCAAGTGGAAATGGCTGCCAGGAACAAAGGCAGAGACACACCTGACTTTTCCAACCAATTGAAAGGGGGGCGGTGGGGACAGGAAGAAAGCCAGACACAAACAAGGGACTACACCCCAAGGTCTTCACACTCTAAAGTCTAGATGAAGGCCATCTCAGAGAAACAGGGTGAGAAGCCACAGAAACACAAGAGAAACCCACCAGAATAGTGCAGACTAGTCAAAAAACAATTGAAATAAACACACAAACCCCTCCACAGGGGCACATGAAACAGGCCAAAAACTGATTAATATCAATGTACAACTACTCACCGAGCATCAACTGGCCCCCAAGGATGTTTTCCAACTGGTTTCCTTAGTGGATCCTTCTAGATTGAAGTACTTGAGGAGGACATACTAATGGGTGCTGCCTTGAGTCAGGGGTGCAGATCAGTGGGGGTGCTTGGTCGAGGCCAGTCATGTGGGTGCTGCCTTTAGTCAGGGGGTTGGGGCACAGATCAGTGGGGGTACTTGGACGAGGGCAAACTTGTGGGTGCTGCCTTAGGTTAGGGGATTGGTGCACAGATCAGGACCAGTGGGAGCACTGTGATGAGGGAGAACTTGTGGTTGCCTGTTTGAGTCAGGGGGTTGGGTTGAAAATCAGTGAGGGTACTGGGAAGAGGGAGGACTTCTGGGAGATGCCTTGAGTCAGGGGGTTGGGTTGAAATTCAGTGGGGGTACTGGGAAGAGGTAGGACCTCTGGGTGATGCCTTGAGTCAGGGAGCTGAGGCGCAGTTTACTGGGGGCACATGGGTGCTGACTTAAGTTACGGAGCCGAGAAGCAGTTTAGTGCAGGTGTGTAGGTGCTACCTTAAACTAGGGGGCAGAGGCATAGTTTAGTGGGGGTACGCGGTTGCGGCTTTCATTTAGGGGGCCAATGTGTAGTTTATTGTGGAGTGAGTGCTGCCTTGAGGTAGGAGGCCGAGGTGCAGTTTAGTGGGTGTATGTGGGTGCTGCCTTAAGTTAGGGGGCAGAGGCACGGTTTAGTGGGGGTGTGTGGGTGCTACCTTACATTAGGGGACTGAGGCACAATTTAGTGGGCGGTGTGGGTGCTGCCTTACGTTAGGGGGCTAAGGCACAGTTTAGTCAGGGTGCATGGGTGCTGCCTTACATTGGTGGGCCTAGGCAAAGTTTAGTGGGGGTGTGTGGGTGTTGCCTAAAGTTAGGGAGCTGTAGTGCAGCCTAATGGGGGTGCTGGGATGAGGACGTGTTGGTCACAGGAGTGGAGTGGGAGTAATGGCGATTGCTGGTAAGTAATCCTTCATTACTTTTTTCCACGCATCCAGTGCAAAGGTTGTTCGATACCACTTTGTTCTGTTTGTGATGGGGGCGTGCACGGGGTGTTCTGGGTGCTACTCGTTATTGTCTGTGATGCAGGTTTCTGCATGCATTTAATTCTGTGAATCAGCTCCCAGCGCTATTCTTTTCGTCTCAGCGATGTTCTTTCTCGCACAAGATACGTTGCGTGGACTTAGTGCTTTTTTGTGAACTCGGCCCCAAGTGTCAACTTTAGAGACCCAAATAAAATGATTATGCTTACTCAGGCTAGGGCAGCAGCATTTAATCTTCATTCAAGCAATGCCAAAGGGTGGCTATATACACTCTTGGCTCTCTTAATCCACACTATTCCACTTGGCCCATGTACATTAACAAATACATGTTAGAATAGTTCTGGAATCTAATGATAAACAAAACACATTTCATTTTATTTTACTTATGAAAGGCTCAGCCAACAAATTGAAAGGCAGCCAGTGACCCGAGTTGATCTAAAAATGGACCGATCAATTGTGATGAGTGAATGCATAAACGCATGTTACACATTCGTAGTGGGCCAATACATTTTACCAAAAAACTGTGTTCATCTAAAAGCTAACATCGGTCTTACCCTGCTCACACGAGGCTCCAGTTTTGCCAGCTGGACACAAGCAGTGGCCGGTTTTCGCATCGCACTTGGCCGCTCCACAGTCACATCTTTGTCCGCAATTTATGCCAAACCTCCCTGGAGAGCACACTGTTAAAAAACAACACAAACACCACAAGTACAGGGTTCATGCGATTGACTGAAATGCACAATGGACCGCATTTCAACTATACGAGCAAATGCAAAGGCTATTTTTAATCAATAGGTGTTGAGTAATAGGTGCTTACATACCACAATATGCCGCAGTGGTAACTGCAGCTTTGGGAAAAGCTTCATTAAAGCAAGATTGATTACTATTGTACTCCAAAGTTGTTTAAAGTGCATGGCCCAAATACTGGGGACAGGGTTATGATCACTGCTGATAGAATTTCAATAATGCCGCCAGCAACAGTATAATTGCTGCCAAGAGTTGGAAAACTGCCCACCACACCCATGAAATGATGGTTCCACCTCATGTTAAATGCACCATCAGCACTGTACGCTGCTAGGAAGAACATTGTTTGCTATTAGTGTTTGGAATTGCAAGAACATTGCAACCAAAACTAAAACCATCTTGAGCTGAACGTAACAAACACACAACACCACTTGATGCAGCTTGAAGGAGAGGTTTGTGTGGATGCCCACAGTGCAAAAGAGCAGCATTCCATTCTGTGCCGGACGCGACTGTGGTAGAGATGATTGCCAGTATTCCGGGGCTCATGCCCAGATGGCCCTGTACACCCAAGAAGATCTGATGTACCCTGACTCAGGTCTAGCACCACCTGAAGGAAGAGCTGGGCCCACACATCTGGCAGGCGGGGATGACCCACTAAAGAGTACTTATAATCCCAACTATGACACCGGAAACACCCAACCAAGGAAAGAAATAACTGCCGGGTAGGCTCCAAACCCAACTAACTGTGCGAGAAGTTTGTAAACCACCTGGAGGCAGACACTCATGGAAGTGAGGGATGAACTGACTGCCTATGGCCCCCAAGCAATCTGTAATTGCACCATATGGAGTCCTCCGAGAACCCCTTTATCCATTTGCTCCATTCATACCACGTCTTGGACCAATTTGTATTGTAAATATAAACCAGCCTGTACCTTATTCCTCGAGTCCTGGTTTGTCCATTGATCCCTGGCCATGGAAATGCACAAAGATGTGAAAAAACCACCCATGCGCAGCGGTACAGATTCATGCAGTGGCACGTGAGGGTATAAAGGGGCACCTGATTGCGTACATCTGCATTTTTGTTCAAACAAGAGATGGAAATACACCTGTGGATCCATCCATTGTTTACGTGAAAAAAGCTTTTTTTTAATGTATACAGATACAGCTTCTTTTGTGCCTTCAATCTCCGAAGAAGACCCTCCTTGGTAGAGGGCAACATGTGGGTTTGTGGTGGGCACGTTATCACGGGCAATGCACATTTTATGAGGCATGCTATATTAAACCTAAACATCTTTCATTATAAAAAAAGCAATATAAAAAAAGCAATTCCAAATAATACATTTGAGTTTAAAATTCAATGAGCTTTGCCACTCAACACAACATGTAATATGGTTACACTTCTTCATTCAGATATTCTTTCCAGCTTTGTAGAACATATCATATGCTGCAGACTGGCTGGTGGGAACTATATACATGTCTGTGTGAAATATTGAGATAACGTCTACCCTCTGAGGAGTAGAATGCATTGTTGCAGGACTTGTGAAATAGACCTCATATCTGCGGTCAGTAGCTTACCGTTGCTGTTTTGCATTGTGTGATTTGCAGTTTTGCTTTGCCCATTATAAATGCTGGACTGCAATTCAGAAAAAAACAATGAAAGAAACAGGTCTGAATGCACTAATCTCTTCTGGAATGGAACAGCTTGAGAGCTCTGATGAAGCCACTTCTTGGTCCATTCTTTCAGTGTCCCCCATTCACTTCTTTGAAAGCCGCGAGTTTCCCACATGTTTCACAGACAGAGGGCTTCCTCAAGGGCGTCAATATTTCTTATGTGTCACTAGGGTCGGTAATATCCTCTTCTTCACAAGAGGACTCTGTTTCACCACCCTCCCCCAACTCCTCACCTTCGTCCTTCTTGGTTTTCCTTTTCTCGTGGCTCGTGGGTCTCTCCTTTTTTTTAATGGCGGAAGGGACGTCCACGGAAGGATGCCACCGTGCCACCGTAAAAAAGTGTGACAGGGGTAAACCCTCCGTGAACGTCACGCTAGGGGAAAAAGCCAAAGGCACAAAATACCCCTTGAGATACTTCCTCCCAGAGAATGTCGGACCGGCTCGAGTGGGCTGGAACTTGAAGCAGATGGAAGACTATGAGAAAATCCGCAAGTAGGCTGAAGTAGATTTAATGGCGGCTGTAGAGCTTCAGATGTGTGGCGGAGACAATCCGAATATAACAGGCAGAGGTCCGGTACACAGCTGACAGGAAGGTATAATAGGGCTTGGCAAAGGCAATCCGTTAAGCAGGCTGAGGTCTGGTACACAGCTGACAGGAAGGTATACAGGGCTTGGCAAAGGTAATCCGTAAGGCAGGCTGAGGTCTGGTACATGGCTGACAGGATAGAGCCAGAGCGGAACAGGGGATGCGAAAGGCAGGCAGAGGACTGGAAAACTGGCGTGGAAGAAAGGGAAGAAGGAAAAAGGAAAAGAAAGGGGGAACAAGAGGGAGAGAGGGTAGAAACAGAAGGAGGAGCGAGCGGGCGAAGCAGAAAGGAGAGGAACCAGAGGGCAACGGAGGGAAAAAAATGAGAAGAAAACACTCAACGAGAGCGACGGCAACACAGGAGGAAACCCGGAAACATTGCAACGCGTCCGCAACCAGGAAGTGGTGCAATAAATACTTCTGGTTACATGTGCGTGCAACAACTAGACCGGTAAATACGTAGAAAGGGAAGAACGTGATGGGAAATGCTATGGCGGACCATAGTGCCAGCGGTTCCAAACCCGCCATCCCTGTCGAGACATGACATTATGACTATATGAGAAAGTGATTGGCTTACTGCCGCTGCTTTCTCCTTTTTAGATAGGCAAACTTCAGAAAGTACTTGGAGAGGTCCACTTAAGCAGATATGTTAAAAGCATATAACAAAGTGTTGTTTCCATGGTGCTGCCTGCCATTAGTTACGCTGCTTTGATGCCCGTAGTGCTTAGGCCGTGCTGTTCCCATCAATTCCTATTATGCAACTCATTGGCGAACCCCCTGGTGAGGCCCAATGACATTTTCGCAAGAAGGCGTTGGCCAAGAGAACCTTGAACTTTATTATAAAGTCCAACAGTCCCTGGAAATTAAGGTACTTAGAGAGCTATCTTGAAATCCAACCAAAC
Organism: Ambystoma mexicanum; assembly: GCF_040938575.1. NCBI lineage: Eukaryota > Metazoa > Chordata > Amphibia > Caudata > Ambystomatidae > Ambystoma > Ambystoma mexicanum. Next base: position 849,954,843 of record NC_090932.1, on the reverse strand, counting down.
CTGCGAGAAAAGTTCACCAAATAGTTGGATTGTTTGTTGAAACAGCAGTCAGGCTACAGGAGCATGCAATGGGAGAGGGCAGGGGTAGGAGGTAATGGCTTTTCAAAGATAGCTCAGCTCTGGCTCTCTTTTCATTCATGATCTTTATCCGAGCCAGGTATTTTATTTAAATCCTTAATTCGCTCTAATACATATATTTGGAATAGTGATAACTTAATATGTGTATTTAACCAGTGTCCATTATACCTTTATGATGCCTGCGTAATTCTACAAAGCTCGTTCTGCAAATTTGCTACCAACCAGCCTCCAATGTGTAGTGTTGTTGGTTTGGAATATATATTGGTTGACATTTGCAAAGCTGTGCCAATGATGTATTGCTTAAATAGGGGTTCTTTTACAGTTGTGTTTAGAAGAACACAGGTGTTGTGTTACCTCTAATTAAATACGATTTTGTGCAGCATAATTAAGTACTCTTGCATAGAATTGTATTTATACATTTGAACATGTGTTGACATTAGAGGATGTTTGACGTAGCTCTTTGTTACTGGCTTTTATTAACTGTGGTATTACAACTGTGTGCTCATTCATCCTTTTGACAATCCTTTTTTTAAATTATTTTTTATTTTTATTAAATGTTTTCAGTGCACATGGTACTTCAACATTATGTCACATCAGCCTCACATTGGTAAATTCCAATACATACACAGACATATACAATGAAAGAATCAATATAAAGAAGAACAACCCTGATCCTCTAACTAAAATGGACCACATTAAATTGGTATGCACTCTTTATATCGAAATTCATATAGCGAATATTTTATAACGAAAAATGTTATGACGAATGCACTTAGGGGTGGGGTAAATGGTTTCATCTTGTGGGGTAACGGTTGGGTGGGTTTTTATGGGTGGGAAACGGGGGCTTTCGTTATAAAAGTTACGATATATGTTAATTCTTTATATAATGTTTCGATATAAAGACATGTAACCCATTAAATTAATTTAACAAGGGAAAAACACAAGCAAGCAATACGATTAAAATGAATGCACTTGCCCACATCTAGCAATCCATTATTGTTCTTCTTAACGTTTAGAACCAAGGGCCCTTTTTTTTATATGTGTTTACTTTAGAGCTGATGCATTACGCTGGGCTGCAAAACCTAAGGAGTGCCCGCCACACCTGCCTCCTCAACATGCCTTCAAGGCTGCCCTCGTCCTAAGCACACCTAGGATAGGAAACCTAAGGAAATTTAATGTGAGTGTGTTGCCACTGGGTTATTATCAATGTAATGCCTGCATCTGTCTTCCCAACTTTCCACACGCTGTTCCGGGCCAAGTGCAGTATTTCATTTGAGTGAGACCAAAAGTAGCAGTATGAAGGAGTGTTGTTACATGCTTATTTTAACCCGTCACTGGCTGAAAAATGACAATTCTGCTTGGAAATCATACTTTACGTGGCAGTCACAGGAATACGTAGAGGATGCGTGCTTTTCCACACAACGTGCTGTGCGCATTTCTATGCATTTTTTGGGAGGCAGAATTTTCATAAAGCATTCACAGCTTCAGCAGTGGTGCTATGTTACCTGTGCCATCAAGATTAAGGTGCGTTTTGCAAGCACGTTTTTAGGTGCCCATGTTTTTGTCATGTGCAAGACAAACTATTTATAAATACTGCCCCAAGCTGGACCTATCCCCCACAACAGATTTGCTCCCTCGTTTTGACATGTTCCTTGATCCTAAGGATTTGGTGCATCCTTGACTATCTACTTAGAATGCATCAGTATCCAATTCTCAGCTGCTCTTATGGCTGCTGGAAACTGGCAAGAAAAACTCTGCGCACTGGAGCTATTAATTTTGAAATATGTCTATTTCATGGGTGTTTTTAGTCAGTATGATTTTTTCTATGTGTTTGTATTATTTTACTGATGTAAATTGTGAAAGGTCTAATTTAAACTGAAGCACTATTAAATAAATACATGAATTGGGAAATATGTTTAAGTTTAAGGGCTGACTAGTCATTGTTAGGACTGTAGACATTTTTAAAGCAACAACTGCTTTGTTTGTTTGTTTGTTTTATTATTTGTAATGCGCGGTCATACCCTGGGGTAACAGTGCGCAGCATTTACAAGAGATTGCAAAACTTTGTTACAACAAGGAACAAAATATAACATGCAATAACGTCAGGATTATATACATATATACAAGTGGGCATCATTGGGTACACTAGACATGCGTTGAGGACACAGATGGCTGTGATGGGGGGCCTACGTTTTCAACCATGAAATTAACTTAGCTCGAAAGTTCTGATAGTGCAGGTCCATTCTGATGGGTGGTGGAAGGGAGTTCCACAGTTTTGCTGCTTTGACTGGGAAGCTACTACCCCCTATGGTGGAGCGTTTAAAGTTGGGGACAGAAAGGCAGTCTTTATATAATATTCTTGTTGGTCTCAGTGAGGTCTGTCTATGGAATCTGTCGATAAGATAGATGGGGGCAGCATTGTTGAGTGATTTGTGCGTAAGTGAAGCAGTCTTTAGAAGAATTTTGACATTGACAGTGAGCCAGTTACTCTGTTGACTATATGCTGTGATATGCTCTGTTCTAGAGATGCCCAGTGCCGCCTTGAGAGGGTTATTCTGGAGGGTTTGGAGTTTGCTGGTAATGGCTTTGGTGGACCCAAGATAGAGAGCGTTGCAGTAGTCCAGGCGGGATAGTATAAGGGCTCTGGCAAGAGTAAAGCAGCTAGAGTCAGACAGGAAGGGTTTAGCTGCACGGATCAATTTACAGGTGTAAGCTGATGATGAGGCTAGGGATTTTACCTGTCTGTGGAAGGAAAAGGTGGAGTCAAGGTAAAAACCTAGGGTTTTGACCTCTTGTCCCACCTTAATGCAATTGCCATCGATCATAAAGGAGCAGTATGCAGAACCCAGTTTCTTCAGACTGGTAGTGGTGCCTAGAATTATGAGTTCAGTTTTATCATCATTCAGGCATAGTCCATGTGTGGCCATCCATGCCTGGATGATGATGTACACTCTATTCACCAAGGCCAAATCCTTTCCATAATCTCCTGAAAGCAGAAGGAGGATCTGGGTATCATCCGCATAGTTAGTGTAGGTGATACCGAGATGATCCAAATCATCGAAAAGGGGCTTGGTAAATATGTTGTACAAAGTGGGGGAGACGCAAGAGCCCTGTGGCACGCCGCAGGTGATGGGAATGGGGTCCGCTGCAGCTGTGGGTGAAAAGACCCTCATTGTTCTGCCTTTGAGGAATGATCTAATCCATGTAATGGCCTCAGCAGAGAAATGGGCTGATGTATGTAAGTGGGAGCATAAGATGGAATGGTCGACTAAGTCGAATGCTATGGAGAGGTCTAGAAGGAGGAGTAGGGCAGCTTGGCCATTATCTCTAAGCTTGTCAATCTCGGCTTTAAGGTCGATGAGGGCAGTCTCGGTCCCATGTTGGGGACGGAAGCCTGATTGCCTGGCTCCGAGTAGGTGGTGTTCTTCCAGATACTTCTGGATTTGCACGTATGCGACTTTATCCAATATTTTTAAAAGAAAAGGCACAGTCGTTATAGGCCTATAGTTTGTGGGTGTGGCTGGGTCGAGTGTAGGCTTTTTTAGTAGTGGCTTTAAATCAGCTGGAAGAAAGAATACATTTTCTGACCAGACACTAAGAGATTATGGAGGGTTCCTTGCCACTTCTCTGGCCTGCAAGAACTAGGTCTCACCTGCTGCCAGAAAGCCTATCTTGGGTAGACGTATGTGTATCTTTCTGTGTGATAGACCCTCGTTGCCAAGCTACATGCCACTGACTCTGATGTACATGATTGCTGCCTTACAAGAATCAAATGGCTACCCAGAAATCCTTGGGAAAACAACTTATTTCTCCATCATTTTATGGGGTTATTTGTTCCTAAAGGAAAGAATTGCGATTTATAATGCATGTCAATTCCACTCCATAATCTGATGTAGAGGGCACACTAGACATTTCGGGGTTGGTACCTTGACTAGCTGCTAACTCAGATGTAAGGAGAACATGGATTCAGATCATGATTAGGAACATGAAATAGCACTGAAAAGAAATCTTAAAAAAGGGTTGGCTAAAAACCACCTATGTCTCACAAACAAACGAGGCCAAGGATGGAAGGCCATGAAATACCCTCAACATTGATGTGCGTATACATCATGGGCAGATTTCTTTGGTGAATTCCCGGCGGTGTCAATTACCAGGACCACCCGTGGTAAACTTTAAAATCCAACCAGTTATAGCCACTGCAGATTAGCAGTGGTAATGGCAATGGATTTCCTGTGGCATTCCTGTAAATCCACTTGGAACATGTTAGAATTCTTTCTGTCCCTTTCCACACTTGTTTTGAGGGTGTTACTTATTTGCACTCCAGGGTAAAGTGCTAGTGTCCACTTCTCATCACATCATAGGTGAAGTGGTTCTCAGTATTTTGCTGTAGCCCAGTGTTCAAGTGCTTATATTGGCCTCTCAGTTCTTGTATTTCGAGTACTCTACAAAACCTCTTTGTACTTCAGGGCGAAAGTTTTCATCTTCATACTGGAAGTGCCCCGTATGTGTCGTGGCTGTTGGGCTGCTCTCGATTTGTGTTGCTGCTCGTGTTGCTGCTGCCGAAAATCATCCGCCTGGAGACGCGTCGGCAAGAGGAATCCCTGCATGTGTGGAAATGCTGCTGACTGCGCAGCGTTTCAGGGACTGCCGTCATCTCTTTCAAAGTAAATGTTTATACCTTGTTACTGACTTCAGGTTTCTGCCTGAAGGTTTCTTCTCGCCAACTGTGACAGTTATGTTGTGGGGATATTGCTCACAAGTCTTTTGTTCTCTTTTTTTTTTTTCCCCCAGCCCCACCCAAACCGCTCCGCCCACCTACATCCAGCCCTCCTACTTCTACGGGTCTTCCGTGCACCACGCGCGTGCACCTGGAAGTGCGCCGTAAGTGTTGTGGCTGTTGGACGGTGAGGAGGTGAGGTGAGGCCTTACAAAGGGGAAATAGGGAAAGTTTCCTTGTACAATTCTGGCTTCTGTTCCTGTTTCTAAGGCACACCCTTTACTGAATCTGCTTTAGGCAGCTACTGTGTGTGTGAGATCTATGGTTATTTTTTGGGAGCTCTAGACACTGGAGCAATATTGAATTCTTAAGGCCTCTGGGTTTTTTGGGATTTTGATCATTTCTAAAGTGTATCTATCCAACATGGCCACAGTATTAAGAAATGGGAAAATATGTCTTCCAACTCCAATTCCCAAGAACCCAAATGTTGACCCCTCAAATGAGGGCCAATGCTCCTCCGCATTAAACAATGAAAACAATATGGTTGAACTCAAGGCTAACTCAGAGGATGTAGGGTTAGGGGGAGAAATAAATGAGCAAAAAGAGACCTTGGTGGACATAAATCTGGAGGTGGTGGGAGACAATGACTGTTTGATGAATATGGCTGCAAATAATAAAAATCACAAAAACAACAGATATTATACAGGAAGTGGAACTACCTCATATGTTCGCCCAGATACATGCAAGGGCCAGTGGCAATGTATCAGAGGATGAGGATGACCTATTTTCTCCAGTGGGTTTATCGTTTGACTCTCAAGTTCCCATTCAGACAGGTTTCTTGAGTATTCGAGAGATTCCGACTGTACAACAATCTGCGGAACAATCTGAGGAGTTAGAGGATACAAAACTGGATGTTTCGATGATGTCACAAACTGTGAAATTAGAACTGAGCAAACGTACAAGGCTCTCAAGAGGACCCTCTACCCATGTCAATGCGGCATGTAATGGTGTTGACAAGGTTCACCTCTAACACTCTTCCTCGAATGCAGACCTTAACACCAAATAGAATATTTGCTGCCAGTACGAAATTTCCTCTCCCGTCAGCCTCTATCTTTTCCGAGGCCGGGGGACATAAATGGGCATTGGAGGAAAATACGGACTTGCCTTTACATGAGGGGTTGATGAGTCCAAAGGAGAAAAATAAAATATTGCCGCTAGTCTCCGAAATTCATTCACCGACGCCTGGGGCCTCTTTCACTTGTTCCCCCAATCCTGAGAATGACGAGCATTTCGAGGAATCATTGCCAGTAATTTCCAGGATATTAAATCTCCTGGATAAGGGGCATGAGCTGACTCATTGGGAAATCAGAGACCTGAAACGAATTGTATTAGATACACAATCCAAACTCAATCGGGTGGAAGGATTTCTAATGGGTACAACCTGTATTGATATTCCAGGAGCAAGGAAGACAACCTTGCCCTTTCATGTGACAGCTAAATCCCAGGGGTCTCAGACTAGTGAACACCTAAACAACTGTCCAAGCTTTATTGCAGTTGTGACCACAGTAAGTAAGTCGACAATGACTGATTTGGTCCTTACAAACAATATTCCGAAAATATGTGATGAAGGGGATAAACAAATTCTTATTGTAATGAAAGAACTCTATCAAAATATTACTAAAGTAGAACAGGGAGTGTCAACTTTGGTTTTGTCTTCTTCCCTTAAAACAACTGGGTGGGGGGGGAGGGTGAAAAGACTGCGGCAACATTAAAATCCCCCCCAGATCCTCCCGATAGTCTGTCAGTTCTGCTAGAGTTTTGGGAAAAGTCTAAAGACGTAAACAACTCAGTTGCGGGCTCTCAAAACACAGAAGATGTATCAATGCAAGAATGTGAGGGTTATTCTCTCTCAAGACACCAAAAACGCCTGGCGTTGAAAGCAAAAAAAAAGGCTGTTAAAGAAAACCCAGCTCCCGGACAAGGTACAAACAAAAACTAAAGAATGCAAAGTTCTGACAAATGAGGTTGCACTGTCTAACCCGATACAGCTGCATGAAGAAAGTCGAGTGGCTCTGCAGCTTCATAGTGTCATTTCTGATTTAAATCCTTCCTGTCCAGTTTTGGAAAATAAAAAAATAAAAAATCACAATAATATAAAGACAGAACAAGGGGGGGTGAGGACTAATGCAGGTGGAAATATAACCTCAGGGCCCGAGCACAGATCTCTCTCCCTTAGTTTGAAGGGGGAGGACATTAAAGAAGTAAAACATCTCCAATTATCCAACTTTTATAAAGTATTGGAAAAATCAACCTCAAGCCAAATCTTACTGCAAGAGATCCCGAATCAGAAGGAGGAAGCCCCAATGACATCATCGGAATCTAATAGATTGGGCTTCACCTCACAACCATTGTATGGTAATCAGGATCCCTTGCCTACAAGGGAAGTGGTCTCCTGGCTTTTGCCGGATAAGGCGCCTACCTTAAAAATGGAATTGGCTGACACCAACAAAAGGGATGATATGGACCACATACTACCAGGGTTAAAAACTGTTCCACAACAATTAATAGAGGAAACGGGGAAATATAATACTGACCCTCCAATGATCATTAAGAAAATTCTATTGGATCTACTACCAGATGCATCTAGGCTTACAAATCAGGACCAATGGAAAAACCTAGAGGAAGGAAATGGAAATTTGCACCAGTACCATGTGGAGGCCCCCACTAATATCAACATGCAAGACGAGCCAACTTTGAAACATCATACTCGGATAATCCCGCCAAGCATGGGGGAAAAATCACAAAGGGTCCAAGGGAACTTATCTGAACAGCTCTTTAATCCCAGAATTACTCAAACAAAACATTATCAGGATGGTGAAGCTAGGTTTTGCCAACAGTCAATAACACCAATTCACATTAAAGACAGTGATTTGCGCAATATGACTTGGCGGCAACCGGCCCTTCCAGATTACCCTAGCATTCTGCTATATAGCCTATGTGATGTTGGTGGCCCACCTTCCTTAAATAGATCATGTGTTCTCTCACTGTTCAATGAGATTCCAAAACCGAGATTGATATCCTCGGCGGATATTAGTTTGGTGGATTTCATTCACCCTTCGCGGCTTGATCATGTGAGAATTGTCCCGAGGTCTCAAAACATCTTTGATCGCATAATACAGGAGACAGAGCACTTTAATAAGATGGGGTATGACATCCTTATTTTCAGCAATGGTTGGGATAGCGGTAGGGATTGTAAAGAACAGAAACCCAACCCGACACCACAGCAGAAGGAGGGCAGTATGGATAAGGATGTCAATACTCCTGCGAGGGGAGGTGACGATCAAGAATGGAGATGGTTAGCGCTATCTCTGAGAGAATCTACATCTCAAATCCAAACCATGCAAAAGCAACTTTAGTTGCATAGATTTCATGCAATTTTGGAAAATCCTCTCATGGAACTCTAGGGGCTATTCTACCTTGATGGCCTCTAATCTGGTAGGCACTAAACTCAAATCCATGGATGTAATCTGTATCCAAGAAACTTGGTTGAGAGACCCTCTTCATTTGGATCGATTTGAATGTAGATACCAATTTGCTACGATGGGACCCTGTGGTAGATCATCTGGGGGCCTCTTAACAGCAGTGAAATAGCAAATGGTACACGAATAATGGAATCTCTCACTATCGCAAGCAGTGTTTTGATAACTGTATTGGAGTATAGGAATTCATACTGTTTGACTTTTATGCTAGTAATGAATATTTACTATAACCCGCTAAAAAATGCAATGGGTAACATTGTTCCGTCCATCAACGCTTGCCTTTCGAACATGGTGCTCAAATACAGAGGTATTGATATTATTATATTGAGTGACTTTAATTCGGAAATTAGATGCATAAGAGGATGGGTTCCACCTCTTTTAGATCTATGGGTAACTCGGGACCGATATATGGGGCACCCTACTCCACTTTTCGCAAAACTATGCAGGGGCACATTTGGTCTAAACTTTTCCACTCTTGGGGACTCACCCATATGAATCCTGTCTTCGATACCTCTGCCAATGAGCACACATGGTCAAATGGCATACAAAAATTGGCTATAGATCACATGTTTCTATCAGACAGACTTGCAGCTAGCTGTGTTGACTTTTGTGTGGGTGACTCCTACACGAGCGATCATAGAACTTTGGAGGCTAAACTGAATTGGAATTGTGCTAAACCGATTCAGGATTCCCTTCCAACGACTATGATAACATCGTGTAGGGGGAATCGAATTGGATGGCATGATGGCAACATAGATAAATTAAATGCCACCTTTCTCTATGAGCACCATTGTACGCCATTGTCAGCAAGATTAACATTATTTTTGATTCCCTTTTTCTGTGAATATGTCAAATGTCTAATTGTTAGATCTGTAAAAACTAAACAAATTGGAAATACAAGGCCCCAACATGTGCACATTTATGATTCTATGGTAAGGGCAAAGAAAAATGATACAAACCGTCATATTAGAGCAATCCTAAAATCTAACCAAGACCAGGATACAAAGGCCAAGGGTATCAGGTAATAATATCGCCATATATATGGTCACCGTAAATAATATCCCTGGGAAAATGTCGTGCCGATATTTTTTGGGTGACCATATATATAGGGACAGGGGCAAAAAAAAATTACAAAAAAAAAAAAGTTTGGGGGTTGCAGGGGTGTCGCCCGCATTTTCCATGCAATAATGTCGCCATAAAAAACGGCAATTTTTCGGCGATATTTTTGCATGGCGAGATTTTTGTGGCGACATTATTACATGGAACCAGGCCAAGGCAATCCATTCTATCAAACAAGCAAAAAAGAATTGTCTGAAAACCCATAGGATGTATATGCTGGAGAAAGATAATACAGCAATGTTAACGGCATTAAGAGATCCATCTGCCTGTCAATTTTGGACGTTAATGAACTCTTTGGAATAAACTCAAGTAATGTTACAAACTGTATGTGTACAAGAGGATGTCTGGGCTACTCATTTCTCTACTTTATATGAAGGAAAGTTTGCTATGACAAATAGTTTAGAAATAATTAAAATGGGAAACTGGACATGTAATTTTGATGCTGAGGATATAGAAAAACAGATCAAGGCTGCTAACACCTATCGAGCTGCCAGCACAAATGGGTTTACCAACAGTACATTGAAGAGAAACCCTGAATTATTGGCTAAGGCTCTCTATATATTATTCTCAGACATTATACTGACCCGTTCTATCCCTTCCTCTTGGAGGATCTCTTATATTGTTCCCATATATAAAAAAGGGGACAGAAGGAGCCCATATAATTACCGTCCAATATCTATCATGGACGCGGATTCTAAAATATTTGCAGGAATAGTCCTTTGGAAAATTGAAGAATGGGCGGAAATAAATCAGATACTCCGCATGCAACAATTTGGTTTTTGAAAAGGGATGGGCACTGAAATAGGGGGTTTAATTTTTACTCTCCTCTTGGAGAAGGCGTGTTAGAAAGCTGCCACCCCTATATATTTAGCCTCAATCGATCTTTCCCTTGCATTCGACAAGGTAGACCGGGTAAGATTGTGGTCTAAGCTGGCTTTAATTGGGATTCCATCAGGACTTTTGACTATTCTCATTCATCTACATGAAGATTCTGCCATTCAAATTCGATTAAATTTATCTGGGGATCTGTCACGGCTTATACAAACAGGTAATGGTTTGAGACAGGGGTGCGTGCTTGGACCCACCCTCTTTAACCTATATATATTGGATGTTGATGGGCCTTTAACAGTAGCATCCCTTGTTTCACCAAGGATCGAGGGTGGGAAAATATCTTGAACAGTCTATGCTGACGACATCCTTCTGATCGATGCCACCCCTGTGGGTCTTCAGCGGAAATTGGTGGCCCTTTCGAAATATGTGGATAACATATGGATAACGATGGCTTGATTATCAACGGGAAGAAATCTGTTGTAATTACCCTAACAAATAGGAGAAAACTCCCCAATTTCAAATGGAAGATAGAGGGATGCTTATTGCTTAAGGTCAGATCACTCTGTTATTTGGGTTTCCCGATCTTCAGTGGCTCGACGATCCATATGTACTGGAATTATTACCTTGAAAATGTAGACAAACTGATTTACCAAATGCAAAAGGTAGCTACAAAATACTGTAAACACTCAGTGACCCCGGTAATCAGGTTTTACAATCTTACAGTTCTACCTAAACTTCTATTTGGTTTCTAAATTCTACCTTTTCAAACTCACCGATTGGCTGCCAAATTGGAATCTAAAATCTGGCGGAAAATACTTTACTGTCTACCGAGGGGTGTTCCAATGTCAGCCATCTGTTTTGAGTTGGGCCTACTCTCATTAGACAATAAAATAAGGTGGAGAAGAATAACCCTATATCAGAATCTTATTATCGCCAAAGACAATACCTTATATGCACTAATGAGTTGCAGACTGAGAACCGATTCCTCGACATCGAAGTGGCTGCTAAACCTTCAAATAGATTGCTTGAATTGTCTTGATTCTATCTGTCTAACACTGGAAACTCTGATACTTAATCCTATGAGAGTTAAGGAAAAACTTAAATCCCTGGATTGGCTGCAATCCATGGAAAGGGTCGTAGCCTCCAGGATTTATAATCAGATCATTTTCGATGGAAAGAAAATAGCTACTCGGGAGTCATACTTAATTACATTTCCTGACCCTAAAAGGAGGGCCGCATACATGAGATTTCGTTTCAATGTTTTGTTGACAGGGGAAATTTTAGAAATTTGCTCTGGTACTACACAGAGAATCCCCTGTCGATTTTGCCATTGTAATGAAACATCTGAAACATTGAAGCATCTATTATTGAAGTGTCATGCATTAGCAACCCTACGTTTGGCAATTTTTGGTAAATTTGTTCATGACCCTTCAAGAGTTGATATTGAAGATTTATGGTGGAATATGCTCTATGGCAAATTGAATGCATTGAAATTGGCCGTAGTGAAAAAAAAAGTCTAATCTGCCTGCAGCCATACAATCTTCACAACTGGAATGCCTTAGAGAATTGAATCAATGAAGGATTTTTTTTTCCTTTTTTGGATCTATATGTTACCTGTAAAAAGGCCAAATATGCTTAAAGTGACAACTGTTATACATCACTGCTAATGTATGTATGTTCTTGTTAGGAAAGCCACCTATGTGATAGTTCAAAACTTCTGTTAATAGGATCAATGGCCTAACGTCAGATCTGATGTTGTATATACCGAATGTAAAATTGGTTTTTAATTGATTCATCTAATCCTTTTTTTTATTGAATTTGAATATTCTCCTTTTTGTATAAAAAATGTATTTTGTGTTTTCTTTTTGTAAAGTTTTATATTCTGTAAACCAAACGCAAAATAAAAAAATCTCAGCTTCTCATCATCTTGCAAATCAAGTGCTTCACAAGACATCTCTGAACCTAAAGGTTTAAAGACTCGTCTTGGCCTTTCAAAACCTGATGAGTCAAGTAACTCTGAAACATTATAGTAACATACATTAAACATGTTGGATTCTCCTGGCAATGTTTAGAGTCTTGGTCTGAAGAGGAATACCCTTCACCTGATACTAAGATGTGTACGGTTTAGCCAAGGGCAAATAGGACACATACACAAATCTATGTCCGAGTATGATTCAAACTTCTCTTTTTCTTTGGATCATCACAAAACCGGGCAATATCAAATTTCAACTTCATTCCAAACATTAAAGACGGAAGACAACTATTTGATAAACTCAAAAGCATGCTTATATTTACACCGTGGTTTAAAATTACATCCATAAAAACTTATTTCGATAACTGGAACCGATGAAATTACATATCAATCTAATTTACTTTTGCTCCGACCTGTAGAATATCGTATGCAAACTTCGGACTTCAAATGTGACGTACCTGAGGCCGTACTCACTTCTTTTCCCCCTGGATCCTCCTCTGAGGGGGCCAGGGAAAGGCCATCGCTTTTGGATCCTGACCCTGAGGGTGGATATGCGAGGGAGGATCACCTGGGTGGAGGGAACTTGGGGAGCATAAGTCCTTAGGTGAGACATGCTATCCCCCTTTCCCTTTTCACAATGAAACTTTTATCCCTTAAGCATTTGTCGAATATCGTCTATGATTTTCCTTTTCTTCCCTCTAAACTGTTCCCCAGAATTGAGCACCTCAATTCTGGGACGAGGAAGGGACCAACTAGGAAGAGACATCCTTATTGGCTTGATACCAAGACATAGCAGATACAAAACAGAGTTTTACATGCTTCTTTTATTAAATCAAACATTACCACACACCACTTTGGTACTAAGACAAAGAAGAGGGCTATGGAGGACTACAGGTGGAACAACCAGGCACACACGCCTAATGAGTTTCGCCATAGTCGGGCAATTGGACTTAATGGCCAACACCTGGCGTCACTTAACACTTAACAGATATATAAATGCTTGCCGCTTGAAAGTAAGGGGAACAGCTGGAGAGAACGAAGCTGGAGTCCCAGGTGCTGGGAGCAGTGTCAAGCAGGGGAGAGAGATGCTGAGGTTGGGGGCAGCAGCCCTGACATGTTCTGGAGGTCTTGCTACCCTCCTGAGTGGGTCTGCGCAGCAGGAGCTGTGGCACTCCCACGAACCCCAGCCGCCCCAGGAAAGCAGGAGAGTGAGCAGTGCTCTCTGAGGCTGCCGCATGGGAGAAGTGAAGCTTGAGGAAGCCAGAAAGCCAAAGGAGCATTGAGAGGCCAGTTGTGAAGGACAACAAGCGGAAGGGAACAGCTTTGTGCGACCGGTGAGTGGAAACCACCAGCGTAATACTCATACTGGGGAGCTCCGGTAACTTGTAACAAAGTCCTTTTTGAAGGCAAAACAAACTGAAAGTGATTGCAAACACTTTTGAATGCCGAAACAAGTACTTTGAATACTGAACGAAGTGAAAGCTTTGGTAAGCATTTTCTTTTATGCCGCACAGAATAAAAAGCAAGTTGGGCACTCATGAATGGAGTGAAAGAAGAGTCATACATGTAGCAGATACCACTGAATGCATTTTATGAAAAACATGTACTGACAAAGTCAAGAGAGTACCAAGAATAGTATGAGATGAGAAACCAAGTATTAGACCAAAGCAAAAAGGGCTCCAGGAATTGCAGGTTAAGAGGAAACCTATAGTGGCAAGAGCCAGAGGAATGCATAAAAGTGTAGCAAAGTGTGTGGTGGCCAACCAAGCCACGGGACAGTATCAGAAGTGTATGACACTGGGGAATCAACTAAACATCATTGTGCAATGGAAGCAGTGGCTAATTGTTGATGGGAGCAGTCAAGAAGGGGTATTGGTTGTGTGACCTGTAGTGGGTGGACCATGTGGTCTGACAACTGTGCCTAGATTGAGTGCCCCCCTTTAAGAAAATGTCAATGAAAGTATACACAAAGAGATTTGTGGTTTGCAACAACTTTATATGTGATTTTGAAGTCAAGAAACAGAACTACATATGTGATCCAGTGACAAGAACTGAAGTTAAGAGAGCTGGGAAATGTCCCAAGGAATTATGTTGTTTTGAACTGATGTCAAAAGAGCTCAGAAGTGTCCCAAGGAACCAGTATTGTTTTTCTGAAAACTGGAAGATTTGAACTCTTGGGGAAGGGAACACCAAGATCGTGTGAACTGTTCGAACTTGAGAAGAGGAAGCTGATCATAAACCAAGAGCTGGAAGAAGCTCTGAACCTTCTTATGAACACTATTCATTTTAAAGCTGACATCCCTAAACATTGTATACAGTTAGTCAAAGGGCAACTGTAGGTTTTGGAAACAGAAGGCCATTTGATTTGGAATTCCTGACACAGAACAAATCCTTAGTTTTCTTTAGATAGGGAAATCCCACCTTAGCATTGGGAAAGTTAGGCCCGTTCCATCCTGACGTTTGAGTTAATAAAACTTTTGAGAATTAATTTTTAATCTGTTGTCTGTGTTTACTTAATGATGCCTTTACACAAGTCACACATTAAATGAACAAGTGACATTGAAAGTCTATAAGAAATCTTGATTTTATATTTCAATACGTGATAAGAACATATGTCTTGTTTATCTAAAGATCCACTGTGCAATACACAGCCAGTGGTGTATCAATGAATTATCAATTCTTACCTCAACATGACATCTTCTCAAAATGCGCAAATAATGTTTTGCAGTTGAACAACCATATCATTCTTACGTCTTCCTAACAACTGTCTAACACAGCATTACAAATCTGCAACAAACAAGTTTCTACAATGTGCCCACACTCATTTTGTCTTGTAGCCTCACTCATAGCATTGGTTTAACATTTACGAAAGAGATTAAGCTTAGCTCTGTTTAATGCTTGCAACATGTTTCACTCTACTGGAGGGGCCTAAAGAAAGAGCACATCAAAGCCATTTTGTTTCCCTAGTGTGTCTGCACCTGGTTTGGCCCATGTCCTCACACTAAAAACCATTAGCTTCCTGACAAAGCATTGCTTTACATAGCTTCCAGGTAAGGATTGTAATTGTACTGACACTGGTCTACCAGTGATTGCTGTTTCTAATCTAAGCATGTTGATTAAATAGCAATGCATTTGGAAACACAGCACATGTGTGTGTGTCTGTCTATGAAGGTTTAATTAATGAATTCATTCTCAACATATGTTGAGTGTATCTAAACCTTGTCGCCTTTGATTCTCACAGACAAATCTAGATCTCAGAATTGACCCCCTCATCTATTCAACATGCAGGCTCTTTGCTATGCGCCTGCTTTTGCTAAGAATGCAAAAATTAAAATGTGCTTTTAACTTTAGTTTTTTTTCTGA
The DNA here is from genome assembly GCF_040938575.1 of Ambystoma mexicanum. Lineage (NCBI taxonomy): Eukaryota > Metazoa > Chordata > Amphibia > Caudata > Ambystomatidae > Ambystoma > Ambystoma mexicanum. The sequence goes on along the minus strand of NC_090932.1, from coordinate 849,939,224 downwards.
TGGTTCAACTTCATGCATAACCCAGTGTCTTGGATGGCTGCTTTCTCATCTCACAGCCAGTCAAGCTTTAGGGTTCTCTACAACATGCCTGGCCATGAAACATGTGTCAGTCAGACTAGCTGTGAAGCGTAGCACGTTGTCCACACCCCCATCGCTCGCAGACGCATTTATAAACACATGTTGGCTCAGTGCATGTGTACCTACATGGAAACACGATTTGTTTATAAGATTTACTTTTCTGGCCTTGTGACTGTTTTGAGTAACTCTCCACGGTTCAAATAGTTCAATGTCTGCTTCATTAATGGAAGCCAAAAGCTGAGTTTAAGAAACACACAAAGCTGGTGCTTTGCTCAAGAAAGTAGTCAGCATTGATCACCCTTAAGATCAGTGTGCTAGAATCATAATGGACAACTCCCTTTTACTCACATCCGCCTCGCATTCGCATTCTGTTTTATGGGTAATGCAGTGTCTTCCATCTTATTTTGTCACTGAAATCAGTGTAGTTCACACATGCAAATTTCATAATTCCACCGCTGCCGTTCAAACATTAAGGTAGCAATAAGTAGCTGGGGACAGATCCATGCTATCTGCTTGCCTTCTGTCTGCAAAGAACAAATTACTCTCTTACCTGGTAACGTTCTTTCGATGGGATGGTCCGACGTCTTATTCCATATCTATGACGGTAATCACCACAGCTGTGCTGCTTCGGAAAATTTTTGGCGTCTGCGTCCTGCATCGATGACGTCGATGCGCCGTCCTCAAGGACCTCCTCCGACAGCCGACGTCATCCGATGTGATAAGTAGGATGCACGACGCCCGTAGCCTCAGTTGTAGTTTTTTCCCAGAACGTGTGCCACCAGTCTTCTGCCAGTCTGACACACAAAGCCTTGAGGAAACGTAAGCTGCAATCGCATAAGAAATTCTGTAGCGGGGAAGGTAGGGAGGGAGCGATATGGAATACGTCGTAGGACCATCCCATCGAAAGAACGTTACCAGGTAAGAGAGTAACTTGTTCTTCGAGGGGATTGGGTCCTACGACGTATTCCATATCTATGACAGACTCCCAAAGCAGTACCAATGCAAGGAGGTGGGAAACAATGGAGAAAACAGAAATGTAGCATACCCAATCAAATTGCGGAGTAAAGGACCACCTTGCCAAAGGCCAGATCCTGCCCCGGATGGAATCGAGGGAATAGTGAGGTACAAAAGTATGTACCGAAGCCCAGGTGGCTGCATCACAGATGTTGCAAAAAGGAACACCCCTCTGCAGGGCAGTAGAGGCAGCCATACCCCTGGTAGAATGGGCCCGTAAGTCGACCAGTGGGTCCTTACCGGCCAAGCGGTAACACTCAGAGATAGCCAAAATAATCCAGCGAGACAAAGTCTGTTTCATCAAAGCCTGTCCCAAACACTTTCCAGCGTAACCAATAAAGAGCTGATCTGTCATTCGCCGTCCTGTTTGGCGTTTATATCCGCGTTGGTGGCTACGCGCTGGAAGGGCGAGCGGAGGTTCCGCTACGTGATTCCTCCTTTACGCACCCTACGGTCTAGTGGTTTTCCAACATGGCGCCGCTGGTAAGTATTTCTTTCCTCCTCTCCCAGCGATCGCCGCGTTGCAACCCCCTTCACTGCGCTAGCTCGCTTCTTTGGGTTTACACGCTAGTTTTTCCAGCCTCGACCGCCACGGTCACTTCTTTGTACCTTCGGTCCGCCTCCCTCGGACTACCTTTCCTTCTCTCTCCCTTTCTACCTTTGCCTTGCCTCCTCTTCCCGCTTTCTCCTTACCTTCCGGCTTGTTTCCTCTTACGGTGCGCGGTCCTCCGCGCCCGCCTTCTCTGCCTTACCTTCGGCTGCGCTGTCATCCAGCCGCCTTGGTTTCTGTTGCTCCGGAGTAGTTTTCTCTGCTGGTACTCTTTCCGGTGGCTCTCCTTCTCTCCGGTTCCTTCTCTACTTTGGATGTCCGGCTTCGCCTGCTCCCATCAGCTACCTGCCACAGGAATGCCACTACAACTGCTTGCTCCGGATCCTCTCAAGCTGCTTCAACTCCTCGGAGGGTTTTTTCTGCCTGAACAGGCTTTTTCCCTTCGCACTGTCTGGTCTCGGAAGGGGCCCCAGGTTTGCTATACTTTAGTACTCACTGTGGCTTCCTCTCGAGACAGATACGTTCTACACAAAAAGGAGAAGGACTACCTCTCTCACAGGTAACTGCAACCAGAGGATTTTGAATCAGGTGAGGAGAGTGGGGAGGAACGGGAGTTAGCGGAATCTTCCAGCCCGGACATGATCGTCCACTCTGACCCGGGACATGCGTGAGATATAAAATCTTAACGCTCTCTGAGGATCAAGCCTATGGAGTCTCTCCTCTTCCTTACCAGGATGTGGAGGAGGATAAAATGCCGGAAGAACAACCTTCTGGCCTAAATTAAATTCTGACACCACCTTCGGAACAATAGAAGGACGAACTCTAAGGACAACCCTGTCCTTATGAAACACAGTGAAGGGTGGCTTAACTGAAAGTGCCTGTAACTCACTCACTCTGCGAGCGGAAGTGACCGCAACTAAAAATACCGCTTTCAGAGTTAACAGTCTCAAAGGGCATGAATGCAAAGGCTCAAACGGAGAACCCATCAGAAACTTGAGAACAAGGTTCAAATCCCAACCGGGCACCTGGAAAGGTGACGGAGGGAAAACATTAGTGAGCCTTTTCAGAAACTGAGACATTAAAGGAATTTTAAAATAGGAACACTCTTCAGACGAGCGCTTAAATATGGACAGCGCCGCCAGGTAACCTTTAATGGTACCCACTTGAAGGCCCCTGTGGGCCAAAGAAAGCAAAAAAGACAGAACCATGGGAAGTTCACATGCAAAAGGAACCACATTCTTAACCCTGCACCTATCGCAGAACTTCCTCCAACGGCAACGGTACAGGGACTTTGTTGCGGGCCGAAAGCAACCCTCCATCACGTCTTCAGGGAGGTCCCAATCCTTATACCTCAACCTTTCAGAAACCAAGCGTGAAGGTTGAGGGACCTGACCTCTGGATGGAGAACCTGACCGCCTTCCCATGAGAGCAGATCATCTCGGAAGGGAAGACGACGTGGAGGGCAGATGGACAAGTCGAGAAGGTCTGGGTACCACGTCCTCCGGGCCCACGCCGGAGCAATGAGGATCATCCGGGAACCGAACCTCCGCAGTACTTGCGGGATGACGGGGACAGGAGGAAACGCGTACAGCAGTGGGAATGACCACTCCACCACGAACGCGTCTCCTAAGGCTCCTTTTGGAGGAAATTCCCACGAGCAGAACCTCTCGCACTTCCGCTTGACACTGGAGGTGAAGAAATCCACTTGAGCGGTCCCCCAAAGGGCGAAGATCTCTAGGAGAATCTCCTGAGCCAACTCACACTGCCTACTCAGAGCGTCTGCCGTCTCGTTTTCGTCTCCTGCCAGATGAACTGCCGAGATCGAAACTTCCTGCTGGATTGCACAGAACCAGAGCTGCATCGCCTCCCTGCACAGAGGAAGTGACCCTGCACCCCCCTTTTTGTTGAGGTAGTGCATGGCCACCGTGTTGTCCGTCAGGATCAGGACATTCTTTCCTCGCACAGTCGGCAAAAAAGCCTTCAGGGCTAGCCTGACGGCCCTCAGCTCCAACAGATTGATATGGAGTCTGGATTCCGACGGAGACCAACGACCACTGACTGTCAACTCGCTGGCCTGAGCTCTCCAGCCCGTGAGAGATGCGTCCGACACGATCGTCACCTCTGGCCAGGGCAGCCAAAATGGAGCCCCCCTCATCAGATTGCCTTCGTCGGCCCACCACAGAAGGTCCCGGGCGACCGAAGACGGCACCTGAACAGGGTCTGACATCCTGCCAGAGGACTGAGACCACTGGAGCTTGAGTACCCACTGCAAAGATCTCAGCCGCAACCTGGCCTCTGGCACCAGAAGAATGCAGGATGCCATGAGGCCGAGCAGTCTCAAGAACTTGAATGCCGGGAGAGTCTGGGCAAATTGTAACTTGTGCACCATCTGCTGAATGTGATGAGCCCTCACATGGGGAAGAAAACACTGCCCCAGGGATGTGTCGAGCACTGCTACGATGTACTGGAGCCTCTGAGTTGGTGTCAAATCGGACTTCTTTAAGTTGAGGGAGAAGTCCAGCTTGTGGGGGGAGTGGCAGGTGACTGACAGATGATCCAGGACTTGCTCGGGAGAGCGCGCCCTGATCAACCAATCGTCCAGGTAGGGGTAGACGTGAATCCCCCCTTTCCTGAGGTGTGCTGCCACCACTACCATGAGATTGGTGAAGGCCCTCGGGGCTGAGGTCAATCCGAACGGCAGGACACGAAACTGAAGGTGCGAGTCGCCAACCGCAAACCTCAGGTACTTCTTGTGCTACGGATGGATCGGCACATGAAAATAAGCGTCCTTGAGGTCGAGAGACACCAACCAGTCCTGAAGTTGAAGGGCCTGCAGGACTTGAGAAAGAGCAACAATTTTGAACTTGTCCTTCCTGAGGAGTTTGTTCAAACCGCACAAGTCCATGATGGGTCTCAATCCCCCGTCTCTCTTGGAAATCGAAAAATAAGGGGAATACCATCCCTTGTTCCTCTCTGCTACAGGCACCAGTTCTATGGCGCCTTTCTCCAGCAGGGATTGAATTTCCTGCGCAAGGAGCGGATCTGGACTCTTCAAAGAGAGATTCCCCGGTGGATTGTCTTGAGGCCTCTGCCGGAAAGGAAGACAGTAGCCGTGGGTTATGACCTCCAGAACCCACACATCTGAAGTAATGGCATGCCACTCTGCAAGATGCTGCACCAGCCTTCCCCCAACCGGCGAACCATGGGACATGGCCTCATGACTGAGCTGAAGCGGCTACGGCGTTGCCTGAGGGCAAAGAGGCAACAGCCCGAGCGGCCTTGGCACCGCGAGTACCTTGTTTTCTACCTCTGGCACTCCTACGGTGGCCCCTTTGACTGGTAGCTCCTCTTGCTTTACCAAAGGATGAGTAATAACAAAAGAAACCTCCCCTCCATTGCTGTCCCATAGGAGGAAAAGGCGGAGGTTGTCGAACTGCAGCGCCCAACGACTTCGCTACAGCTTTGGAGGTCTGCAACCTCTCAAGTCTCTCGTCAGCCTTGCTGCCAAAAAGATGTTCCCCATCAAAGGGCATGTTGAGGAGCCGGGCCTGTACATCAGGAGCAAACCCCAACTTCCGCAACCACGCAAACCTGCGTATTACGGTGCTCGCCGCCATGGACCGGCTGACGCAATCTGCCATGTCCAAACCCGACTGAACGGCCTCACACATAGCATCCTTGCCATCCTGAACCATGGCAAGGAAACCATCTCATTCATCCCGTTCGGGAATATGTTCAGCTGCCAAGGAAACACAGTTTCACAGAATGTGCGTGAAAGGAGACCAGGCACAAATGGAGTTGGCCGCCTGAAGCGCCATACCCCTTGCAGAAAACACTTTCTTCGCCCAGCCGTCAAAACGCTTGTCGTCCCTATCAGGAGGGATGGTAGGGTACGACGCCTGCTTTTCCAGGGCCGTAGCCGGCTGCATCACCAAACTCTCCAGAGTAGGGTGCTTGGACAAGTAGCAGGGGTCACTACTGGCTGGGTGGTATTTTCGCGGCAAAGACTTGCTCACTGCCGGGAGACTCTCCGGAGCAGTCCAAGCCGCTGCCACCCTTCTTTGCAGAGCCATATGGAATGGCAGTACCGGGTCAGTTGGTGGACCAATGTCGAGGATATCCGTAAGGTCATCCTGAACAAACTCCCCTGGGGGAGCAGACCATCCTAAGTACTCGGTGACCCGTGACATAAGTCGCCGGTACGAAGAATCGGCATGACTGCCAGGCTCAGGCCTACAAAACTCCACCTCCGGAGAGGTGTCCAGCCCACTATCATCATGCAGGGACTGCCTCAGGTCCTCAAACTGGCTATGGCCCGAGAGAATCTCGTCAGGCACTGTGTCAGGCACCATGCCATCATCAGAGCCCTCATCCACCTCTGAAATTAATTCCAGATGGTGGTAAGAAGGCACAGAACTGGAACCAAAGCCATGCTTGACCTTGGCCAGAGCCTTCCTAGGTGGTTCCCCCGAGCCACGGGGTACCCCCGTCGACACAGTCCTGAAAGGCATCGAGGGTGTTGAGTGAATCGGCGCCGATGTCGAGAGACTCGGCGTCGACGACAGACGCTGCGCCGACCGCATCGACGGCGTCGACACAGGCCTCGAGGGAGGAGCCCGGAGCGTGTCCCTTGACATCCTGGGCGCTGACGGTGTCAACGACTTCCTCTGAGGCGGAGCCTCAAGAGAGTCCGTCGACGACCTCGGCGCTACAGGCGTCGATGTCTTCCTCGAAGACTTCACAGATTCACGCGGTCTCGAGTGCGTCGAGGACCGGGACCTGGACCGGGCATGCCGAGAACGATTCCCCTTGTCCGAGCGGCACCTTTCCCGCGAATCGTGACGACCACCCGAGCCCGAAGGCATGCGGGCGGCGTCTCTCGGCTGATCACGACCGACCCCACTCAGAGGCGCGGATGGACAAGTGCCCTGCGATTCGAGAATCGCCAATATTTTCTTCCCGAAGGAAGCCCATTCCTCCGGTGTCGCATGTTTGGTGGGGTAAGTGACCCGCCGACAGGCGGAGTCCTCGGATGAGGACGGGGAAGGCGACCGATGACGGCGCTTCCGGAAGTGCCTCGAAGAGGCAAAGGAGTGGCGAGACCGACTCCGGGACCGAGACCCACTGGACTTCCGATGACAAAGCGGAGAGTCACCCCTCGAGTCGTCCGTCGAAAGCCCCACAGACCTCGACTTCCGGGGCTTGGACACCTTACCTACCGATAACTTCTTCTTGCGCTCCCGCAAGGCTTTCGAAGTGAGCGACTGGCAGTCGACACAGTCATCCGTGTCATGGGCCTCCCCGAGGCACCAGAGGCAGGCGTTGTGCACGTCCGTGACCGACATCTGGGACCCGCACTTCTTAAAGCCCGGACGCGGTGTGGAAGACGAGGTAGACCTCTTCACGAAGAATAACTTCACAAACGAACAGGTTCGAAGAACCGAGATGAACAACAGAAACTCCAAAGAGTCAAGGCGTACTGAGATTCACGAAGCAAATACGTTTGCGGAAAAAACGGAACTGAGGCTACGGGCATCGTGCGTCCTACTTATCACATCGGATAACGTCTGTCGTCGGAGGAGGTCCTCGAGGACGGCGCATCGACGTCATCGACGCAGGCGCTGAAAATTTTCCGAAGCAGCACAGCTGTGGTGATTATGGTTATAGATATGGAATACGTCGGAGGACCCAATCCCCTCAAAATATTCTTTCTGGGAAAATGTGTAGTTTGCAAACTATCACGATTTTTCCTTTAGTTGTGTGCTACTTTGAATATTTACCACAACATTCATTTTTGTGTCACAGCATTATTTACTGTTCATGTGCACCATTTTGAATTGCATTGGAATGGCTTCTGAGAGCTCCGCCGGTGGTTAATGCAGGGTTTAGCTCTTCAATCAGATGGTTTTGCAGGGTATATAACTCACATCTTGCAGGGTCGTATGGGATTCACAACAACTATACACCTCAGGGTTCAAGGGCTCATCTTGGCTTATCAGCATCTTGTGAGCCCAGTGACCCTCAAGATTTCTCTTTACATCAAGGTTCACGTGCTCACCTCAACTTCTCACCACCTTATGACTCTTCCCGTCCTTGACTTTGATAGCCAGCGCATGCCGTTCTTTACTGCTTTCCTCCAACCATTCTCAAAATACTCCCTTCAGCCTTTAGCAGCATCCTGCCTCCAGCCTCAGCCAATGGTGAATAACCCTTTGACCACATAGGCTTTGGTCCATACACCACCGGTCCAACTCCACATCTATCACATGTTCGAAAGTAGGGTGTTTCCCACTGACTTTCACAAGGATTGGCTGGTCCCCTAGCAATCCTGCTTTCCATTGTATGTCTTTCAGGTGCTTTGCAAATACTGCATCTGAAATCTTGTTTAATTTCTCTGAGTAGCATACAGGGATCTACCATTGCTTTGTCCATTTCACAGGGTCTCTCATTGATGTGCTGGGGAGAGTTTTGGCTTGTACCGTCATTACTCTCAGAGACCCAAGGGCGACAAACATTAGGGTGGGTTGCTCCAGGACTTAACCCTATACAACACACTATAAAGCCAATCTAGTATCCTATTGTGTGTATATTAATAATCATTTTATCTGCATCTCATTAAGCTGATACAGTACAATGTTGTTTCAATAGCAGGTTTTCTTTTTTAAATGAGTTTTTTACTGAAACATTTCCAACAAAAAGATTGATAAAACAATATGTGGGGGGTGGGTAAGGAGATTGAAAGGGTAAGGGGGATTGGGGATAGGGATTAAATAGGGAGGTAGTGCTTGGGTGGGGAACCCGTCAAATACATTTTTTTTTTAATTCTGTTTTTCACTGACAATTTTTCAGTAAAAACCCCATCGGGAAAAAAAACAGGTGATTAAGGAACATAGTACCGCTAATACATGGGTATACTAAACCATGTAACGCATATCAAAGTCTCCCAACTCACATTGCATCATACCACAAATCAATACATTCATTGATCACTTTGTTAATAAAAAACAACAATATTGCTTGAATTGTTCAGTCATATATAATAAAACCACCTTTTCCATAACCCTCTTAAAGTGCCACGATCACTTCATAACTAAAGTGCGTGAGTGCTTTACAATGCTACAATTCTTAAGTTCGAGCTATAGACAATCAACGCAATATGTTTCATCCCTTAACTAAATCACAGGGACTTCTTCAGGGGTAACCACCCATTAGCATCATTGATTTAGCGAGAGCTATACTTGTTCCTGTAGCACTCAATGAATATTCTATGACATTTCCCTCTGCCAAATGCACAGCTATGTTATGCTCTGCATGTGCAATCTTAACATGTATCAATTCTATTCAGGGTGAGACTTAGTTCTCTTCTCACAGTGGCACACTATATCTTCAACAGCTTGGAGATTTGGAGTCCTGCGCTTGTGTTTGTTGAAGAGAAGGTGTGAGTGAGTGACTGGTGGATGATGGAATAGGAAGGTGGTTGTATAACATCCTGGGGTATTTAAATGATTACCACCAATTAGATAATGTAAAGAGCATACGTTTTATTGGTTTGAAGACGGTTCAGTTAGGCATTCGTGGAGGTGATCTACAATTGAAGCTGAGGCAAATGGAAGCAAAATACATTTGCAGTTTGCGATGTGTTCTAAGAGGACTAAACTCGGAGCATGAGATGGGCATATTTTTGCAATAAGGGACCATACATAACTACATTAAGTTGTACTGCCAGTTTCAAGAAACCACAGCATTGCCGACATTTCAATGAATAGGAGTTTACATTTAAATTCTAAATCTGACCATTTCTTTGTTTCAGCCACTGTGATGTCCCAGTCACTTGTGGCGCATGCGCGAGCCTCGTTCGGGACCCGCGCATGCGCAGTTCAATAAACCACGTCCGTGCGGGCAGTTGCCGCCGGGACGCGTAGCAAGCAGCATTGTGTCCCGTGTCTCTGTGATCGTGTGCGTGTATGCATGTATGCGTGGGGGCCACCCGAGGCACGGGTGGCTATATAACAGCCACAATTTAAAGTTTCCTCTGAAGTAGTATGGAACTCAATATTTTGAAATAGATGTATTTTGATCAGCGATTCGGCCCTTCCTCAACTGTAATAGTTGATGAGCCTGAAAAGGTGCAATTGTGGATCTGGTATGGATCACATTGCATTTCTGCAAATTAGGCATGTATACAGTAAAACACTTATTGGTATAATTTCAACAGACATTAAAGTGTCACCAGTCTATTTGGACGAGTAAGTGTTTATAATGTCGTTTTCATGAATATATATTTTTTTCACATTCACGTATTCTGTTAATTTTGATAATTCGCATCGTATTCCTATTACGTGTATTAAATGGGGTGTCATTATGGTAAAAATTAAATCAGTTGAGTACGGGGTAACACAAACAATACAACTAGTTTAGCTTATTCTACTTCACCGGACTACGAATCCCATCACTACGTTGTGTGAATTGTGTATTTGTGACTATACAGTCAATGACGCTCGTGCGTATGGCGTCATGCCGTATGCGTGACATCACACGTTTTGTTTAGCTTACTTAAGCACTCTCAAAATGGCGCCGCTCGTGAGCAACACGAGACGAACTCGGGGATTCAACCCTTTAATTACCAATTCTCGGTGAGTTCGTTTCGATTTTTCTTTATTTGCACACATACTGCATTAATATTTAAAATTCTAAATTCCACTATGTTGGAGGGGTTTTTGCTCCCTCGCTAATAGCTACTCCATTAGCTGCACAGAGACAGAGCAAGGTCACTACCAAATACAGATTACGCACTAGCAGACTTCAAGGGTGGGGGGGGGGATACCAGTCCACCTCCTACAAGAACAGCTTACACATAAGAAGAATCCACAACTCCAGGGTAAGGTTATTCTTCAACTTAATAAGTCAATAATGTTCTATGCCCCATAACTATAGACATACATAATTCATTTATGTTGGCTTTTCAATTTAGATACACAGGAAGTGGCGAGGTGAGACCAGAATATATAGGACCGATAAAGAGTTTCATTTGAGATAATTATTAAGCAGCAGCACGGATTTCTTATTGCATGGGCAGTGGTAGAACACGAATAAAATAAAATATTTTCACCTAATCAAATCACCATTCACTTGGGAACGGGAGTAACGCACAGTGGCATGCTTGAAACTGGCAACACACTTTTGCATTCATTTCTTTATGAGGAATCATTTGGGAAATGACTGCACAATACGTGGGGATAGAGGCAGCAAACGCTCACTTTGAAGAGTGGATATATGCACGAAATATAATATAGTCGCAGAATATTTCAAGTAGTGTATTACTTATGTTTAATTTTGTTATACCTCTTTATTTGCTCCACACTCCTGTCATGGCATCACGCAAACGGTATGTAAATATGTTTATAATCTGTTTGATGGGTTGATATTTGTTTTGATCTCATTAATCATTTTGTTACTGTATTCAATGTGTGTTTCACATAATGTATGCATTTGGGAATGATTTCACAGCCTTAAGAACGACAGATTGGTTGAAACACGTGTCGGCTGTACTAATAAAGGAACAATTTTTGCGAGTGAAGAAGAAAAACACATTTTTTGGAACAAACCACTAAATAGGAGATCATTTTCATTACGATTGTTACATTTGATATTTCAATTTTGGGTCTCTGTGCAATACAGCAACATATTTGTCCTTTTTGTTTCATTGGGGCGAGCCCAGGGGGGACTCGCTTGCTTTGAATGCAGCAGGAGACTGGCTGATATATAAATACAATTTTATGGGACTAGCGCACACCCAATCGTTACTCCCTGTACTATACTTTTCAATGCTTGAAACATGTTTCACTCTACTGGATGGGCCTAAAGAAAAAGCGTATGAAAGCCCTTCCATTTCCCTAGTGTGTCTGCACCTGCTTTGGCCCATGTCCTCACACTAAAAAACACTAGCATCCTGACAAAGCATTGCTTGAAATAGCTTCCAGGTAAGGATTTTAATTGTACTGACACTGGTCTACCAGTCTTGCTGTTTCTAATCTAAGAAGGTTGATTAAATAGCAAAGTTTAATTAATTCATTCTCAACATATGTTGAATGTATGTAAACTTTGCAGCCTTTGATTCTCACAGACAGCTCTTCAAATCTATATCTCAGAATTTTCCACCTCATATTCAACATGCAGACTCTTTGCTATCTGTCTGCTTTTGCTAAGAATGCAAAAATCAAAATTTGCTTTTAACTGTTTTTTTTAGGATGGTTCAACTTCATGCATAACCCAGTGTCTTGGATGGCTGCTTTCTCATCTCACAGCCAGTCTAGGTTTAGGGTCCCCTGGCTTCCTGCGCTTGCAGCTTTCCGTAAACCTCTACAACATGCCTGGCCATGAAACATATATCAATCTAGCTGTGTAGAGTAGCATGTTTGTCCACACCCCATCACTCGCAGACGTATTTATAAACACATGTTGGCTCTGTTTCATTGCATGTGTACCTAGATGGAAACAAGATTTGCATAAGCCTCGCCCACTTGGTGCCTTCCAGGTTGCTGCTTTTTTTTACTGACTTAGCAAGCCCCGCCCACCTGGTACCTTCCTGGTTGCTGCTCTTTTTCCCTACTTAAGGAGCCCTCCATCCTCTTTTTCTTTTTGTAGATGGGGAGCAGGTGCAAGTGGATCTAGGTATACAAAAAGGGGGTTTGCTCTGAGGTCCTAAGTTCTGGGGTCTACTGATTGACTGCAGTAGGCCTAGACTTATTTTATTAAGTCACATGCATGCAAGAACACTCTAAATATAGTAGTACTTTGGAAATTGAGAAATTCAGGCAATAATAGATGTAAATCATACAGCTTTTATTTTATTTTGCTGTTGGATGCATTTCAAAATCATGCAGTTGTAATTTTTTTGATTTTGTAGAAAGTAGAAGAATACAGTACATTAAGGGTAGTTAGTCTTTAGTCTTCACAAAATCCTAAATGTAACTGAATTAGCAACTGATTTGTAGATATACATTGCTTAAAACATAGTAGTGCTTTAATATCAGTGTGTAACCACCACCTGTAGTGACAGGTGATAGTATAAGTACTCAATACAGAACAACCAGGCTGAAAACAGTAAATTGTATAACACTAGGTTGTATGTAGCCAGGCTAGAGGGTGACCTAACACGTGGTCGACGTCTAGATCTGAATCAAGAGGATGGAGGGACCAGGTTGAGTCTTGAGTGCTGGTCCTTAGACGTTTCGGCAAGATGCCTTCATCTTGGGCCTGGAATAGGTCTCCCTGGAAGAGAGATAGGGGGACTCTATTAGTGCCTAAAGTGGGGTTAAAAAGCTTATGCACATGACATAACTATATTAAAATTGTGGTACACCATTAGTACAATTGGGATAAAAGCAAGGGATGCACGGAACTGACCTGGGGGACGGCAATGCTGGATGGGTCTTAGATTTGCTGTATAACTGGTGTGTAACAAGGTCCACAGGCTGTGGTCGGCTTTCAGTGTCCTCAAGGTGGAAGGGAACTGAAAGTGGATGCTGGAAGTGTGGCATCCGTTTGAGGAATGGAGGGCCAAAAATGTGGTTGGTTTCACAAAAATGGTCGCCAAAGGCTAAGCTCCTGTGGAGTGCAAAGAAAGAAAGCACGTTCGAAATTTAGTGAAATGGCAGGAGGAAGCCCTGTGGAGAGGAGATGCACAGGGCTAGGTCTAGCATTACCTGGAAATGAAGTCCTGGGCAGGAGATTATGTGTTCTCCTGTAGAGCTGCGAATGCGAAATGCAGCTGGGGACCAGTATATAAAAAGACGTTGTACCGAGCTGTTTTCATTGGAGCGGGGTGCGCATGCTCAGGGAGAGTAGTGTACGTTCTTGTATACAGCTGCGCATGTACGCGGACAAACGAAGCAGTGGCGCTTCTGAGTGTACGTGTGACATCGTGTTGAAAAATGCTACCCTGTAGCGCATGCGTGGACAAATGAAGTGTCTTAGATGGTGTTCTTGCGGCCGTGCGAAGGCCATGGTAACTGGTAGGTACGTGAAGGACACAGGGCGTGAATGTGTCCTAAAAGAGGGAAACCTAACTTATAAGGGCAGTGGACGTCCTCTGGTTATAGAGAGTAGTCAGGAGCATGGACATTTTGGTAGCGTGATTATCTACGGTAGCCTGTGAATTCTTCCTCATTAAGTCCATTGGTTGTGTTTTTCAATTGTAAGATCCACCAGGCCTCTTTATGGTTAAGTGAGTTGATAGCATTGCTGGTGTTTGGTACTGAGTCTGCTATCCACCAGAAGATGTCATCGGGACCATGGTGATTTTCAGTATAGTGTTGGACCATGGGAGCTGTTAAGGTTTTACATCTAATCCGAGATCTATGTTCTCCTATTCTTTTGTGGATTTGTCCTACATGACGGAGGCCACATGGGCATTTATGTATATCACGTTTGCTATTTTGCAATTGGTGAACTTTCTGAGTTGCCAGTCTTTGGCCCCGATCTTAAATGAATTAATTTTCTTGGTGAACCGGTACACTGTACATGTGCCGCAGGGGTGGTGGCCCCTTTCACGCATGTTCCAAATCGTTGATCTTTGCGTCTTGGTCTCTATTCTGGCATGTGATAACATATCCTTGAGGATTTTAGATCTTTTGAGCGCCATTCTGGGTATTTTTTCATCTGGCAGGCTCAGTTGCACCAAGGGCCAGAATTTTTTCAATATACCTTTCAATTTGGTTGTGTCAGGTCTTAAGGTGGAGAGGAATGTGATCTTGTCGTCCTGGTCTGTGCTAGCCATTTTGGGTGTTAGCAGGCTTGCTCTGGCCGTGTATTTTGCTCTCTTTGTAGTTTTCCTGATGATTTTTTTGGGGTATCCACTTTCTTCCAGTTTACTTTGTAGAACCTTGGCATGTTTATTATATTGGTCCATTTCTGTGCAGTTACGTCTTAGCCTCAAGAATTGGCCATATGGAAGATTGTCCCGTAGACTTCTCGGGTGGTGGCTGTTGTAGTGGAGCAAGGTGTTTCTGTGCGTCTCTTTGGTAAAAAGGTTGCACATTAGGGTCCCGTTTTTTGCTGTGATGGTGAGGTCCAAGAAATTAATAGTAGTGCTGCTGCTTTGCAAGGTACATTTTATTTCTGGTGTCTTGGTGTTCAGCCAGTTGAAGAATTCGTCTAGACTATTTCTGTCCCCATTCCATATTAGAATGACATCATCGATATATCTATACCATGAGGTGATTTTGTCTTGAAAGGGGTTGGAGGTGTCAAGGACGTGCAGGCGTTCACATTCATTATCACCAGACTAGGAGCGAATGCTGCTCCCATAGCCGTTCCGTTTGTTTCAAGATAGAAATTGTCGTCAAATGTGAAGAAATTATTAGTCAGAGCAAGTTCAAGGAGTTCCACTATAAAGTTAGTGGGAACTCTTCTCTGGATCATACAGTGGGTAAGGTGATGTCTTACGCATTCCACCGCTGCTTCTTGTGGAATGCTCGTAAATAAACGTACTATGTCCATGGTGACTAGAAGTTCTTGATCGTTGTTGAATGGTGTCCTTCAAACTTGGTGATGGTAGACATCGTATCTCTTAGGTAGGTGGGTGTTTGCTGGCTTAGTGGCTTCAGGAAATGGTCTATGAACTTACAGATGGGTTCAAGAATTGATCCAGAGCTTGACACAATGGGTCTTCCTGGAGGGGTTTGTCTGTTTTTGTGAAGTTTTGGAAGGGCATAGAATGCTGGCGTCCTGTTTTCTGAGGTATTGAGGAAGGTTTCTTCTCGGTCTGTAATCCAGTCCTGTTCTAGTGCATATCTTGTTGCTTCCTGGATTTTGTGCTCGATATCCGCTGTGGGGTCTTTCCTGAGTTTTTTGTAGTTACCTTCTTGATTCAGTAGTTCCATTACCATTTCTTTATATTGCGTGATGTTCTGGATAACTATTCCTCCGCCTTTATCGGCTGCTTTGATGATCAGTTGTTTATTTGCGGCTAGAGTTGTCAAAGCCTTGCGTTCACCTGTGGTGAGATTGTGTCTCATCTGTTGAGGTTTGGTTTGGAGTTTTTTGATTTCTTTGGAGATGCATTTCTCAAATGTGATCAGGTAATCTAGGTACCTTGTTTTCCATAGGGTTGAATGTGGATTTGACTCTTAGGCCTGTGTCATCTAGCTATGGGCGGAGGTCTTTGACGTATACTTTTCTTCTGATACTCCTGAATAGATTGAATAATTCTGTGTCCAGTTTGAACCAGTCTGTGTGTTTGGTGGGTACAAAGGACAATCCTTTGGTAAGGATGGAGATTTCGTCATTGGAGAGTGTACATCCCGATAGATTGAATATTGGGATCTCGGTTAGAACCTGCGGTTGGTGGTCCTCCTCTGGTTGCGTTGTCCCCACTGGGGGTAGTTGAAAAGCTGCATTGCTTGTGGAGGCGGAGGTGGCCCCAAGTATGCTCCGCTGGGGGCCATTTGCCCTAAAAAAGGCATCTGATGTGGTGGCTGGTATTGCCCTTGTTGTCTATTTTTATTTCTGCTTTGGTTGGGGGTCTCCTGATGAGTCCGAGCTCAAGGTATCTGAGAACGAGACCCATTTGCGTCTGCTTCTGGTAGCAGATGTTTGATTGGCCAGTCTTTTCTTTTCCTTGTTGTCTTTGTATTCGGCTGAGAGATACGGGTAGATTTGTTCTATTTTAAAGTTGCTGATATCTTTTGCCAATTTTTAATATTTTTTCTCTAACGTGATGGCAGCAAATTGGTCGAATGCTTTGTCAATTTCTTTCAATTTCTCTCTGGCATTGGTAAGGCTATCATCATTAAGAAATCTGGACTCTAGGTCACCTAGCCTAAGCACCACCCACCTTCTTACTCCTGCCTCTTCCTTCCTGCTCTTCACTTAGATCAAGGGTGTCCCTCGCCCGGCGGTCTGAAGGGCAGATGAAGAAAAGAGCAATTCCTGTTTGGAACAGGAGAACCCAGGGCCTGACCCCCTGCTCAGACAGCAGGTAAGCATGCACCAACATGTGTTTACTCCCTCTGTCCCCACAGGCCATCCCCTCTGGTCCCCCTGTGATTTTCTCTTGTGCCCCCGCTTCTCGCTCACAGGTCTTGCCTGTTTTGCTTGATTCTTCTACCCTGCTCCCCCTCTAGCCTACTTCTGCAGTAGTCTGTCCTGATGCATCCTGGGTTCACAATCACCATCATTGGCCAATGCTGGATTTGACTTTTGTGGACTTCATTGATTCACGTGCGTCACCCTTTCTCAACTCTCATGCTGGACGTCCTTTGCATCTTGTACTCATGGTGGCCCTGAATCATGCTGTTCCCTTCTTCATTTTGTATCCTGGCTTGCAACCTTATGTGTTACTACTGACTTCTGCAATTGTATTCACTCACCCCTCTTGCCTCTTGCTTCTCCACTTTTTTGACTGCTAATTCTCTGTTCTCTCCTCCTTTCCCTTCTCCCTTTTCTATCTCCTCCCCTTACTTCTTCTATGCACTTACTCTATCAGAATTGTCTCTGGACTTAGTATGATGGCAATCTTGTCTGTCTCCCCCCCCTACCCTTACTTGTTCATCCACTCCCCCTCCAGCACTATCTGAAATCTCATCAGGCCTAGTACGATAGTCGCTTGTTCCTTCCTCCCTTTCTGCACCCCTCTCCCTCACCTTTTGTTTTCTCCGTCTCTAACAGAAATGTCGTCGGACCTAGTATGGTAGTCGCCTGTCTGTTTCCATTTCCTTCCCACTCTCCCCCTCCCTTCCTTATCTATGTCTTAGCTCTTGCACTATCTGAAATGTCGTCAGGCCGAGTACGATAGTTAATTTCACATCCTTACTGTTCATGGCCTGTAATAATGTCATATTTTCTTATTCCCTCCCTTGCCTTGAAGCGCTTTGAAACACCTTGTGTATAGGCGCTATATAAATAAACTATCATATAAGATTTACTTATCTGGCCTTGTGGCACTTTTGAGTAACTCTCCACAGATCAAACAGATCGATGTCTGCTTCATTAACGGAAGCCAAAAGCGGACTTTTCAAGAAACACACAAAGCTGGTGCTTTGCTCAGGAAAGTAGTTAATATTGATCATCCTTGAGCTTTTAAGATTAACGTGTTAGAATCATAATGGACAACTCCATTTTATTCACATCTGCTTCGCATTCTGTTTTATGGGTAACGCAATGTCTTCCATCTTATTTTGTCACTGAAATCAGTAATGTTCACACATGCACATTTCTTAATTCCACAGCTGCCGTTCAAGCTACAATGCTATCTGCTTGGCTTCTATCTGCTAAATGTTTTCTGTGAAAATGTGCAGTTTGTAAACTATCACGATTTTTCCTTTAGTTGTGTGCTACTCTGAATATTTAACACAATGTGCATTTTTGTTTCACAGCATTGGAACGGCTTCTGAGAGCTCCCCTGGTGTTCAATGCGGGGCTCGGCTCTTCAATCAGATGATTGTGCAGGGTATATACTCATATCTTGCTCGGTCGTATGGGATTCACAACAACTCTACCCCTCAGGGTTCAAGGGCTCATCTTGGCTTATCAGCATCTTGTGAGCCAAGTGCCCCTCAAGATTTCTCTTCATGTCAAGGTTCAAGTGCTCACCTCAACTTCTCAGCACCTTATGACTCTTCTCATCTTTGACTTTGTTAGCCAGCGCATGCCGTTCTCTGGTGCCTTCCTCCAACAATTCTCAGATTACTTCCTTTAGTAGCATCCTGCCTCCAGCCCCAGCTGGAATTAGAACCTGGTTGGAAGAATGGCAGTTGGAGCTTGGAGAGAGGGCCGCTGGTTTTAGTGTTGGCCTTGGGATTGCGGGGTCCTTAAAATAAAGACGTAACCTTGTTTGTTGGCCTCCGATACGCCCATGTAAGGGAGAGTAACGCAAATAGAATTTATAACTAATGAAACATATATCTCTTGAACTAAACACACTCCCAGCATGATATGCTGATTTAGGCACAGATAACTGCAGTATTATAAAGGAAAGCCTAATTCCACTCCTTTCAGCATGTACCGTCGAGTGATCAGAAAAGCAATGGTGTTAAGTAGGGTTTTTACGGAGGAGGGACTGAATTAACAGAAGTTGCCTGGGACGTCACTTGGGGTTCACAACGGGACTCCCTTGCGACCCCAATGATTTGATTTATTTGAAAAAAGCTAGTTTTAACATAAAGTAAAATCTTTTGTTTCAAATTCTATAAATACATTAAATAATGACCATCCCTCTCACACTCCTAAAGAAGGAAACACAAAAAAAAGTCTCATGCTTCTATGAAGAACTTTCACACAAAAAATTAGAACAAATTTGATCTCACCAGCATTTGTTAATACAGCAAAATATCGACTTCTTAGGCACAACTCAGGGGGGGAATTTTAAGAGCGCATCCACATAATTCACAATAGCACAACCATGTTTGGCATTATTGCCAGAGGAAATCATTTGCCACCAGTCAACCATATATTCGTCTGTCGGAGCAAATTGGCTCAGATGTATAGAGCGTAGATTACAAGTGTTTGTTGGTCATATTGGAACCATGAGCAGTTAAAGTCTCCAACATATGATTGTCAAATTATTATACATCAATATTGCCTCATCCATTAATTTGCCCATGGTGTTGAATTGACAATCAAAAGATGTTTTTTTTGCCGCTAAATTACAATTCATTGTGTACATGATAGATCCTTGTACATATGGATTTGGATTTAAACACAGCGGCGTTGATCAACTTGAGTTATTCGTACCATTGTTAGTAAACCCGCACTCGGTATTCCTTGATCATTTTTTATAGCTGGATTAACTAACGTGGTATATCCAGCTCTCATAGGGGCCTCAAGCAGCCATGTCTCCTGTAAACAGATTGCAAACACGTTTTCAAGTGGGACTTGAAAGTCATTAAACCAATGCTTGAAACCATGAGTGTTCCATGAGAGAATAGAGTATTGTGCCTCGTGTTTCCAATCATAGCTACTCCTGTGCATGTTGTCTCTTAGGATTTCCCTGGTTGGCATTGGAGTTCCCCAAATGACCTTGTGTTGATGCAGAGCTCATAAGATTCTGTAATTGAGTCACATCAATAAAGTTATTTGCACTCTATTTATCAGCCATCTCGATGTTGTGATTTGAATGATCAGGTTCAAGGGAAATATCAAAGCCAAACACCAAGAGATCATTGGTAGCTTTGAGAATCGTGTTGCGAACCCCCGCTGATTCAATGTGAAGCAGAACGGTATCGGAACACTGCTCTGTGACATATTCGATGATTTTTATGTCGTCTGAATTAATCAAACGGAGCGGTGGCACACATTTGAACAACCTCAGCACATTTGCATTTGATTGAGATTGAACTCCTTGTCATCTCTATGGATGTTCTGTAGTCTTAGTAGTCTTAGTTTACAACTGTAGTTGACTGCATGGTTTCACTTGGTTTAAAGTGAATTAACTGTTTGTTGATTTGAAGTAAACTTTGGATTTAAACTCTGGGCATCTGAAACAGATTTTGCAGATTTGCTATTTTCGGCGGCCGAAATTAACGGCTGCTCCACTTGTCGCCTCAAGGGCACAGAGCTCTCAATGTTTTGTGCTGGTCGAGTAGGAGGTCGTGTGGCAAGACTTGACGCCACACCAGAATTCCGTGAATTTTCATCATCAGAAGATGAGTACGTAGATAAGTCGCAAGATTGGGCGATGCAGATTTCACAGAAGTAACAGACACTCGTCAAAACTTATTAGTCGTCGTTTTGTTACTGGTTTCGCAGGCAGCAGCTGACTGTTTTTCTCCTTAGTAGAAGCTCCTCTGCAAAAACCAGAATTATGCTCAAATAGACCCAATCTTGAAGGAGACGTCAGATTCCTTATGAAATCTTTTGTAGATGTTTGGCCAGGTAATGTGGTTTTCGTTTTAGGTTTCTTCGCTACAATAGAACTCATATCTTTCCTGGAAGACACCGACAACTTATCAGAAGAAGCGGCCGCCTTTATTTTCGGCAGCGTTACAACCAAGCCCGTTTTGGCAGGGCCAGAAAAAATGCTGAATGAAGAGAGCGGATTACCATGCTGCTCAGGTTGTAACTGATTTTGTGGTCTCAATGCGTCGCGCCAGTAAGAGATTCGGCACCAACCAAAGCAGACAGATCTTTTTTCGCGAGAGGCTGGAGCTGATCCACGTCAGTTGGTGGTAGTGGGATCGAGTCTACCGATCCCAGATCGCTGATTATAGTTGTGGATGGTACTTCTGGGGAGTCGTTCATCACATTGCTAGGATCAGTGCTCTGAAGTAGATGTGTTGTGCAGGAATTCTGAGGAAGAGATCCTGGCAAAGCAGAAGGGGCCAGCTTATCTGCACTAAGCTTTTTTGACATACAGACGCATACGTTTTCCATTGGATTGGCCTTTTGCGTCATCTCTTTTATTGCGTCTAGAAGACCAGTAATCAGATTGTCGTTTCGCCCATGATGGAATGTAGCTAAGTCACCAAGCCGCAGTTGCCATTGTGTGGTCAGTTCCGGTTCAACTTGCATTTGTTGCTTTAAATACAAGGTGAAGTTATCAATTTGCCCCAATTAAGTTCATTAGCATTGCCCCTTGGTCACGGATGGTTTCATTCATTGCTTCGTACGTACAATTTCACAAATGGTATAATTGCTTGAGATGATGCCTCAAGCACATTATTGTGAATTTGGATGGCTGTGGCAACTGAGGGACTTGCTTTCGGACTTGGAGTCGTAGAATAGTGAGCACTTGGACTTGTGCATCTTAATGGCTCTTTATTTGGGGTTTGAAACTTTGGCGAGGTCGCTGGAGCGATGATCGAGCTTGTTCTTTTAGGGCTATTACGTCCTTCAAGCTGTTTAGCCAAGCTCACCATTTTTTGTGAATTCCCTTGTTGGCCACATGGAAGAGATGGCTGGGGTGTCGGTGTTAACGCAGCCGATGCAAGGTTGGCTGTTTGAGGACACTGCTGTTTCATAGAAGATTGCATCTGTTTTGGTAGTAGCAACTCATTAGTTCATGACGCCTGCGAGGTAGACAGATTATGACGTTTATCCTTCGATTGTGATAGTAAAGGAGCCTCAGAAATTGCTGTCGAACTCTTTACTGGACTTTCGGAAGCAATTACCATGGTCGAGTCGTCAGAATCTGGAGCAACATCACATTGCGAAATGCTTCTCACGCCTGCGGTGGAACTTCTGGCTTCCAGGAACCTGGAGTTCGACAGAGATTGAGCGATGGTGAGGGCGAAGAGCGTTTGAACGTTGGACAGGGCGACGGGCAAGAAGACTTCAGCGTCAGGGTAACAGACACATTTATAGATGGCCCAGAGAGCCCTGTCTCGCTTTCTGATCGAGCACCAGATCCAGTAGGGGAAATCAAGCTGATGCATGCTGGCACAGAGGTTACTGAGCCTTTGCTCAAGCACGCATCAGCAGTATTTGAATCGGATGGATCGTGGTGGACGTCTGTAAGTTTATCCTGCACCAAGCTTGAAACACTCATAATTTCCGCATCAGTTATATCAAACGGGGAAAAATAGTTGTCAGGCGAGTCTGCATGCATTGGCAATAGTTTATGGTCCGCAACGCTCTCAAATGTCGACACCGGTGCAAGATTAACAAGGGATAGCAACGCAACCGGGCGTATTGGTTCTTCGATTTGAGTCATTTTGTGTGTTAATTGGACATGCAGCTACACATATGTGAATGCGCAGCAGATCCGGCAATAACATGGGACGCAGCTTGGTGCACTTGGACAGATACCTGTAAGGGGGCTGCAGGAGTATTTAGGGTAACCACTTGTTTGCTTACCTTACTACCTGCCGTGCCTTTCTGTGATATGGCCGTCCATGGATTTAGCATCCGGCGCTGGTGAAGCGTCTTATGGCGGGTCTGGGGTCCAATGACCGGGCCATTCTTTGGGGAGTCGACCAAGCCGGTCTCCGATGCTCCGACCGATCCTGGGCAGACTGGGACTCAGTGCCGCGCCCCGCGCGGGAAAGGAATTTTTATGCAAAGTTCCAACAGCAATAGAAACAGGACAAACATTTCTCCACGGGATAACAGTGGCTGTAACGGCAGCTCCTCGCTTGAAAGCACAGACGTTCTGGGCAGACGGACTCGGTGCCAATGATTTTAAAGAATAAAATAAATGAAAGCTCCTGGTGTAGCGGGCCCCCCCACAGCCCCTGCAGTGAGCCACACCAGGTTTTGGGGGTCCCTGATCTAGTCCTCAGCCCTTAGGGTGAAGCCTGGGCCAGGCACACGCTCAGTAGGGGTTGGTGCTGGAGCGGACTATGACATATGGCACATGTCACATGCCACCTCCAACCCCTTCTCCCTCAGATTCCTTGCAGCTCAAATGCAGGAACCAGGAAGCGCTCATAGCTTCCTGTTTGTGAGCAGCGCGGAGGAGCTGTGGGTGGCCTCGAAGGATGGAATGAAGCTGCAAGAAAAAGGTAAGAAGGCTCTAAACATTTTTTTTATATTGCTTCATGTGTGAAGTGCCTGTCAGACGTATGTATGTGAATGTTGGGTGAACATGAAGGGATGTGATGTGTGCTTTTGAATGTTGTGGGTGGGTGTGTGTCTGTGTAAAGAATTAAGTGGATGTAAGATAAGGATGTGAGTGACAGGTGGGTGAATGTGTATGAAGCTGATGGTGTGTTTTCGAATGTGTGTGGGTGTGCTTGTGTAGAAAATGCAATGAATGGATGTAAGACAACGTGCACGGGACTGGTGGGTAAATGAGTAGGAAGGAGATGTGTTTTTTAATGTTGTGGGTGGCTGTATACATGTGTAGAGAATGCAATGAGTGCATGTACGAGAAGGTGTGAGTGACTGGTGGGTGAATGAGTATGAATGTGATTGTGTGTTTTTGAATGTTTTGGGTGGGTGTGTGCCTGTGTAGAGAATGCAATGAGTCGATGTAAGAGAAGGTGTGAGTGACTGACTGATGGGTGAAGGAATATGAAGGTGATGGTGTGTTCTTCAATGTTTTGCACAGCAAAATGCAGTGCGTGAAGGTAGGAAAAGGTGTATGAGTGAGTGACTGGTGGTGAATGAGTATGAATGTGATGGTGTATTTTTGAATTCTGGGTGGGTGGATGTGTGCCGGTGTAGAAAATGCAATGAGTGGATGTAAGAGAAGCTGTGAGCGATTGGTGGGTGAATGAGTATGAAAGCTTGTAGTGTTTGTTTGAATGTTGTGGGTGGGTGGGTGGCGGTGTGTGCGTGAATGGTGAATACAGTGTGAATGAATGTGAGAGGCGATGTTTAGGTTAGTGGCGGGTGGGTGAAAGGGGAGGCATGTGTGCACGTGTGTAAGACATGATATGATGACATGTTATAATGTGCTTAATACACAGGTTTCTAAGCGCGGACACGGGGATCGAACCTGTGTTCTGTGTCGTCTTGCCTTTGAGCTATCCTGAGACAGGCCCTGGGAGATTGGGGATCACAAGAGCATTTTTGACACATACTTTATTGACTTTGCATGTTTTATTGGTATTTTCGGGCAAAGCCAAGTTCATGAGTTTTATTACCTGGCTAGACTAGCATTTTGGTGCAGTCAGTGTAGCCATTGCTTACTGTGGCATGACATTTCTCACCCTGAATCTTTAAAAAAAGCAAGCATGATATGTAGTGTTACTTTGCAAGACTGATGTTTTGCTGTAGCGGCCTGTATATTTTTTATTGTAGCATGACTTTTTATTAACTGTGCATCTATGATGAATCAAGCATGATAAGTGTTGTCTAGACTGGCTTACATTGGAACCAGTTTGGACAGGTTTTCATATTGTGACCTGTCACTTTTAATGACCAAACCAGCGGGAGTATGTTCTTACACAGGAGTACTGGCATGTATTGGCAGAGCCAGATTTGTGCCCAGTGCCAGTGATGATACTATAAAAGAACATTTTAAAGCGAACACGAGTATGGCTTTATATGGAAATACTAGCATATGTTGGTGGAGACAGCATGGAAATGTATGGGCACAGCCAGCATGAACATGTTTTTTATACTTGCATATATTGCAGGGACAAGTACGATAACGCATTGGGAAATGCCCCATGCACTTTTGGTGACCTACATCTATTGTACTTTTTTCATGATTTACCCTACACTCTACAAAACCGATTGTTCGCCTTTTGCCCAAATTGTTGGCCTTTTGCCCACATTTTCAAAAAGTGTGCTGTGTAACCCATTATTCAAAACATTTTCTCAGGGAGGGAGAAGAATTCCCCCCCCAACCGCCAACCCCATTTTAGTTAGTTCGGGCTCCCTCGCTAGGCTCAGTCGCAATCGCATGCTTGTGGCAAATATTTACACCCTCCAAAAAAACAACCCACCAGCCACCACTTATTTGTGGACCAGGCACCGTCCCATTCTTTCTATGCTATGTGAAACATTAAAGCTTTGATTAAAAACACATTTACTTCTTTCACTTGCAGTAGTGCATGCCCCTGCAGCGGCATAATCATCATGCACATTGCACACACATGGTGGTCCAAGCTGGCTTGGGCTGTGGCGGGCCCTGTTATTTCTTAAGGAGCTTTGGAGGGCCCCCACAGCATGGCCTACAGGAGGGCCCTCAAAGTTTGTGCTACGCCATTGTCTGACAAAGGGGTAGTGTGCAGTGCGTGCCTTGAAGTCTGCCAGTGAGTCTCCAGGTGAGAAGCAACTTGTTTTCAATTTAAAACAACTGTGTGGTTCCACAGATTTATGTGTGCAGCAATGATTTATTATACTCCAGCAAAGATAACATTATCAGGTGCACTCCCTTGAGTGCATACATATCAGTCTAATAGGTTTCTTCTATCTTAGAGGTAGCTGAGTCATAGAAACTTTATAACCAGGGAATTTTGTTTATACTAAATCCTGGTTAATGATTTCATTTTCAGGTCTTGCATATGCAACATTTTGCTCTTGGGTAAAAAGCAGTGCACGCCTCCCCAGGTCGGTGCTTTTTTGGCTGGTTTAACACAGCAACGCCATAGATAACTAGTACTTCTGTGTCAATTGAACTATAGATGTTTCATACACTTGCTGTAGCCTGCGTTAGAGATTTCGGTTACCCTGTTACAAGTACTGCATTATGTATGTTTTACATATAGACCCCACGTAGAATATGGAAAATTACATTCCTCAAATGTGATCGTGGACAAATCACGCCTCCCTCTATACCTTGGTTCTTATATCTGTAGGAAATGAGAGCGTCTGGAAACACAGGTGATAGAAGCATCTGAAAAATCTGAACGTCATTTGCCATCACTTCCCGTGATGTCACTTGGGGGCAGGGTCAAATGTCATCACTTATTGTTATGTGATCAGTGGGTTAAGGGTTGTGTGATGTGACTTACGCTACCCCTGGCATTTTGGTGAAATGACGTCCCTGGAAGTTTTAATTGGTAAAGTGGCCAAAAACAATACATTTTATTATTTGACTCTTTCTGGAACTCAGGGGATAGCAGTCACATCTTCTCATTATTTGCAAGTTGCCCAGGTATAGGGCTTAGAAGCACTAAAATGGTTAGTGTCACTAAATGGTATATGTTAATGCACAATCTTCTGTGCCTGTCCACGATATGTGGGACCATCCTGACTTGTACCTATTCCATATGGAAACACACTTATGTTTAGATGAGGTCACTATACACTTGGCAATCCTCCAAAGACGGACAGCTGAATACATTACCACTGACAATTAGTACTTGTCAGTGCTCTAGAGCGCCTCGACAATGGCATGGCCCCTTGGATGTGTTTATTTTTTTTACAAAAGGAGAAAAGATCCAAATACATTTGACAAATGCACTTTAAAAAAAACAACGCAAAGAAAATAAATGTGTAACTGGAACCTAAAGTGGTCATGGATCAAAAGAATTATCTTGAAAAGAAAATTGTCTTTAAATGAAATTGTGATTTCAACCATGCTATGGTTGGAAACTTCATTCTACAATAGGCCTCATTTACAAAGACATTGTTGTAGCGCAAGGTGACTTTGCTGCAAAAATTCACTTTGCGTGGTGCTAAATGGCATCATCTGATTCACAAATCGGGCTTTGCATTGGCCCTTCTCAATTTGTGCTGTGCAGGATCGCTTTGTGTGACAAAGTGCAGCGTGTGTGAAGGGCCAGTGCAAAGAACTAAATAGTGGGCTGCACATGCAAAATCCCCATTCAAGGAGGAAAATTAGGAAGTACATGGGTGTGGGGAGGGAGGCACTGTGCAAACAACAAACGTGCCCCATCAAGCGCTAAGCATACGATATTCACAGAATCTATCGCACAATTGTCTAGATTCCAAAGAAGAATGCACATCTTGCGATCTTACCAACACCCGTTACTCGTCACAAAGCCCAATGAAAGCTCATGTATACAATCGCAATGCAACACCAATGATCATACGATTGCAACAATACCAGATCCTGCATTGCTAGCGCTGATACTGTTACATGGAAGGAGGAGGAGGATGAAGAGAAGGCCCAGAATATTCCATCCACAAACATTATTTGGGATGCAAGGTGAGGAGGTGCATGAAAGATACAACTTACCTCGCCATGTCATTCTACATCTGTTTAGGGGTGGGAGAATGACCTGGTATCACCCACCATGTGCTTACAGGCTATGCAACATCTGGTCAAAATGGTATCAGTCCTACACTTCTTGGCCACAGAATAATTCCAGCACACCACAACCATTGTGGGCAACATATGACAGCCCACAGAATCAAGGTGCTTCCATCAGGTCTTGCGCTGAATCCTAGCACGTGTGAATAGGCACATTCACATGCCACACGCACTGCAGGCAAGGGAGAGTGTGCCAGGAATTCTATGCATTTGCACACTTTCTGCGGGTACTGGGAGCCATCGACTGCACCCATGTTGCTGCAACCCCACCCGAGACACTGAGCACATACATTGCAACAGGAAACATTGGCATTTACATCAATGTGCAGATGATCTGTGATACCAGGAGACACAAGATGCATTTCAATTCCAATTACCGGGGATGCACACGTGACAGCTACATCTTCCACCATTCCCCCATATACCAGGACCTTGCATCGGGGACCCTTGGAAACACCTGGCTGGTGGGTGAGTATCAACTATCACGCACACACAAGCAGTCAAATGTCACAGAGAAACACAAGAAATAACAATACATGCAATTAACCATTTACTCCTTTGCCCTTTGCAGGGGACAGTGCCTACTCACCATCACCAGTCATGTTGACTCATCAGGAATCCTGCCACCCCCGGTGAGACGCACCACAACACAGTAGACAGTCACTAGGGACATAGTGGAGCACACATTTGAAGTGATAAACTCAAGCTTCGACTCCCATGACCACTCATGTGGGATATTGCTATATGCACCTACGGTAGTATGCAAAATCATTGTGCATCTTGTGTCCTGCATAATATTGCCTCACTTTGTGGCATAGCAGTAGAGGTGCATGATGGATTATAAAAGATCATGTCAAAGTTAAGTCTGCTTAGAAAATCTGTAAGGATGACATTTTACTCGCTAAATCTCAAGGTCTACACAGACAGATCAAGCCGACATCAGACTGAAAGCATTGTTCTCAGCTATTCAACATTTCTCTCAACTTGGCTGTGTGAACGTTAGCCTGCCACCTTCTCAATTAATGGCAGATGAATTTGATCTGTTCTTTACAGAAAAGGTAAATCAGATTAAACAGAGTCTCAGGCGCTATCCTTGCAAACTGGGTCTCAGGAAAATTATGAGGCTGATCCTAATGAACATATATCAGAATTCTTCTTTTCACCGGTAACTGAAGAAACCGTTGAAAAACTGATACTCCATCTAAGCCAATAAACCATTCTTCTGATCCTGTTCCGGCTTGTTTAGCCAAACTACATGCCCAGGTGCTTAGTAACCCTTTACAGCCGTTTGTGACTGCATCATTGATTCAAGGGATTACCACTAGCCCTAAACAAATCATATCTCACCCCATTGTTTAAGACGCCTACCCTGGACCATAAAACCCTCCAACTATCGTTCAATTGCAGGCCCCCTTTGGCCAGCAAAAATATTGGAGAAAGTAGTTACTTCCCAACTGCAAGTCTTTTTAGAAGACAATATTTTGGACGTTCATCAGTCCGGATTCAGGCAAGGCCATGGTACTGAGACGGCCTTGGTGGGAGTCTGGGATGACCTTCTCAAAGCTGCAGACAAGGGCGAGTTTAGCATGCTCGTCATGCTTGACTTGTCTGCAGCATTCGATACAGTGGATTTTGACATACTTAAAACCAGACTTCTATCACTGGCATATATATCTGAAAAAGTCATCAGATGGTTCGAGTAATTTCTTACTGATCATTGGCAACAAGTCAAGTTTGGTCCCTACCTGTTCGAAGCACTGCCAGTTACTTGCGGAGTCCAGCAGGGTTCATCCTTGTTGCAGCTGCTCTTCAATGTTTACATTCGCCCTCTGCAGAATATTTTTAGGCAATTAAATCTACAGTATCATTCCTATGCTGACGATACCCAGATTTATCTTCGCCTAACCCAACCAGCAGAGGCAGTGGAGCGACTGGTAAAGTCTGGTTTTGGGAGGATAGCTCAGGGGAAACGTGCTCACCTTGGAATAAAGACACAGAGCAAATGGGGTTCGATCCCCAGGTCCGTGCTTAGAAACCTCTGGGTATTAAGTGCGTTATAAATAGCCTATCATATCAAAGTGAGCTGAAAAAAATGCACTGCTGGATGTTAGAAAACAAACTTCAGTTGAACTCCTCAAAAACATGTTATTATTCTAGGTCCATAAAAGAAATTGTTCAATCTTACATCAGGGATTCCCTGCCCTACTTTGTATGGATTACCTACCAAATATACTCAGTCTATACAAAATCTAGGCTGTATTTGGCAGGCCAGTTTAGGATGTAATTTACATGTGAATACAATCCTTAAGTCTATGTATTTCCAAATGAAGCTTTTAAAACTTATACTGCCTTTGATTTCTGAAAAAGACAGTCCTATAGTTGTTGGTGTTCTTACTAATTCGAAGCTGGACTACTGTAATGTCCTACTTTCTATCAAGTCCAACATCTTTAGGTGGCCCAGAACTGGGCCATACGTATGATCTTTCCCTACCATGGAAAGCCTCTATCTACGACTATCAGCGTAGTCTACACTGGTTGCCGGTACTGCAGTGGATCAAATACAATATATGTATAAATACATATATGCCCTCATCCACAGGCACAATCCATTCCCTTAGCAGGCCAATGAGCACAGGGACAGGATACATACAACCAGGTAGTAGAAACCTACTTCACATGAATTCCAACCCCTGTGGAACAGACAGGCTCATCCCTGATGGCCTTCAATGATGCAATCGGGCTAATTCAGCTTAACCATAACAGCCTAAGAATGTGCCTCTCGGATTGCCAAACTCTGTCCCACAGCATGAGAAGTACAATGCCACCCCATTGACATTCCTCACATGAAGTGCACAAACCACTGCCATATTCATTTCAAGTGGAATACAAATTTACCATGTAACAGGCAAAATATGTAAGACATGGTGAAGCTAGCCCCTGGCACGATGTCCCCATACCATCTGCACCCCTGAGCGGCATGCGTCTAATGCAGAAAATGGGCTCACCTGACTGTCATCTTGATGATGTGTCCCTCACACCATTGGTGATGGTCCTGGCATGTATGTGCTCCTGCAATACGGCATATCAACAGCTACCCACCCCCTCCACATGCATGTCTCTGATACCCACACCCCTGACAAACATTCAAAGCATAATGAGGCCAGCCCCTGGCACAATGGGCCCATACCATGTCCCCCCCCCCAAACTGGCATGCATCAAGGGGAAAAACTGAATCACCGGACTTCCATCTTGATGATGTGTCCCTCACACCATTGGTGATGGTCCTGCCATGAATGTTTTCCTGCAATACAGAATACCAACAGCTGCCCACCCACCCCCTCCACATGCATGTCGCTGATACCCTCAACATGCCCCACTTCGATTCATGAAGATGCTGTCCAGGTATACCAGAAAGCAAACTAGCCAACCAAAGGATACACAAACAGAAATAAAAAGGTACGGTAACACACTCCTCCATCAACAACCCTTGATCATATTAATGGGAACACGTCAGCAAAATAACACATAAAACATGGGAAGGACATTACGGCCTCCAACACCTGCACCTCACCAACAATGCACCGGGTACGACACACATCACCACATGCATACATGTCAACTTGATCATCCACCTATGTGGTGTGTCAGTCAGGTGTTTAGCATGCCCATGCAACATGGAGAGTGGTGGAGTGGGAACCAAAATGGGCCATAGAAATTATACCAAAAGTGACCCCATATCATACATTTACTACATGGCCAACCTGATTTCCATGAGAAAATGTGGAAAACCACACAAATGAGGCCCTGGGTGCAGAGGCCTACTGTGAAATTACCAGAGTGCCCAATAGGCAGTCCACCCCCGACCATGTAGTGGCTACTGGACATGACGCATGTCGGGAGATGGCATGTAAGGATGGCATGACAGGAGTACAAATTGAATTCCACACTAAAAATGAAACTACTGCCCCCGCTTCACCGTAAACATGTTCACAAGAACAGCCCAAGGAGACTGACTTCTAGCAGCAAGTCGTGGATGTGCAGCCACTAAACCAAAGCACAGGCATTGCTGATCAAGGAGACATGTACACACAATTTATGTAGGACAACTCGCATCTACAGTGACTACCACCCAATCATCACCAAATCACATCATCCATGCAAACCCTACGAGTGCCATGTCATGGCACAATTGGGATGAATATGTCACGAGCCAGATAAATCTATGAAAGTCCACAACCTTACCTGGTGGTATATCTGTGGTGCTGTTAATCCCTCACCATCTCCACCTAACACTGGGCCTCAGCATTGGTGCTAGGAGGGTCAGTGTCCAGCAGAAGTAATGGGGACTTGGAAGGAAATAGGTTTCTGAGGGGCTCGCTCAGGGAGTGTGGGCACTGCATGAGGCCATATACCCGAAATAACATTGTGCATATTTTTGGACCAGCTAAAGGAGTCTGACAGATTGCACAAATACACATCAAGGTAGAATGGAATGTTCATCTGTATGTGGAAGGGTGTGGCAGTCCACAACACCACGTCAGTTGACTCCACTGATCATGGTCGCATGTGCAGTCCCACAGTCTGAAATCGTGCTCACTACCATGAACAGTTGACTCACTGTCCTTGAGAGCACAATGGCCCTGAAATGAGGGGAGGACTCAAAAATAAAATACAGCCCACCCTCGATGAGGACAAAAATAAAGAATACCATCCACCTTGGATGGAGGTACAAATCAAATACAGGCCACCTTGTACAGGGGTTAAAAATGTATCATAAAAACATGTCCTTCCAGGGGTAGGTGGGTGGTATAAAAATATACATGAACCCTGCACTGGCTCATGGACACCAGGGCATATGAACAAGTTGTGGTCGTGGCAAGATGTCAGGGGTGTTTGGGGACATGTCCAGTGACATCACATGTGTGGTTAAAATGGAACCCCCATCCTGTGGTCAATCTTGCCATGCTGCACTCTGACCATGCAATGCCAAAGCCTGGTCCGTATTGGCTATGGCCACTAGGGAGAGGGATGCATGCATGTGGGCCTGAATAACTACACGTTCGTTGTAATGGATCTCACAAGTAGACAAAGAATCACCGTGCATGGTTCCCCTTGAAGTCTCCAACTGCAAGCTGAGATATCTCAAGGAATCATCTCTTGGCAGAGATTGTCCCTTGTGGCAAACATTTCATCATGCATAGATTGCCACAAGGAATCTGTCAAAATCTTCATCTGCAACATTTACTATGGGATTCTGTGTCTTGACGTTGGGATTTCCTTCAGGCCAACTTCTCCACATGCAGTGTTTCCCTCAAGGTGTTCAACTCCTGCCGCTGGTGGTCTCTTGAGGCCAACAACTCTTCATGCAGGGATTGTTTCAAAGCCAACACTATATTTAGAGACTACTCCTAACATGGGGAGTTTACCCCCAGATTAAAGTGCCACTCAATATATCATTTGTTTGATTCTGCTAGCCCTATAACTCATAGAGCCACCTAGATCTCTCCCCCTATGTCCCCAATAAGCCAAGAAACAGTCCGGGCTAAATAAAGAATATATATGTATTAAATAATAGGTTCAATGAATATTTGCATCAAATGATTACACATGCCACCTTGTCAAAACAAAGCTTCAATACAAAAACTCACTTCTTGGGATTTCACTTTTGGGTCTCGTATACATGGAACACAGGCCAAATAAACAGTTCAATCCTCCTGTTCCACAAACCCCTTTATTTCAAAATTAAACAATACCTTGGAACATTACAAGATCATGAACATTAGCATTCATTGATGAGGTTAAGATTGAAATCAAATGCACAATTTTTCTATTTTCAAAACCAAGTCAAACATGCAGCACTTTGTATGTTTAATTTTCCCGCACACTCGAAAATGCTAGCAGTGTTGAAAGCACAATAGACTTTTGATAATATTGTGGATTGGTAGAAGCCTTCTTCCTCCTTCGCCCTGAAGCAATACAAAATCTATCAATCACATTGACGTTCTCACTCTCAGAGTGTGTGCATTTTCAATTAGGAATTACACTTTGTTTCATTTAGCCAAGCACTTCTCTTACCCAGCACCAAACCCAGACCTTCAGTTAAATTCAGCACCACTATGCTTAAAGGACAGATCTGAGGAATAGTGGCAGTTAGTAATTTTGTTTTTGTACAAGGTTTCCCCCTGCATTTAGGGAATTCTGGGGTTGACAAGACAATCAGATGTACCCAATTACATGAACAGACTATAGTTTTTATCCACCCAGGGAATGAGTTTTGTTAATTTCGGATGTTATCAAAATCGCCCCGTATTATTTGGCTATTTACTTTACTTTAATACATTTATATAGCGCGGCCATGAACCCGAGGGCGTGAGGGCACTACAAGACACAAACAACGAATAACAAGTAAAAGAGTCCGGGATGCAAAGCCATTGCGGAGAAGAGAATTTATAACTGTCTCAGAGTCATTTAGTTGAACAAATATGTCTTTAGGCTCTTCTTAAACAATTCTAGGGAGTCAATGGATCTCATCTTTAAAGGAAGAGCATTCCAAGCCCTAGGTCCATTTAAGACAAAGGCTGAGTTAGCTGCCCTGACAGTGTGGCATATTGGTTCAGACAGAGTGCTGATTGTTCGACCTTAATGTTCGCACATTGTTTTTTGTGGATAGCAACTGTTGTAGGTATTCAGGCATGTTTCCGGATCTGCACTTATGTATAATAGTCAGAGTTCGGTATAGAGATCTAGAGGTCACTGGCAGCCAATGTAGCTCACGTCTTGCCGATGTGACATGGTCTCTATTTAAGATTCAGAACAGCTCTGACAGCCCCATTTTGGCATACCTGCAGCCTATTACAGTCGGACTTACTGATACCCATGAGTAGGCTAGAGCAGTAGTCTTATTTTAGAACCTACTATTGCTGTCGCAATAGTCTCAGCGTTCTCCTGTGAGATCAATGGCCTTAGGTGTGCGAACAATTTGATGTAGTATGCACATGAGGATACAAGACTGCTGACATGCTGTTTCATGGTCATATATTGATTGAAAGTTACTCCAAGGGTTTTAACTTTTTTTTCTTTAGGGGTTTAATAGATTCTCCTCCCAACTGGAAATTCTCATACTTTGGCCGCATTCTGTTAATGGTATGTGATGAGCCTATAACAAGTAGTTCCGTTTTTGATTTGTTCAATGCTAGTTTGTTATGGACCATCCAGGCCTCAATGAGAGTAAACACTCTATTAATGGTTAATTCATCTTCCCTGTGACAGCCAGTAAGCACGATGACACATTGCGTGTCATCCGCATAATTGGTAAAGATTATATTCTCGGTATCCAGCATTGCAAAGAAAGGGGCTGTGAATATATTATAGAAACAGGGAGATGTACAGGCACCCTGTGGAACGCCACAAGTTGTTACAATAGGTTCCGATTCCGCATTGCCACAGAAGACTCTGTCTCGGTTATTAAGGAAAGACAGTACACATTTGCAGGCCAGAGGTGAAAAATTAGCCACTTCGCACAACCTGGTGGCCATGATGTCGTGGTCCACCAGGTCGAAGGCCGCAGAAAGGTCAAGCAGCATAAGCAGGGATGCTTCCCTATTATCCATAAGGGCCATCAATTTAGATTTGAGTTAAAGTAGTGCAGTCTCAGTGCCATACCCAACCTGAAATCCAGACTGATAGTCGTTTAAGATAGGATGTGCCTTTAGATGTTCTGCAATTTGAATGTAGGCCACACGGTCAAGAATCTTGAGTAGGAACGCTGTAGGGGAATTGAGTTATTGTTTATCATAATATACTTGGGGACTACTCCCACCCATTAACTAAGGGGAAGGTATTAAGTCAAACAAATACCCACAGTTGCCTCTGTTAGACAAGCTACTTAAATTGAGAATCTCGTTTTTTTTTATCAGGAAAGGCATCAAGACTGCATGCTCAGGGAAACACAGGGGTTTAGTCACACAGCCTCCCCTGGTTCAGTCATCACCCTACCGCATTCACCCCTCTCTTGGGCTCTCCTTGGTCATAGGGTCCAGTCAGTTTATACTCTATCAATTGCTGTCCCTCAAGCAATGTTAAATCTCCATCAAGATTTCAATAACTCCACCCAGTTATCAAGCAGCTTTCCTGGCAAGGTTAAATTCTGCAG